>NW_027184059.1:967205-1321911 GCF_041296385.1 Aphelocoma coerulescens | reverse complement strand
CACGATCCTCCAGCAGGAAAGGCAGATGTTTGGAGCACCAGGGAATTCCCTGCCGTCAGCAGTGGAGGAGCAGGATGAGGAAGATGTCCACGCTTGGGCTACTTGTGGCAAGAGTGTCCAAGGCTCCCAGTGCCTCCGTGGGAGCTGCAGGACTGGTGACAGAGGGCAACCATTGGGCAGGACTGGCTGCTCCCTCAGAGCTGTGGCTCTCAGCAGAACCGTCTCATTGCTGAGGATGCACCTGTCCAGGAAGAGCATTGCAGAGGAGTAGGAGTCCAGCTCATTGCAGTAAGGGAATGGCTGAGGGATGTTTCCCAGGAGCAACTTTGCTGGAGGTGCCAGTTCCAGTCCGTGGCTCGCAGGATGCTGCAGCGCTGCCATAGGAGAAGGGGTTTTGCATGATGCTAGAGAAGATCCTCGAGCAGCAAAGGCAGGTGTTTGCAGCTCCAGGGAATACCCTGACGTCAGCAGTGGAGTAGCAGGATGAGGAAGATGTCTACGCTTGGGCTACTTGTGGCAAGAGCCTCCATCCCTGCCCTTGCCTGGGTGAGAGTTGCCGGAGCGCAGATGGAGGAAGGCTTTTGGACAGGTGGAAGGTAAGAATGATGCATGGTCGGCAGTCGTGGTGTAAACAGAAACATTTCTTGCAATCATCCTTACTGTTAGAGTAGTTTCACTTTCCGGTTTGAATAGCGTGAGCCTGGAAAGCCAATAGTCTAAATGTTCAGATGTCTGGTACCCAGTAGTAGACATGAACTCAAGTCTCTCATAGAAACATGAGGTTTTTTCCTTAAGCCAAGTGCTGGGAAGGGAATTTCTTCTGCAAAACTACTGTGCTTCTGCTGCTTGTTCCATTTTAGAAAGTTTCCTCCCTTGGCCCTGCCTTGATTGAATAGTCCTTTGTCTTCTATCTAGAAGCTCCAGGTTTTCTTCTTACAAGTTGTCTTTGTTTTCTTTGTCCACAGACAGGAGTCCCTGTTTTCCCAGAGCCATGTCGATCATCAGAAGCTGCTTGTGGCTGCGGATGCAGATGGCCACGAAAGGCCTAGAAGTAAAAACTGGAGCAATGTCGTGTCCAAAAAGATTTTCCCAGAGAAAAGCATCCTAGGAGCAGCAAGTGTCCTGTAGCTGCCAGTTTCCAGTATATGACTCTCAGGATGCTGTGGCGCTGCCAAAGGCGAAGAGGCTCAGAGAGCTGCCAGACACGATCCTCGAGCAGGAAAGGCAGATTTTAGGAGCTCCAGGGAATTCCCTGACGTCAGCAGTGGAGGAGCAGGATGAGGAAGATGTCCACGCTTGGGCTACTTGTGGCAAGAGTGTCCAAGGCTCCCAGTGCCTCCGTGGGAGCTGCAGGAGTGGAGTCAGAGGAAGGCCTTTTGACAGGACTGGCTGCTCCCTCAGAGCCATGGCTCTCAGCAGAACCGTCTCATTGCTGAGGATGCACCTGTCCAGGAAGAGCCTTGCAGAGGAGTAGGAGTCCAGCTCATTGCAGTAAGGGAATGGCTGAGGGATGTTTCCCAGGAGCAACTTTGCTGGAGGTGCCAGTTCCAGTCCGTGAGTCGCAGGATGCTGCAGCGCTGCCATAGGAGAAGGCATTTGGCATGGTGCTAGAGAAGATCCTTGAGCAGCAAAGGCAAGTGTTTGCAGCTCCAGGGAATTCCTAGATGTCAGCAGTGGAAGATCAGGATGAGGAAGATGTCCGCGCTTGGGCTACTTGTGGCACGAGCCTCCATCCCTGCCCGACCTTGGGTGAGAGTTGCCAGAGCGCAGACGGAGGAAGGCCTTTGGACAGGTGCAAGGTAAGAATGATGCATGGTCGGCAGTCGTGGTGTAAACAGAAACATTTCTTGCAATCATCCCTACTGTTAGAGTAGTTTCACTTTCCGGTTTGAATAGCGTGAGCATGGAAAGCCAATAGTCTAAATGTTCAGATGTCTGGTACCCAGTAGTAGACATGAACTCAAGTCTCTCATAGAAACATCAGGCTTTTTCCTTAAGCCAAGTGCTGGCAGGGGAATTTCTTCTGCAAAACTAATGTGCTTCTGCTGCTTGTTCCATTTTAGAAAGTTTCCTCCCTTGGCCCTTCCTTGATTGAATAGTCCTTTGTCTTCTATCTAGAAGCTCCAGGTTTTCTTCTTACAAGTTGTCTTTGTTTTCTTTGTCCACAGACAGGAGTCCCTGCTCTCCCAGAGCCATGTCGATCATCAGAAGCTGCTTGTGGCTGCGCATGCAGATGGCCACGAAAGGCCTAGAAGTAAAAACTGGAGCAATGTCGTGTCCAAGAAGATTTTCCCAGAGAAAAGCATCCTAGGAGCAGCAAGTGTCCTGGAGGTGCCAGTTGCCAGTATATGACTCCTAGGATGCTGTGGCGCTGCCAAAGGCAAAGAGGCTCAGAGAGCTGCCAGACACGATCCTCGAGCAGGAAAGGCAGATGTTGGGAGCACCAGGGAATTCCCTGACGTCAGCAGTGGAGGAGCAGGATGAGGAAGATCTCGACGCTTGGGCTACTTGTGGCAAGAGTGTCCAAGGCTCCCAGTGCCTCCGTGGGAGCTGCAGGACTGGTGACGGAGGACAACCATTGGGCAGGACTGGCTGCTCCCTCAGAGCCGTGGCTCTCAGCAGAACCGTCTCATTGCTGAGGATGCACCTGTCCAGGAAGAGCATTGCAGAGGAGTAGGAGTCCAGCTCATTGCAGTAAGGGAATGGCTGAGGGATGTTTCCCAGGAGCAACTTTGCTGGAGGTGCCAGTTCCAGTCCGTGGCTCGCAGGATGCTGCAGCACTGCCATAGGAGAAGGGGTTTTGCATGGTGCTAGAGAAGGTCCTCGAGCAGCAAAGGCAGGTTTTTGCAGCTCCAGGGAATACCCTGACGTCAGCAGTGGAGTAGCAGGATGAGGAAGATGTCCACGCTTGGGCTACTTGTGGCAAGAGCCTCCATCCCTGCCCTTGCCTGGGTGAGAGTTGCCGGAGCGCAGATGGAGGAAGGCCTTTGGACAGGTGCAAGGTAAGAATGATGGATGGTCGGCAGTCGTGGTGTAAACAGAAACATTTCTTGCAATCATCCTTACTGTTAGAGTAGTTTCACTTTCAGGTTTGAATAGCGTGAGCCTGGAAAGCCAATAGTCTAAATGTTCAGATGTCTGGTACCCAGTAGTAGACATGAACTCAAGTCTCTCATAGGAACATGAGGTTTTTTCCTTAAGCCAAGTGCTGGGAGGGGAATTTCTTCTGCAAAACTACTGTGCTTCTGCTGCTTGTTCCATTTTAGAAAGTTTCCTCCCTTGGCCCTGCCTTGATTGAATAGTCCTTTGTCTTCTATCTAGAAGCTCCAGGTTTTCTTCTTACAAGTTGTCTTTGTTTTCTTTGTCCACAGACAGGAGTCCCTGCTCTCCCAGAGCCATGTCGATCATCAGAAGCTGCTTGTGGCCGTGGATGCAGATGGCCACGAAAGGCCTAGAAGTAAAATCTGCAGCAAGGTTGTGTGCAAGAAGATTTTCCCAGAGAAAAGCATCCTAGGAGCAGCAAGTGTCCTGGAGCTGCCAGTTGCCAGTATAGGACTCCTAGGATGCTGTTGCGCTTCCAAAATGTAAGAGGCTCAGAGAGCTGCCAGACACGATCCTCGAGGAGGAAAGGCACATGTTGGGAGCTCCAGGGAATTCCCTGATGTCAGCAGTGGCGGAGCAGGATGAGGAAGATGTCCACGCTTGGGCTACTTGTGGCAAGCGTGTCCAAGGCTCCCAGTGCCTCCGTGGGAGCTGCAGGAGTGGAGACGGAGGAAGGCCTTTGGGCAGGACTGGCTGCTCCCTCAGAGCCGTGGCTCTCAGCAGAACCGTCTCATTGCTGAGGATGCACCTATCCAGGAAGAGCCTTGCAAAGGAGTAGGAGTCCAGCTCATTGCAGTAAGGGAATGGCTGAAGGATGTTTCCCAGGAGCAACTATGCTGAAGGTGCCAGTTCCAGTCCATGGCTCGCAGGATGCTGCAGCACTGCCATAGGAGAAGGCATTTGGCATGGTGCTAGAGAAGATCCTCGAGCAGCAAAGGCAGGTGTTTGCAGCTCCAGGGAATTCCTAGATGTCAGCAGTGGAAGATCAGGATGAGGAATATCTCCAGGCTTGGGCTACTTGTGGCAAGAGCCTCCATCCCTGCCCGAGCTTGGGTGAGAGTTGCCAGAGCGCAGACGGAGGAAGGCCTTTGGACAGGTGGAAGGTAAGAATGATGCATGGTCGGCAGTCGTGGTGTAAACAGAAACATTTCTTGCAATCATCCCTACTGTTAGAGTAGTTTCACTTTCCGGTTTGAATAGCGTGAGCCTGGAAAGCCAATAGTCTAAATGTTCAGATGTCTGGTACCCAATAGTAGACATGAACTCAAGTCTCTCATAGAAACATCAGGCTTTTTCCTTAAGCCAAGTGCTGGGAGGGGAATTTCTTCTGCAAAACTGCTCTGCTTCTGCTGCTTGTTCCATTTTAGAAAGTTTCCTGCTTTGGCCCTGCCTTGATTGAATAGTCCTTTGTCTTCTAACTAGAAGCTCCAGGTTTTCTTCTTACAAGTTGTCTTTGTTTTCTTTGTCCACAGACAGGAGTCCCTGCTCTCCCAGAGCCCTGTTGATCATCAGAACCTGCTTGTGGCTGAGGATGCAGATGGCCACGAAAGGCCTAGAAGTAAAATCGGCAGCAAGGTCGTGTGCAAGAAAATTTTCCCAGAGAAAAGCATCCTAGGAGCAGCAAGTGTCCTGGAGGTGCCAGTTGCCAGTATATGACTCCTAGGATGCTGTGGCGCTGCCAAAGATGAAGAGGCTCAGAGAGCTGCCAGACATGATCCTCTAGCTGGAAAGGCAGATGTTTGGAGCTCCAGGGAATTCCCTGACGTCAGCAGTGGAGGAGCAGGATGAGGAAGATGTCCATGCTTGGGCTACTTGTGGCAAGAGTGTCCAAGGCTCCCAGTGCCTCCGTGAGAGCGGCAGGACTGGAGACGGAGGAAGGCCTTTGGACAGGTGCAAGGTAAGAATGATGCATGGTCCCCAGTTGTGGTGAGTACAGAAACATTTCTTCGAAGCATCTCTAGCTTTTGAAATAGTTTGACATTCCGGTTTGAATTGCGTGAGCCTGGAAAGCCAATAGTCTAAATGTTCAGATGTCTGGTACCCAGTAGTAGACATGAACTCAAGTCTCTCATAGGAACATGAGGTTTTTTCCTTAAGCCAAGTGCTGGGAGGGGAATTTCTTCTGCAAAACTACTGTGCTTCTGCTGCTTGTTCCATTTTAGAAAGTTTCCTCCCTTGGCCCTGCCTTGATTGAATAGTCCTTTGTCTTCTATCTAGAAGCTCCAGGTTTTCTTCTTACAAGTTGTCTTTGTTTTCTTTGTCCACAGACAGGAGTCCCTGCTCTCCCAGAGCCATGTCGATCATCAGAAGCTGCTTGTGGCCGTGGATGCAGATGGCCACGAAAGGCCTAGAAGTAAAATCTGCAGCAAGGTTGTGTGCAAGAAGATTTTCCCAGAGAAAAGCATCCTAGGAGCAGCAAGTGTCCTGGAGCTGCCAGTTGCCAGTATAGGACTCCTAGGATGCTGTTGCGCTTCCAAAATGTAAGAGGCTCAGAGAGCTGCCAGACACGATCCTCGAGGAGGAAAGGCACATGTTGGGAGCTCCAGGGAATTCCCTGATGTCAGCAGTGGCGGAGCAGGATGAGGAAGATGTCCACGCTTGGGCTACTTGTGGCAAGCGTGTCCAAGGCTCCCAGTGCCTCCGTGGGAGCTGCAGGAGTGGAGACGGAGGAAGGCCTTTGGGCAGGACTGGCTGCTCCCTCAGAGCCGTGGCTCTCAGCAGAACCGTCTCATTGCTGAGGATGCACCTATCCAGGAAGAGCCTTGCAAAGGAGTAGGAGTCCAGCTCATTGCAGTAAGGGAATGGCTGAAGGATGTTTCCCAGGAGCAACTATGCTGAAGGTGCCAGTTCCAGTCCATGGCTCGCAGGATGCTGCAGCACTGCCATAGGAGAAGGGGTTTGGCATGGTGCTAGAGAAGATCCTCGAGCAGCAAAGGCAGGTGTTTGCAGCTCCAGGGAATTCCTAGATGTCAGCAGTGGAAGATCAGGATGAGGAATATCTCCAGGCTTGGGCTACTTGTGGCAAGAGCCTCCATCCCTGCCCGAGCTTGGGTGAGAGTTGCCAGAGCGCAGACGGAGGAAGGCCTTTGGACAGGTGCAAGGTAAGAATGATGCATGGTCGGCAGTCGTGGTGTAAACAGAAACATTTCTTGCAATCATCCCTACTGTTAGAGTAGTTTCACTTTCCGGTTTGAATAGCGTGAGCCTGGAAAGCCAATAGTCTAAGTGTTCAGATGTCTGGTACCCAATAGTAGACATGAACTCATGTCTCTCATAGAAACATCAGGCTTTTTCCTTAAGCCAAGTGCTGGGAGGGGAATTTCTTCTGCAAAACTACTGTGCTTCTGCTGCTTGTTCCATTTTAGGAAGTTTCCTCCTTTGGCCCTGCCTTGATTGAATAGTCCTTTTTCTTCTAACTAGAAGCTCCAGGTTTTCTTCTTACAAGTTGTCTTTGTTTTCTTTGTCCACAGACAGGAGTCCCTGCTCTCCCAGAGCCCTGTTGATCATCAGAACCTGCTTGTGGCTGAGGATGCAGATGGCCACGAAAGGCCTAGAAGTAAAATCGGCAGCAAGGTCGTGTGCAAGAAAATTTTCCCAGAGAAAAGCATCCTAGGAGCAGCAAGTGTCCTGGAGGTGCCAGTTGCCAGTATATGACTCCTAGGATGCTGTGGCGCTGCCAAAGGCAAAGAGGCTCAGAGATCTGCCAGACACGATCCTCCAGCAGGAAAGGCAGATGTTTGGAGCACCAGGGAATTCCCTGCCGTCAGCAGTGGAGGAGCAGGATGAGGAAGATGTCCACGCTTGGGCTACTTGTGGCAAGAGTGTCCAAGGCTCCCAGTGCCTCCGTGGGAGCTGCAGGACTGGTGACAGAGGGCAACCATTGGGCAGGACTGGCTGCTCCCTCAGAGCTGTGGCTCTCAGCAGAACCGTCTCATTGCTGAGGATGCACCTGTCCAGGAAGAGCATTGCAGAGGAGTAGGAGTCCAGCTCATTGCAGTAAGGGAATGGCTGAGGGATGTTTCCCAGGAGCAACTTTGCTGGAGGTGCCAGTTCCAGTCCGTGGCTCGCAGGATGCTGCAGCGCTGCCATAGGAGAAGGGGTTTTGCATGATGCTAGAGAAGATCCTCGAGCAGCAAAGGCAGGTGTTTGCAGCTCCAGGGAATACCCTGACGTCAGCAGTGGAGTAGCAGGATGAGGAAGATGTCTACGCTTGGGCTACTTGTGGCAAGAGCCTCCATCCCTGCCCTTGCCTGGGTGAGAGTTGCCGGAGCGCAGATGGAGGAAGGCTTTTGGACAGGTGGAAGGTAAGAATGATGCATGGTCGGCAGTCGTGGTGTAAACAGAAACATTTCTTGCAATCATCCCTACTGTTAGAGTAGTTTCACTTTCCGGTTTGAATAGCGTGAGCCTGGAAAGCCAATAGTCTAAATGTTCAGATGTCTGGTACCCAATAGTAGACATGAACTCAAGTCTCTCATAGAAACATCAGGCTTTTTCCTTAAGCCAAGTGCTGGGAGGGGAATTTCTTCTGCAAAACTGCTCTGCTTCTGCTGCTTGTTCCATTTTAGAAAGTTTCCTGCTTTGGCCCTGCCTTGATTGAATAGTCCTTTGTCTTCTAACTAGAAGCTCCAGGTTTTCTTCTTACAAGTTGTCTTTGTTTTCTTTGTCCACAGACAGGAGTCCCTGCTCTCCCAGAGCCCTGTTGATCATCAGAACCTGCTTGTGGCTGAGGATGCAGATGGCCACGAAAGGCCTAGAAGTAAAATCGGCAGCAAGGTCGTGTGCAAGAAAATTTTCCCAGAGAAAAGCATCCTAGGAGCAGCAAGTGTCCTGGAGGTGCCAGTTGCCAGTATATGACTCCTAGGATGCTGTGGCGCTGCCAAAGATGAAGAGGCTCAGAGAGCTGCCAGACATGATCCTCTAGCTGGAAAGGCAGATGTTTGGAGCTCCAGGGAATTCCCTGACGTCAGCAGTGGAGGAGCAGGATGAGGAAGATGTCCATGCTTGGGCTACTTGTGGCAAGAGTGTCCAAGGCTCCCAGTGCCTCCGTGAGAGCGGCAGGACTGGAGACGGAGGAAGGCCTTTGGACAGGTGCAAGGTAAGAATGATGCATGGTCCCCAGTTGTGGTGAGTACAGAAACATTTCTTCGAAGCATCTCTAGCTTTTGAAATAGTTTGACATTCCGGTTTGAATTGCGTGAGCCTGGAAAGCCAGTAGTCTAAATGTTCAGATGTCTGCTATCCAATAGTAGACATGAACTCAAGTCTCTCATAGAAACATCATGCTTTTTCCTTAAGCCAAGTGCTGGGAGGGGAATTTCTTCTGCAAAAGTACTGTGCTTCTGCTGCTTGTTCCATTTTAGAAAGTTTCCTCCCTTGGCCCTGCCTTGATTGAATAGTCCTTTCTCTTCTAACTAGAAGCTCCAGGTTTTAATCTTACAAGTTGTCTTTGTTTTCTTTGTCCACAGACAGGAGTCCCTGCTCTCCCAGAGCCATGTCGATCATCAGAAGCTGCTTGTGGCTGCGGATGCAGATGGCCACAAAAGGCCTAGAAGTAAAATCTGGAGCAAGGTCGTGTGCAAGATTTTCCCAGAGAAAAGCATCCTAGGAGCAGCAAGTGTCCTGGAGGTGCCAGTTGCCAGTATATGACTCCTAGGATGCTGTGGCGCAGCCAAAGGTGAAGAGGCTCAGAGAGCTGCCAGACACGATCCTCGAGCAGCAAAGGCAGGTGTTTGCAGCTCCAGGGAATTCCCTGCCGTCAGCAGTGGAGGAGCAGGATGAGGAAGATCTCGACGCTTGGGCTACTTGTGGCAAGAGTGTCCAAGGCTCCCAGTGCCTCCGTGGGAGCTGCGGGACTGGAGGCGGAGGAAGGCCTTTGGGCAGGACTGGCTGCTCCCTCAGAGCCGCGGCTCTCAGCAGAACCGTCTCATTGCTGAGGATGCACCTGTCCAGGAAGAGCATTGCAGAGGAGTAGGAGTCCAGCTCATTGCAGTAAGGGAATGGCTGAGGGATGTTTCCCAGGAGCAACTTTGCTGGAGGTGCCAGTTCCAGTCCGTGACTTGCAGGATGCTGCAGCGCTGCCATAGGAGAAGGCGTTTGGCATGATGCTAGAGAAGATCCTCGAGCAGCAAATGCAAGTGTTTGCAGCTCCAGGGAATTCCTAGATGTCAGCAGTGGAAGATCAGGATGAGGAATATCTCCAGGCTTGGGCTACTTGTGGCAAGAGCCTCCATCCCTGCCCGAGCTTGGGTGAGAGTTGCCAGAGCGCAGACGGAGGAAGGCCTTTGGACAGGTGCAAGGTAAGAATGATGCATGGTCGGCAGTCGTGGTGTAAACAGAAACATTTCTTGCAATCATCCCTACTGTTAGAGTAGTTTCACTTTCCGGTTTGAATAGCGTGAGCCTGGAAAGCCAATAGTCTAAGTGTTCAGATGTCTGGTACCCAATAGTAGACATGAACTCAAGTCTCTCATAGAAACATCAGGCTTTTTCCTTAAGCCAAGTGCTGGGAGGGGAATTTCTTCTGCAAAACTACTGTGCTTCTGCTGCTTGTTCCATTTTAGGAAGTTTCCTCCTTTGGCCCTGCCTTGATTGAATAGTCCTTTTTCTTCTAACTAGAAGCTCCAGGTTTTCTTCTTACAAGTTGTCTTTGTTTTCTTTGTCCACAGACAGGAGTCCCTGCTCTCCCAGAGCCCTGTTGATCATCAGAACCTGCTTGTGGCTGAGGATGCAGATGGCCACGAAAGGCCTAGAAGTAAAATCGGCAGCAAGGTCGTGTGCAAGAAGATTTTCCCAGAGAAAAGCATCCTAGGAGCAGCAAGTGTCCTGGAGGTGCCAGTTGCCAGTATATGACTCCTAGGATGCTGTGGCGCTGCCAAAGGCAAAGAGGCTCAGAGATCTGCCAGACACGATCCTCCAGCAGGAAAGGCAGATGTTTGGAGCACCAGGGAATTCCCTGCCGTCAGCAGTGGAGGAGCAGGATGAGGAAGATGTCCACGCTTGGGCTACTTGTGGCAAGAGTGTCCAAGGCTCCCAGTGCCTCCGTGGGAGCTGCAGGACTGGTGACAGAGGGCAACCATTGGGCAGGACTGGCTGCTCCCTCAGAGCTGTGGCTCTCAGCAGAACCGTCTCATTGCTGAGGATGCACCTGTCCAGGAAGAGCATTGCAGAGGAGTAGGAGTCCAGCTCATTGCAGTAAGGGAATGGCTGAGGGATGTTTCCCAGGAGCAACTTTGCTGGAGGTGCCAGTTCCAGTCCGTGGCTCGCAGGATGCTGCAGCGCTGCCATAGGAGAAGGGGTTTTGCATGATGCTAGAGAAGATCCTCGAGCAGCAAAGGCAGGTGTTTGCAGCTCCAGGGAATACCCTGACGTCAGCAGTGGAGTAGCAGGATGAGGAAGATGTCTACGCTTGGGCTACTTGTGGCAAGAGCCTCCATCCCTGCCCTTGCCTGGGTGAGAGTTGCCGGAGCGCAGATGGAGGAAGGCTTTTGGACAGGTGGAAGGTAAGAATGATGCATGGTCGGCAGTCGTGGTGTAAACAGAAACATTTCTTGCAATCATCCTTACTGTTAGAGTAGTTTCACTTTCCGGTTTGAATAGCGTGAGCCTGGAAAGCCAATAGTCTAAATGTTCAGATGTCTGGTACCCAGTAGTAGACATGAACTCAAGTCTCTCATAGAAACATGAGGTTTTTTCCTTAAGCCAAGTGCTGGGAAGGGAATTTCTTCTGCAAAAGTACTGTGCTTCTGCTGCTTGTTCCATTTTAGAAAGTTTCCTCCCTTGGCCCTGCCTTGTTTGAATAGTCCTTTCTCTTCTAACTAGAAGCTCCAGGTTTTCTTCTTACAAGTTGTCTTTGTTTTCTTTGTCCACAGACAGGAGTCCCTGCTCTCCCAGAGCCCTGTTGATCATCAGAACCTGCTTGTGGCTGAGAATGCAGATGGCCACGAAAGGCCTAGAAGTAAAAACTGGAGCAATGTCGTGTCCAAGAAGATTTTCCCAGAGAAAAGCATCCTAGGAGCGGCAAGTGTCATGTAGCTGCCAGTTTCCAGTATATGACTCTCAGGATGCTGTGGCGCTGCCAAAGGCGAAGAGGATCAGAGAGCTGCCAGACACGATCCTCGAGCAGGAAAGGCAGATTTTAGGAGCTCCAGGGAATTCCCTGATGTCAGCAGTGGAGGAGCAGGATGAGGAAGATGTCCACGCTTGGGCTACTTGTGGCAAGAGTGTCCAAGGCTCCCAGTGCCTCCGTGAGAGCTGCAGGAGTGGAGTCAGAGGAAGGCCTTTGGACAGGACTGCCTCCTCCCTCAGAGCCATGGCTCTCAGCAGAACCGTCTCATTGCTGAGGATGCACCTGTCCAGGAAGAGCCTTGCAAAGGAGTAGGAGTCCAGCTCATTGCAGTAAGGGAATGGCTGAATGATGTTTCCCAGGAGCAACTATGCTGAAGGTGCCAGTTCTA
Organism: Aphelocoma coerulescens; assembly: GCF_041296385.1. Lineage (NCBI taxonomy): Eukaryota > Metazoa > Chordata > Aves > Passeriformes > Corvidae > Aphelocoma > Aphelocoma coerulescens. The sequence goes on along the minus strand of NW_027184059.1, from coordinate 1,310,353 downwards.
GTCCATGGCTCGCAGGATGCTGCAGCACTGCCATAGGAGAAGGGGTTTGGCATGGTGCTAGAGAAGGTCCTCGAGCAGCAAAGGCAGGTGTTTGCAGCTCCAGGGAATACCCTGACGTCAGCAGTGGAGTAGCAGGATGAGGAAGATGTGCACGCTTGGGCTACTTGTGGCAAGAGCCTCTATCCCTGCCCTTGCCTGGGTGAGAGTTGCCGGAGCGCAGATGGAGGAAGGCCTTTGGACAGGTGCAAGGTAAGAATGATGCATGGTCGGCAGTCGTGGTGTAAACAGAAACATTTCTTGCAATCATCCCTACTGTTAGAGTAGTTTCACTTTCCGGTTTGAATAGCGTGAGCCTGGAAAGCCAATAGTCTAAATGTTCAGATGTCTGGTACCCAATAGTAGACATGAACTCATGTCTCTCACAGAAACATCAGGCGTTTTCCTTAAGCCAAGTGCTGGGAGGGGAATTTCTTCTGCAATACTGCTGTGCTTCTGCTGCTTGTTCCATTTTAGAAAGTTTCCTCCCTTGGCTCTGCCTTGATTGAATAGTCCTTTCTCTTCTAACTAGAAGCTCCAGGTTTTAATCTTACAAGTTGTCTTTGTTTTCTTTGTCCACAGACAGGAGTCCCTGCTCTCCCAGAGCCATGTCGATCATCAGAAGCTGCTTGTGGCCGTGGATGCAGATGGCCACGAAAGGCCTAGAAGTAAAATCTGCAGCAAGGTTGTGTGCAAGAAGATTTTCCCAGAGAAAAGCATCCTAGGAGCAGCAAGTGTCCTGGAGCTGCCAGTTGCCAGTATAGGACTCCTAGGATGCTGTTGCGCTTCCAAAATGTAAGAGGCTCAGAGAGCTGCCAGACACGATCCTCGAGCAGGAAAGGCAGATGTTGGGAGCTCCAGGGAATTCCCTGATGTCAGCAGTGGCGGAGCAATATGAGGAAGATGTCCACGCTTGGGCTACTTGTGGCAAGCGTGTCCAAGGCTCCCAGTGCCTCCGTGGGAGCTGCAGGAGTGGAGACGGAGGAAGGCCTTTGGGCAGGACTGGCTGCTCCCTCAGAGCCGTGGCTCTCAGCAGAACCGTCTCATTGCTGAGGATGCACCTATCCAGGAAGAGCCTTGCAAAGGAGTAGGAGTCCAGCTCATTGCAGTAAGGGAATGGCTGAAGGATGTTTCCCAGGAGCAACTATGCTGAAGGTGCCAGTTCCAGTCCATGGCTCGCAGGATGCTGCAGCACTGCCATAGGAGAAGGCATTTGGCATGGTGCTAGAGAAGATCCTCGAGCAGCAAAGGCAGGTGTTTGCAGCTCCAGGGAATTCCTAGATGTCAGCAGTGGAAGATCAGGATGAGGAATATCTCCAGGCTTGGGCTACTTGTGGCAAGAGCCTCCATCCCTGCCCGAGCTTGGGTAAGAGTTGCCAGAGCGCAGACGGAGGAAGGCCTTTGGACAGGTGCAAGGTAAGAATGATGCATGGTCGGCAGTCGTGGTGCGAGCAGAAACATTTCTTGCAATCGCCTCTAGCTTTTAGAGTAGTTTCACTTTCCGGTTTGAATAGCGTGAGCCTGGAAAGCCGATAGTCTAAATGTTCAGATGTCTGCTACCCTATAGTAGACATGAACTCAAGTCTCTCATAGAAACATGAGGTTTTTTCCTTAAGCCAAGTGCTGGGAGGGGAATTTCTTCTGCAATACTGCTGTGCTTCTGCTGCTTGTTCCATTTTAGAAAGTTTCCTCCCTTGGCCCTGCCTTGATTGAATAGTCCTTTCTCTTCTAACTAGAAGCTCCAGGTTTTAATCTTACAAGTTGTCTTTGTTTTCTTTGTCCACAGACAGGAGTCCCTGCTCTCCCAGAGCCCTGTTGATCATCAGAACCTGCTTGTGGCTGAGAATGCAGATGGCCACGAAAGGCCTAGAAGTAAAAACTGGAGCAAGGTTGTATGCAAGAAGATTTTCCCAGAGAAAAGCATCCTAGGAGCAGCAAGTGTCCTGGAGGTGCCAGTTGCCAGTATATGACTCCTAGGATGCTGTGGCGCTGCCAAAGTTGAAGAGGCTCAGAGAGCTGCCAGACATGATCCTCCAGCTGGAAAGGCAGATGTTGGGAGCTCCAGGGAATTCCCTGACGTCAGCAGTGGAGGAGCAGGATGAGGAAGATGTCCCCGCTTGGGCTACTTGTGGCAAGAGTGTCCGAGGCTCCCAGTGCCTCCGTGAGAGCGGCAGGACTGGAGACGGAGGAAGGCCTTTGGACAGGTGCAAGGTAAGAATGATGCATGGTCCCCAGTTGTGGTGAGTACAGAAACATTTCTTCCAAGCATCTCTAGCTTTTGAAATAGTTTGACATTCCGGTTTGAATTGCGTGAGCCTGGAAAGCCAGTAGTCTAAATGTTCAGATGTCTGCTATCCAATAGTAGACATGAACTCAAGTCTCTCATAGAAACATCAGACTTTTTCCTTAAGCCAAGTGCTGGGAGGGGAATTTCTTCTGCAAAACTACTGTGCTTCTGCTGCTTGTTCCATTTTAGAAAGTTTCCTGCTTTGGCCCTGCCTTGATTGAATAGTCCTTTCTCTTCTATCTAGAAGCTCCAGGTTTTCTTCTTACAAGTTGTCTTTGTTTTCTTTGTCCACAGACAGGAGTCCCTGCTCTCCCAGAGCCATGTCGATCATCAGAAGCTGCTTGTGGCTGCGGATGCACATGGCCACGAAAGACCTAGAAGTAAAATCTGGAGCAAGGTCGTATGCAAGAAGATTTTCCCAGAGAAAAGCATCCTAGGAGCAGCAAGTGTCCTGGAGGTGCCAGTTGCCAGTATATGACTCCTAGGATGCTGTGGCGCAGCCAAAGGTGAAGAGGCTCAGAGAGCTGCCAGACACGATCCTCGAGCAGCAAAGGCAGGTGTTTGCAGCTCCAGGGAATTCCCTGCCGTCAGCAGTGGAGGAGCAGGATGAGGAAGATCTCGACGCTTGGGCTACTTGTGGCAAGAGTGTCCAAGGCTCCCAGTGCCTCCGTGGGAGCTGCGGGACTGGAGGCGGAGGAAGGCCTTTGGGCAGGACTGGCTGCTCCCTCAGAGCCGCGGCTCTCAGCAGAACCGTCTCATTGCTGAGGATGCACCTGTCCAGGAAGAGCATTGCAGAGGAGTAGGAGTCCAGCTCATTGCAGTAAGGGAATGGCTGAGGGATGTTTCCCAGCAGCAACTTTGCTGGAGGTGCCAGTTCCAGTCCGTGACTTGCAGGATGCTGCAGCACTGCCATAGGAGAAGGCGTTTGGCATGATGCTAGAGAAGATCCTCGAGCAGCAAATGCAAGTGTTTGCAGCTCCAGGGAATTCCTAGATGTCAGCAGTGGAAGATCAGGATGAGGAATATCTCCAGGCTTGGGCTACTTGTGGCAAGAGCCTCCATCCCTGCCCGAGCTTGGGTGAGAGTTGCCAGAGCGCAGACGGAGGAAGGCCTTTGGACAGGTGCAAGGTAAGAATGATGCATGGTCGGCAGTCGTGGTGTAAACAGAAACATTTCTTGCAATCATCCCTACTGTTAGAGTAGTTTCACTTTCCGGTTTGAATAGCGTGAGCCTGGAAAGCCAATAGTCTAAGTGTTCAGATGTCTGGTACCCAATAGTAGACATGAACTCATGTCTCTCATAGAAACATCAGGCTTTTTCCTTAAGCCAAGTGCTGGGAGGGGAATTTCTTCTGCAAAACTACTGTGCTTCTGCTGCTTGTTCCATTTTAGGAAGTTTCCTCCTTTGGCCCTGCCTTGATTGAATAGTCCTTTTTCTTCTAACTAGAAGCTCCAGGTTTTCTTCTTACAAGTTGTCTTTGTTTTCTTTGTCCACAGACAGGAGTCCCTGCTCTCCCAGAGCCCTGTTGATCATCAGAACCTGCTTGTGGCTGAGGATGCAGATGGCCACGAAAGGCCTAGAAGTAAAATCGGCAGCAAGGTCGTGTGCAAGAAGATTTTCCCAGAGAAAAGCATCCTAGGAGCAGCAAGTGTCCTGGAGGTGCCAGTTGCCAGTATATGACTCCTAGGATGCTGTGGCGCTGCCAAAGGCAAAGAGGCTCAGAGATCTGCCAGACACGATCCTCCAGCAGGAAAGGCAGATGTTTGGAGCACCAGGGAATTCCCTGCCGTCAGCAGTGGAGGAGCAGGATGAGGAAGATGTCCACGCTTGGGCTACTTGTGGCAAGAGTGTCCAAGGCTCCCAGTGCCTCCGTGGGAGCTGCAGGACTGGTGACAGAGGGCAACCATTGGGCAGGACTGGCTGCTCCCTCAGAGCTGTGGCTCTCAGCAGAACCGTCTCATTGCTGAGGATGCACCTGTCCAGGAAGAGCATTGCAGAGGAGTAGGAGTCCAGCTCATTGCAGTAAGGGAATGGCTGAGGGATGTTTCCCAGGAGCAACTTTGCTGGAGGTGCCAGTTCCAGTCCGTGGCTCGCAGGATGCTGCAGCGCTGCCATAGGAGAAGGGGTTTTGCATGATGCTAGAGAAGATCCTCGAGCAGCAAAGGCAGGTGTTTGCAGCTCCAGGGAATACCCTGACGTCAGCAGTGGAGTAGCAGGATGAGGAAGATGTCTACGCTTGGGCTACTTGTGGCAAGAGCCTCCATCCCTGCCCTTGCCTGGGTGAGAGTTGCCGGAGCGCAGATGGAGGAAGGCTTTTGGACAGGTGGAAGGTAAGAATGATGCATGGTCGGCAGTCGTGGTGTAAACAGAAACATTTCTTGCAATCATCCCTACTGTTAGAGTAGTTTCACTTTCCGGTTTGAATAGCGTGAGCCTGGAAAGCCAATAGTCTAAATGTTCAGATGTCTGGTACCCAATAGTAGACATGAACTCAAGTCTCTCATAGAAACATCAGGCTTTTTCCTTAAGCCAAGTGCTGGGAGGGGAATTTCTTCTGCAAAACTGCTCTGCTTCTGCTGCTTGTTCCATTTTAGAAAGTTTCCTGCTTTGGCCCTGCCTTGATTGAATAGTCCTTTGTCTTCTAACTAGAAGCTCCAGGTTTTCTTCTTACAAGTTGTCTTTGTTTTCTTTGTCCACAGACAGGAGTCCCTGCTCTCCCAGAGCCCTGTTGATCATCAGAACCTGCTTGTGGCTGAGGATGCAGATGGCCACGAAAGGCCTAGAAGTAAAATCGGCAGCAAGGTCGTGTGCAAGAAAATTTTCCCAGAGAAAAGCATCCTAGGAGCAGCAAGTGTCCTGGAGGTGCCAGTTGCCAGTATATGACTCCTAGGATGCTGTGGCGCTGCCAAAGATGAAGAGGCTCAGAGAGCTGCCAGACATGATCCTCCAGCTGGAAAGGCAGATGTTTGGAGCTCCAGGGAATTCCCTGACGTCAGCAGTGGAGGAGCAGGATGAGGAAGATGTCCATGCTTGGGCTACTTGTGGCAAGAGTGTCCAAGGCTCCCAGTGCCTCCGTGAGAGCGGCAGGACTGGAGACGGAGGAAGGCCTTTGGACAGGTGCAAGGTAAGAATGATGCATGGTCCCCAGTTGTGGTGAGTACAGAAACATTTCTTCGAAGCATCTCTAGCTTTTGAAATAGTTTGACATTCCGGTTTGAATTGCGTGAGCCTGGAAAGCCAGTAGTCTAAATGTTCAGATGTCTGCTATCCAATAGTAGACATGAACTCAAGTCTCTCATAGAAACATCATGCTTTTTCCTTAAGCCAAGTGCTGGGAGGGGAATTTCTTCTGCAAAAGTACTGTGCTTCTGCTGCTTGTTCCATTTTAGAAAGTTTCCTCCCTTGGCCCTGCCTTGATTGAATAGTCCTTTCTCTTCTAACTAGAAGCTCCAGGTTTTAATCTTACAAGTTGTCTTTGTTTTCTTTGTCCACAGACAGGAGTCCCTGCTCTCCCAGAGCCATGTCGATCATCAGAAGCTGCTTGTGGCTGCGGATGCAGATGGCCACAAAAGGCCTAGAAGTAAAATCTGGAGCAAGGTCGTGTGCAAGATTTTCCCAGAGAAAAGCATCCTAGGAGCAGCAAGTGTCCTGGAGGTGCCAGTTGCCAGTATATGACTCCTAGGATGCTGTGGCGCAGCCAAAGGTGAAGAGGCTCAGAGAGCTGCCAGACACGATCCTCGAGCAGCAAAGGCAGGTGTTTGCAGCTCCAGGGAATTCCCTGCCGTCAGCAGTGGAGGAGCAGGATGAGGAAGATCTCGACGCTTGGGCTACTTGTGGCAAGAGTGTCCAAGGCTCCCAGTGCCTCCGTGGGAGCTGCGGGACTGGAGGCGGAGGAAGGCCTTTGGGCAGGACTGGCTGCTCCCTCAGAGCCGCGGCTCTCAGCAGAACCGTCTCATTGCTGAGGATGCACCTGTCCAGGAAGAGCATTGCAGAGGAGTAGGAGTCCAGCTCATTGCAGTAAGGGAATGGCTGAGGGATGTTTCCCAGGAGCAACTATGCTGAAGGTGCCAGTTCCAGTCCATGGCTCGCAGGATGCTGCAGCACTGCCATAGGAGAAGGGGTTTGGCATGGTGCTAGAGAAGATCCTCGAGCAGCAAAGGCAGGTGTTTGCAGCTCCAGGGAATTCCTAGATGTCAGCAGTGGAAGATCAGGATGAGGAATATCTCCAGGCTTGGGCTACTTGTGGCAAGAGCCTCCATCCCTGCCCGAGCTTGGGTGAGAGTTGCCAGAGCGCAGACGGAGGAAGGCCTTTGGACAGGTGCAAGGTAAGAATGATGCATGGTCGGCAGTCGTGGTGTAAACAGAAACATTTCTTGCAATCATCCCTACTGTTAGAGTAGTTTCACTTTCCGGTTTGAATAGCGTGAGCCTGGAAAGCCAATAGTCTAAGTGTTCAGATGTCTGGTACCCAATAGTAGACATGAACTCATGTCTCTCATAGAAACATCAGGCTTTTTCCTTAAGCCAAGTGCTGGGAGGGGAATTTCTTCTGCAAAACTACTGTGCTTCTGCTGCTTGTTCCATTTTAGGAAGTTTCCTCCTTTGGCCCTGCCTTGATTGAATAGTCCTTTTTCTTCTAACTAGAAGCTCCAGGTTTTCTTCTTACAAGTTGTCTTTGTTTTCTTTGTCCACAGACAGGAGTCCCTGCTCTCCCAGAGCCCTGTTGATCATCATAACCTGCTTGTGGCTGAGGATGCAGATGGCCACGAAAGGCCTAGAAGTAAAATCGGCAGCAAGGTCGTGTGCAAGAAGATTTTCCCAGAGAAAAGCATCCTAGGAGCAGCAAGTGTCCTGGAGGTGCCAGTTGCCAGTATATGACTCCTAGGATGCTGTGGCGCTGCCAAAGGCAAAGAGGCTCAGAGATCTGCCAGACACGATCCTCCAGCAGGAAAGGCAGATGTTTGGAGCACCAGGGAATTCCCTGCCGTCAGCAGTGGAGGAGCAGGATGAGGAAGATGTCCACGCTTGGGCTACTTGTGGCAAGAGTGTCCAAGGCTCCCAGTGCCTCCGTGGGAGCTGCAGGACTGGTGACAGAGGGCAACCATTGGGCAGGACTGGCTGCTCCCTCAGAGCTGTGGCTCTCAGCAGAACCGTCTCATTGCTGAGGATGCACCTGTCCAGGAAGAGCATTGCAGAGGAGTAGGAGTCCAGCTCATTGCAGTAAGGGAATGGCTGAGGGATGTTTCCCAGGAGCAACTTTGCTGGAGGTGCCAGTTCCAGTCCGTGGCTCGCAGGATGCTGCAGCGCTGCCATAGGAGAAGGGGTTTTGCATGATGCTAGAGAAGATCCTCGAGCAGCAAAGGCAGGTGTTTGCAGCTCCAGGGAATACCCTGACGTCAGCAGTGGAGTAGCAGGATGAGGAAGATGTCTACGCTTGGGCTACTTGTGGCAAGAGCCTCCATCCCTGCCCTTGCCTGGGTGAGAGTTGCCGGAGCGCAGATGGAGGAAGGCTTTTGGACAGGTGGAAGGTAAGAATGATGCATGGTCGGCAGTCGTGGTGTAAACAGAAACATTTCTTGCAATCATCCTTACTGTTAGAGTAGTTTCACTTTCCGGTTTGAATAGCGTGAGCCTGGAAAGCCAATAGTCTAAATGTTCAGATGTCTGGTACCCAGTAGTAGACATGAACTCAAGTCTCTCATAGAAACATGAGGTTTTTTCCTTAAGCCAAGTGCTGGGAAGGGAATTTCTTCTGCAAAACTACTGTGCTTCTGCTGCTTGTTCCATTTTAGAAAGTTTCCTCCCTTGGCCCTGCCTTGATTGAATAGTCCTTTGTCTTCTATCTAGAAGCTCCAGGTTTTCTTCTTACAAGTTGTCTTTGTTTTCTTTGTCCACAGACAGGAGTCCCTGTTTTCCCAGAGCCATGTCGATCATCAGAAGCTGCTTGTGGCTGCGGATGCAGATGGCCACGAAAGGCCTAGAAGTAAAAACTGGAGCAATGTCGTGTCCAAAAAGATTTTCCCAGAGAAAAGCATCCTAGGAGCAGCAAGTGTCCTGTAGCTGCCAGTTTCCAGTATATGACTCTCAGGATGCTGTGGCGCTGCCAAAGGCGAAGAGGCTCAGAGAGCTGCCAGACACGATCCTCGAGCAGGAAAGGCAGATTTTAGGAGCTCCAGGGAATTCCCTGACGTCAGCAGTGGAGGAGCAGGATGAGGAAGATGTCCACGCTTGGGCTACTTGTGGCAAGAGTGTCCAAGGCTCCCAGTGCCTCCGTGGGAGCTGCAGGAGTGGAGTCAGAGGAAGGCCTTTTGACAGGACTGGCTGCTCCCTCAGAGCCATGGCTCTCAGCAGAACCGTCTCATTGCTGAGGATGCACCTGTCCAGGAAGAGCCTTGCAGAGGAGTAGGAGTCCAGCTCATTGCAGTAAGGGAATGGCTGAGGGATGTTTCCCAGGAGCAACTTTGCTGGAGGTGCCAGTTCCAGTCCGTGAGTCGCAGGATGCTGCAGCGCTGCCATAGGAGAAGGCATTTGGCATGGTGCTAGAGAAGATCCTTGAGCAGCAAAGGCAAGTGTTTGCAGCTCCAGGGAATTCCTAGATGTCAGCAGTGGAAGATCAGGATGAGGAAGATGTCCGCGCTTGGGCTACTTGTGGCACGAGCCTCCATCCCTGCCCGACCTTGGGTGAGAGTTGCCAGAGCGCAGACGGAGGAAGGCCTTTGGACAGGTGGAAGGTAAGAATGATGCATGGTCGGCAGTCGTGGTGTAAACAGAAACATTTCTTGCAATCATCCCTACTGTTAGAGTAGTTTCACTTTCCGGTTTGAATAGCGTGAGCATGGAAAGCCAATAGTCTAAATGTTCAGATGTCTGGTACCCAGTAGTAGACATGAACTCAAGTCTCTCATAGAAACATCAGGCTTTTTCCTTAAGCCAAGTGCTGGCAGGGGAATTTCTTCTGCAAAACTAATGTGCTTCTGCTGCTTGTTCCATTTTAGAAAGTTTCCTCCCTTGGCCCTTCCTTGATTGAATAGTCCTTTGTCTTCTATCTAGAAGCTCCAGGTTTTCTTCTTACAAGTTGTCTTTGTTTTCTTTGTCCACAGACAGGAGTCCCTGCTCTCCCAGAGCCATGTCGATCATCAGAAGCTGCTTGTGGCTGCGCATGCAGATGGCCACGAAAGGCCTAGAAGTAAAAACTGGAGCAATGTCGTGTCCAAGAAGATTTTCCCAGAGAAAAGCATCCTAGGAGCAGCAAGTGTCCTGGAGGTGCCAGTTGCCAGTATATGACTCCTAGGATGCTGTGGCGCTGCCAAAGGCAAAGAGGCTCAGAGAGCTGCCAGACACGATCCTCGAGCAGGAAAGGCAGATGTTGGGAGCACCAGGGAATTCCCTGACGTCAGCAGTGGAGGAGCAGGATGAGGAAGATCTCGACGCTTGGGCTACTTGTGGCAAGAGTGTCCAAGGCTCCCAGTGCCTCCGTGGGAGCTGCAGGACTGGTGACGGAGGACAACCATTGGGCAGGACTGGCTGCTCCCTCAGAGCCGTGGCTCTCAGCAGAACCGTCTCATTGCTGAGGATGCACCTGTCCAGGAAGAGCATTGCAGAGGAGTAGGAGTCCAGCTCATTGCAGTAAGGGAATGGCTGAGGGATGTTTCCCAGGAGCAACTTTGCTGGAGGTGCCAGTTCCAGTCCGTGGCTCGCAGGATGCTGCAGCACTGCCATAGGAGAAGGGGTTTTGCATGGTGCTAGAGAAGGTCCTCGAGCAGCAAAGGCAGGTTTTTGCAGCTCCAGGGAATACCCTGACGTCAGCAGTGGAGTAGCAGGATGAGGAAGATGTCCACGCTTGGGCTACTTGTGGCAAGAGCCTCCATCCCTGCCCTTGCCTGGGTGAGAGTTGCCGGAGCGCAGATGGAGGAAGGCCTTTGGACAGGTGCAAGGTAAGAATGATGGATGGTCGGCAGTCGTGGTGTAAACAGAAACATTTCTTGCAATCATCCTTACTGTTAGAGTAGTTTCACTTTCAGGTTTGAATAGCGTGAGCCTGGAAAGCCAATAGTCTAAATGTTCAGATGTCTGGTACCCAGTAGTAGACATGAACTCAAGTCTCTCATAGGAACATGAGGTTTTTTCCTTAAGCCAAGTGCTGGGAGGGGAATTTCTTCTGCAAAACTACTGTGCTTCTGCTGCTTGTTCCATTTTAGAAAGTTTCCTCCCTTGGCCCTGCCTTGATTGAATAGTCCTTTGTCTTCTATCTAGAAGCTCCAGGTTTTCTTCTTACAAGTTGTCTTTGTTTTCTTTGTCCACAGACAGGAGTCCCTGCTCTCCCAGAGCCATGTCGATCATCAGAAGCTGCTTGTGGCCGTGGATGCAGATGGCCACGAAAGGCCTAGAAGTAAAATCTGCAGCAAGGTTGTGTGCAAGAAGATTTTCCCAGAGAAAAGCATCCTAGGAGCAGCAAGTGTCCTGGAGCTGCCAGTTGCCAGTATAGGACTCCTAGGATGCTGTTGCGCTTCCAAAATGTAAGAGGCTCAGAGAGCTGCCAGACACGATCCTCGAGGAGGAAAGGCACATGTTGGGAGCTCCAGGGAATTCCCTGATGTCAGCAGTGGCGGAGCAGGATGAGGAAGATGTCCACGCTTGGGCTACTTGTGGCAAGCGTGTCCAAGGCTCCCAGTGCCTCCGTGGGAGCTGCAGGAGTGGAGACGGAGGAAGGCCTTTGGGCAGGACTGGCTGCTCCCTCAGAGCCGTGGCTCTCAGCAGAACCGTCTCATTGCTGAGGATGCACCTATCCAGGAAGAGCCTTGCAAAGGAGTAGGAGTCCAGCTCATTGCAGTAAGGGAATGGCTGAAGGATGTTTCCCAGGAGCAACTATGCTGAAGGTGCCAGTTCCAGTCCATGGCTCGCAGGATGCTGCAGCACTGCCATAGGAGAAGGCATTTGGCATGGTGCTAGAGAAGATCCTCGAGCAGCAAAGGCAGGTGTTTGCAGCTCCAGGGAATTCCTAGATGTCAGCAGTGGAAGATCAGGATGAGGAATATCTCCAGGCTTGGGCTACTTGTGGCAAGAGCCTCCATCCCTGCCCGAGCTTGGGTGAGAGTTGCCAGAGCGCAGACGGAGGAAGGCCTTTGGACAGGTGGAAGGTAAGAATGATGCATGGTCGGCAGTCGTGGTGTAAACAGAAACATTTCTTGCAATCATCCCTACTGTTAGAGTAGTTTCACTTTCCGGTTTGAATAGCGTGAGCCTGGAAAGCCAATAGTCTAAATGTTCAGATGTCTGGTACCCAATAGTAGACATGAACTCAAGTCTCTCATAGAAACATCAGGCTTTTTCCTTAAGCCAAGTGCTGGGAGGGGAATTTCTTCTGCAAAACTGCTCTGCTTCTGCTGCTTGTTCCATTTTAGAAAGTTTCCTGCTTTGGCCCTGCCTTGATTGAATAGTCCTTTGTCTTCTAACTAGAAGCTCCAGGTTTTCTTCTTACAAGTTGTCTTTGTTTTCTTTGTCCACAGACAGGAGTCCCTGCTCTCCCAGAGCCCTGTTGATCATCAGAACCTGCTTGTGGCTGAGGATGCAGATGGCCACGAAAGGCCTAGAAGTAAAATCGGCAGCAAGGTCGTGTGCAAGAAAATTTTCCCAGAGAAAAGCATCCTAGGAGCAGCAAGTGTCCTGGAGGTGCCAGTTGCCAGTATATGACTCCTAGGATGCTGTGGCGCTGCCAAAGATGAAGAGGCTCAGAGAGCTGCCAGACATGATCCTCTAGCTGGAAAGGCAGATGTTTGGAGCTCCAGGGAATTCCCTGACGTCAGCAGTGGAGGAGCAGGATGAGGAAGATGTCCATGCTTGGGCTACTTGTGGCAAGAGTGTCCAAGGCTCCCAGTGCCTCCGTGAGAGCGGCAGGACTGGAGACGGAGGAAGGCCTTTGGACAGGTGCAAGGTAAGAATGATGCATGGTCCCCAGTTGTGGTGAGTACAGAAACATTTCTTCGAAGCATCTCTAGCTTTTGAAATAGTTTGACATTCCGGTTTGAATTGCGTGAGCCTGGAAAGCCAATAGTCTAAATGTTCAGATGTCTGGTACCCAGTAGTAGACATGAACTCAAGTCTCTCATAGGAACATGAGGTTTTTTCCTTAAGCCAAGTGCTGGGAGGGGAATTTCTTCTGCAAAACTACTGTGCTTCTGCTGCTTGTTCCATTTTAGAAAGTTTCCTCCCTTGGCCCTGCCTTGATTGAATAGTCCTTTGTCTTCTATCTAGAAGCTCCAGGTTTTCTTCTTACAAGTTGTCTTTGTTTTCTTTGTCCACAGACAGGAGTCCCTGCTCTCCCAGAGCCATGTCGATCATCAGAAGCTGCTTGTGGCCGTGGATGCAGATGGCCACGAAAGGCCTAGAAGTAAAATCTGCAGCAAGGTTGTGTGCAAGAAGATTTTCCCAGAGAAAAGCATCCTAGGAGCAGCAAGTGTCCTGGAGCTGCCAGTTGCCAGTATAGGACTCCTAGGATGCTGTTGCGCTTCCAAAATGTAAGAGGCTCAGAGAGCTGCCAGACACGATCCTCGAGGAGGAAAGGCACATGTTGGGAGCTCCAGGGAATTCCCTGATGTCAGCAGTGGCGGAGCAGGATGAGGAAGATGTCCACGCTTGGGCTACTTGTGGCAAGCGTGTCCAAGGCTCCCAGTGCCTCCGTGGGAGCTGCAGGAGTGGAGACGGAGGAAGGCCTTTGGGCAGGACTGGCTGCTCCCTCAGAGCCGTGGCTCTCAGCAGAACCGTCTCATTGCTGAGGATGCACCTATCCAGGAAGAGCCTTGCAAAGGAGTAGGAGTCCAGCTCATTGCAGTAAGGGAATGGCTGAAGGATGTTTCCCAGGAGCAACTATGCTGAAGGTGCCAGTTCCAGTCCATGGCTCGCAGGATGCTGCAGCACTGCCATAGGAGAAGGGGTTTGGCATGGTGCTAGAGAAGATCCTCGAGCAGCAAAGGCAGGTGTTTGCAGCTCCAGGGAATTCCTAGATGTCAGCAGTGGAAGATCAGGATGAGGAATATCTCCAGGCTTGGGCTACTTGTGGCAAGAGCCTCCATCCCTGCCCGAGCTTGGGTGAGAGTTGCCAGAGCGCAGACGGAGGAAGGCCTTTGGACAGGTGCAAGGTAAGAATGATGCATGGTCGGCAGTCGTGGTGTAAACAGAAACATTTCTTGCAATCATCCCTACTGTTAGAGTAGTTTCACTTTCCGGTTTGAATAGCGTGAGCCTGGAAAGCCAATAGTCTAAGTGTTCAGATGTCTGGTACCCAATAGTAGACATGAACTCATGTCTCTCATAGAAACATCAGGCTTTTTCCTTAAGCCAAGTGCTGGGAGGGGAATTTCTTCTGCAAAACTACTGTGCTTCTGCTGCTTGTTCCATTTTAGGAAGTTTCCTCCTTTGGCCCTGCCTTGATTGAATAGTCCTTTTTCTTCTAACTAGAAGCTCCAGGTTTTCTTCTTACAAGTTGTCTTTGTTTTCTTTGTCCACAGACAGGAGTCCCTGCTCTCCCAGAGCCCTGTTGATCATCAGAACCTGCTTGTGGCTGAGGATGCAGATGGCCACGAAAGGCCTAGAAGTAAAATCGGCAGCAAGGTCGTGTGCAAGAAGATTTTCCCAGAGAAAAGCATCCTAGGAGCAGCAAGTGTCCTGGAGGTGCCAGTTGCCAGTATATGACTCCTAGGATGCTGTGGCGCTGCCAAAGGCAAAGAGGCTCAGAGATCTGCCAGACACGATCCTCCAGCAGGAAAGGCAGATGTTTGGAGCACCAGGGAATTCCCTGCCGTCAGCAGTGGAGGAGCAGGATGAGGAAGATGTCCACGCTTGGGCTACTTGTGGCAAGAGTGTCCAAGGCTCCCAGTGCCTCCGTGGGAGCTGCAGGACTGGTGACAGAGGGCAACCATTGGGCAGGACTGGCTGCTCCCTCAGAGCTGTGGCTCTCAGCAGAACCGTCTCATTGCTGAGGATGCACCTGTCCAGGAAGAGCATTGCAGAGGAGTAGGAGTCCAGCTCATTGCAGTAAGGGAATGGCTGAGGGATGTTTCCCAGGAGCAACTTTGCTGGAGGTGCCAGTTCCAGTCCGTGGCTCGCAGGATGCTGCAGCGCTGCCATAGGAGAAGGGGTTTTGCATGATGCTAGAGAAGATCCTCGAGCAGCAAAGGCAGGTGTTTGCAGCTCCAGGGAATACCCTGACGTCAGCAGTGGAGTAGCAGGATGAGGAAGATGTCTACGCTTGGGCTACTTGTGGCAAGAGCCTCCATCCCTGCCCTTGCCTGGGTGAGAGTTGCCGGAGCGCAGATGGAGGAAGGCTTTTGGACAGGTGGAAGGTAAGAATGATGCATGGTCGGCAGTCGTGGTGTAAACAGAAACATTTCTTGCAATCATCCCTACTGTTAGAGTAGTTTCACTTTCCGGTTTGAATAGCGTGAGCCTGGAAAGCCAATAGTCTAAATGTTCAGATGTCTGGTACCCAATAGTAGACATGAACTCAAGTCTCTCATAGAAACATCAGGCTTTTTCCTTAAGCCAAGTGCTGGGAGGGGAATTTCTTCTGCAAAACTGCTCTGCTTCTGCTGCTTGTTCCATTTTAGAAAGTTTCCTGCTTTGGCCCTGCCTTGATTGAATAGTCCTTTGTCTTCTAACTAGAAGCTCCAGGTTTTCTTCTTACAAGTTGTCTTTGTTTTCTTTGTCCACAGACAGGAGTCCCTGCTCTCCCAGAGCCCTGTTGATCATCAGAACCTGCTTGTGGCTGAGGATGCAGATGGCCACGAAAGGCCTAGAAGTAAAATCGGCAGCAAGGTCGTGTGCAAGAAAATTTTCCCAGAGAAAAGCATCCTAGGAGCAGCAAGTGTCCTGGAGGTGCCAGTTGCCAGTATATGACTCCTAGGATGCTGTGGCGCTGCCAAAGATGAAGAGGCTCAGAGAGCTGCCAGACATGATCCTCTAGCTGGAAAGGCAGATGTTTGGAGCTCCAGGGAATTCCCTGACGTCAGCAGTGGAGGAGCAGGATGAGGAAGATGTCCATGCTTGGGCTACTTGTGGCAAGAGTGTCCAAGGCTCCCAGTGCCTCCGTGAGAGCGGCAGGACTGGAGACGGAGGAAGGCCTTTGGACAGGTGCAAGGTAAGAATGATGCATGGTCCCCAGTTGTGGTGAGTACAGAAACATTTCTTCGAAGCATCTCTAGCTTTTGAAATAGTTTGACATTCCGGTTTGAATTGCGTGAGCCTGGAAAGCCAGTAGTCTAAATGTTCAGATGTCTGCTATCCAATAGTAGACATGAACTCAAGTCTCTCATAGAAACATCATGCTTTTTCCTTAAGCCAAGTGCTGGGAGGGGAATTTCTTCTGCAAAAGTACTGTGCTTCTGCTGCTTGTTCCATTTTAGAAAGTTTCCTCCCTTGGCCCTGCCTTGATTGAATAGTCCTTTCTCTTCTAACTAGAAGCTCCAGGTTTTAATCTTACAAGTTGTCTTTGTTTTCTTTGTCCACAGACAGGAGTCCCTGCTCTCCCAGAGCCATGTCGATCATCAGAAGCTGCTTGTGGCTGCGGATGCAGATGGCCACAAAAGGCCTAGAAGTAAAATCTGGAGCAAGGTCGTGTGCAAGATTTTCCCAGAGAAAAGCATCCTAGGAGCAGCAAGTGTCCTGGAGGTGCCAGTTGCCAGTATATGACTCCTAGGATGCTGTGGCGCAGCCAAAGGTGAAGAGGCTCAGAGAGCTGCCAGACACGATCCTCGAGCAGCAAAGGCAGGTGTTTGCAGCTCCAGGGAATTCCCTGCCGTCAGCAGTGGAGGAGCAGGATGAGGAAGATCTCGACGCTTGGGCTACTTGTGGCAAGAGTGTCCAAGGCTCCCAGTGCCTCCGTGGGAGCTGCGGGACTGGAGGCGGAGGAAGGCCTTTGGGCAGGACTGGCTGCTCCCTCAGAGCCGCGGCTCTCAGCAGAACCGTCTCATTGCTGAGGATGCACCTGTCCAGGAAGAGCATTGCAGAGGAGTAGGAGTCCAGCTCATTGCAGTAAGGGAATGGCTGAGGGATGTTTCCCAGGAGCAACTTTGCTGGAGGTGCCAGTTCCAGTCCGTGACTTGCAGGATGCTGCAGCGCTGCCATAGGAGAAGGCGTTTGGCATGATGCTAGAGAAGATCCTCGAGCAGCAAATGCAAGTGTTTGCAGCTCCAGGGAATTCCTAGATGTCAGCAGTGGAAGATCAGGATGAGGAATATCTCCAGGCTTGGGCTACTTGTGGCAAGAGCCTCCATCCCTGCCCGAGCTTGGGTGAGAGTTGCCAGAGCGCAGACGGAGGAAGGCCTTTGGACAGGTGCAAGGTAAGAATGATGCATGGTCGGCAGTCGTGGTGTAAACAGAAACATTTCTTGCAATCATCCCTACTGTTAGAGTAGTTTCACTTTCCGGTTTGAATAGCGTGAGCCTGGAAAGCCAATAGTCTAAGTGTTCAGATGTCTGGTACCCAATAGTAGACATGAACTCAAGTCTCTCATAGAAACATCAGGCTTTTTCCTTAAGCCAAGTGCTGGGAGGGGAATTTCTTCTGCAAAACTACTGTGCTTCTGCTGCTTGTTCCATTTTAGGAAGTTTCCTCCTTTGGCCCTGCCTTGATTGAATAGTCCTTTTTCTTCTAACTAGAAGCTCCAGGTTTTCTTCTTACAAGTTGTCTTTGTTTTCTTTGTCCACAGACAGGAGTCCCTGCTCTCCCAGAGCCCTGTTGATCATCAGAACCTGCTTGTGGCTGAGGATGCAGATGGCCACGAAAGGCCTAGAAGTAAAATCGGCAGCAAGGTCGTGTGCAAGAAGATTTTCCCAGAGAAAAGCATCCTAGGAGCAGCAAGTGTCCTGGAGGTGCCAGTTGCCAGTATATGACTCCTAGGATGCTGTGGCGCTGCCAAAGGCAAAGAGGCTCAGAGATCTGCCAGACACGATCCTCCAGCAGGAAAGGCAGATGTTTGGAGCACCAGGGAATTCCCTGCCGTCAGCAGTGGAGGAGCAGGATGAGGAAGATGTCCACGCTTGGGCTACTTGTGGCAAGAGTGTCCAAGGCTCCCAGTGCCTCCGTGGGAGCTGCAGGACTGGTGACAGAGGGCAACCATTGGGCAGGACTGGCTGCTCCCTCAGAGCTGTGGCTCTCAGCAGAACCGTCTCATTGCTGAGGATGCACCTGTCCAGGAAGAGCATTGCAGAGGAGTAGGAGTCCAGCTCATTGCAGTAAGGGAATGGCTGAGGGATGTTTCCCAGGAGCAACTTTGCTGGAGGTGCCAGTTCCAGTCCGTGGCTCGCAGGATGCTGCAGCGCTGCCATAGGAGAAGGGGTTTTGCATGATGCTAGAGAAGATCCTCGAGCAGCAAAGGCAGGTGTTTGCAGCTCCAGGGAATACCCTGACGTCAGCAGTGGAGTAGCAGGATGAGGAAGATGTCTACGCTTGGGCTACTTGTGGCAAGAGCCTCCATCCCTGCCCTTGCCTGGGTGAGAGTTGCCGGAGCGCAGATGGAGGAAGGCTTTTGGACAGGTGGAAGGTAAGAATGATGCATGGTCGGCAGTCGTGGTGTAAACAGAAACATTTCTTGCAATCATCCTTACTGTTAGAGTAGTTTCACTTTCCGGTTTGAATAGCGTGAGCCTGGAAAGCCAATAGTCTAAATGTTCAGATGTCTGGTACCCAGTAGTAGACATGAACTCAAGTCTCTCATAGAAACATGAGGTTTTTTCCTTAAGCCAAGTGCTGGGAAGGGAATTTCTTCTGCAAAACTACTGTGCTTCTGCTGCTTGTTCCATTTTAGAAAGTTTCCTCCCTTGGCCCTGCCTTGATTGAATAGTCCTTTGTCTTCTATCTAGAAGCTCCAGGTTTTCTTCTTACAAGTTGTCTTTGTTTTCTTTGTCCACAGACAGGAGTCCCTGTTTTCCCAGAGCCATGTCGATCATCAGAAGCTGCTTGTGGCTGCGGATGCAGATGGCCACGAAAGGCCTAGAAGTAAAAACTGGAGCAATGTCGTGTCCAAAAAGATTTTCCCAGAGAAAAGCATCCTAGGAGCAGCAAGTGTCCTGTAGCTGCCAGTTTCCAGTATATGACTCTCAGGATGCTGTGGCGCTGCCAAAGGCGAAGAGGCTCAGAGAGCTGCCAGACACGATCCTCGAGCAGGAAAGGCAGATTTTAGGAGCTCCAGGGAATTCCCTGCCGTCAGCAGTGGAGGAGCAGGATGAGGAAGATGTCCACGCTTGGGCTACTTGTGGCAAGAGTGTCCAAGGCTCCCAGTGCCTCCGTGGGAGCTGCAGGAGTGGAGTCAGAGGAAGGCCTTTTGACAGGACTGGCTGCTCCCTCAGAGCCATGGCTCTCAGCAGAACCGTCTCATTGCTGAGGATGCACCTGTCCAGGAAGAGCCTTGCAGAGGAGTAGGAGTCCAGCTCATTGCAGTAAGGGAATGGCTGAGGGATGTTTCCCAGGAGCAACTTTGCTGGAGGTGCCAGTTCCAGTCCGTGAGTCGCAGGATGCTGCAGCGCTGCCAAAGGAGAAGGCATTTGGCATGGTGCTAGAGAAGATCCTTGAGCAGCAAAGGCAAGTGTTTGCAGCTCCAGGGAATTCCTAGATGTCAGCAGTGGAAGATCAGGATGAGGAAGATGTCCGCGCTTGGGCTACTTGTGGCACGAGCCTCCATCCCTGCCCGACCTTGGGTGAGAGTTGCCAGAGCGCAGACGGAGGAAGGCCTTTGGACAGGTGCAAGGTAAGAATGATGCATGGTCGGCAGTCGTGGTGTAAACAGAAACATTTCTTGCAATCATCCCTACTGTTAGAGTAGTTTCACTTTCCGGTTTGAATAGCGTGAGCATGGAAAGCCAATAGTCTAAATGTTCAGATGTCTGGTACCCAGTAGTAGACATGAACTCAAGTCTCTCATAGAAACATCAGGCTTTTTCCTTAAGCCAAGTGCTGGCAGGGGAATTTCTTCTGCAAAACTAATGTGCTTCTGCTGCTTGTTCCATTTTAGAAAGTTTCCTCCCTTGGCCCTTCCTTGATTGAATAGTCCTTTGTCTTCTATCTAGAAGCTCCAGGTTTTCTTCTTACAAGTTGTCTTTGTTTTCTTTGTCCACAGACAGGAGTCCCTGCTCTCCCAGAGCCATGTCGATCATCAGAAGCTGCTTGTGGCTGCGCATGCAGATGGCCACGAAAGGCCTAGAAGTAAAAACTGGAGCAATGTCGTGTCCAAGAAGATTTTCCCAGAGAAAAGCATCCTAGGAGCAGCAAGTGTCCTGGAGGTGCCAGTTGCCAGTATATGACTCCTAGGATGCTGTGGCGCTGCCAAAGGCAAAGAGGCTCAGAGAGCTGCCAGACACGATCCTCGAGCAGGAAAGGCAGATGTTGGGAGCACCAGGGAATTCCCTGACGTCAGCAGTGGAGGAGCAGGATGAGGAAGATCTCGACGCTTGGGCTACTTGTGGCAAGAGTGTCCAAGGCTCCCAGTGCCTCCGTGGGAGCTGCAGGACTGGTGACGGAGGACAACCATTGGGCAGGACTGGCTGCTCCCTCAGAGCCGTGGCTCTCAGCAGAACCGTCTCATTGCTGAGGATGCACCTGTCCAGGAAGAGCATTGCAGAGGAGTAGGAGTCCAGCTCATTGCAGTAAGGGAATGGCTGAGGGATGTTTCCCAGGAGCAACTTTGCTGGAGGTGCCAGTTCCAGTCCGTGGCTCGCAGGATGCTGCAGCACTGCCATAGGAGAAGGGGTTTTGCATGGTGCTAGAGAAGGTCCTCGAGCAGCAAAGGCAGGTTTTTGCAGCTCCAGGGAATACCCTGACGTCAGCAGTGGAGTAGCAGGATGAGGAAGATGTCCACGCTTGGGCTACTTGTGGCAAGAGCCTCCATCCCTGCCCTTGCCTGGGTGAGAGTTGCCGGAGCGCAGATGGAGGAAGGCCTTTGGACAGGTGCAAGGTAAGAATGATGGATGGTCGGCAGTCGTGGTGTAAACAGAAACATTTCTTGCAATCATCCTTACTGTTAGAGTAGTTTCACTTTCAGGTTTGAATAGCGTGAGCCTGGAAAGCCAATAGTCTAAATGTTCAGATGTCTGGTACCCAGTAGTAGACATGAACTCAAGTCTCTCATAGGAACATGAGGTTTTTTCCTTAAGCCAAGTGCTGGGAAGGGAATTTCTTCTGCAAAACTACTGTGCTTCTGCTGCTTGTTCCATTTTAGAAAGTTTCCTCCCTTGGCCCTGCCTTGATTGAATAGTCCTTTGTCTTCTATCTAGAAGCTCCAGGTTTTCTTCTTACAAGTTGTCTTTGTTTTCTTTGTCCACAGACAGGAGTCCCTGCTCTCCCAGAGCCATGTCGATCATCAGAAGCTGCTTGTGGCCGTGGATGCAGATGGCCACGAAAGGCCTAGAAGTAAAATCTGCAGCAAGGTTGTGTGCAAGAAGATTTTCCCAGAGAAAAGCATCCTAGGAGCAGCAAGTGTCCTGGAGCTGCCAGTTGCCAGTATATGACTCCTAGGATGCTGTTGCGCTTCCAAAATGTAAGAGGCTCAGAGAGCTGCCAGACACGATCCTCGAGGAGGAAAGGCACATGTTGGGAGCTCCAGGGAATTCCCTGATGTCAGCAGTGGCGGAGCAGGATGAGGAAGATGTCCACGCTTGGGCTACTTGTGGCAAGCGTGTCCAAGGCTCCCAGTGCCTCCGTGGGAGCTGCAGGAGTGGAGACGGAGGAAGGCCTTTGGGCAGGACTGGCTGCTCCCTCAGAGCCGTGGCTCTCAGCAGAACCGTCTCATTGCTGAGGATGCACCTATCCAGGAAGAGCCTTGCAAAGGAGTAGGAGTCCAGCTCATTGCAGTAAGGGAATGGCTGAAGGATGTTTCCCAGGAGCAACTATGCTGAAGGTGCCAGTTCCAGTCCATGGCTCGCAGGATGCTGCAGCACTGCCATAGGAGAAGGCATTTGGCATGGTGCTAGAGAAGATCCTCGAGCAGCAAAGGCAGGTGTTTGCAGCTCCAGGGAATTCCTAGATGTCAGCAGTGGAAGATCAGGATGAGGAATATCTCCAGGCTTGGGCTACTTGTGGCAAGAGCCTCCATCCCTGCCCGAGCTTGGGTGAGAGTTGCCAGAGCGCAGACGGAGGAAGGCCTTTGGACAGGTGCAAGGTAAGAATGATGCATGGTCGGCAGTCGTGGTGTAAACAGAAACATTTCTTGCAATCATCCCTACTGTTAGAGTAGTTTCACTTTCCGGTTTGAATAGCGTGAGCCTGGAAAGCCAATAGTCTAAATGTTCAGATGTCTGGTACCCAATAGTAGACATGAACTCAAGTCTCTCATAGAAACATCAGGCTTTTTCCTTAAGCCAAGTGCTGGGAGGGGAATTTCTTCTGCAAAACTGCTCTGCTTCTGCTGCTTGTTCCATTTTAGAAAGTTTCCTCCTTTGGCCCTGCCTTGATTGAATAGTCCTTTGTCTTCTAACTAGAAGCTCCAGGTTTTCTTCTTACAAGTTGTCTTTGTTTTCTTTGTCCACAGACAGGAGTCCCTGCTCTCCCAGAGCCCTGTTGATCATCAGAACCTGCTTGTGGCTGAGGATGCAGATGGCCACGAAAGGCCTAGAAGTAAAATCGGCAGCAAGGTCGTGTGCAAGAAAATTTTCCCAGAGAAAAGCATCCTAGGAGCAGCAAGTGTCCTGGAGGTGCCAGTTGCCAGTATATGACTCCTAGGATGCTGTGGCGCTGCCAAAGATGAAGAGGCTCAGAGAGCTGCCAGACATGATCCTCTAGCTGGAAAGGCAGATGTTTGGAGCTCCAGGGAATTCCCTGACGTCAGCAGTGGAGGAGCAGGATGAGGAAGATGTCCATGCTTGGGCTACTTGTGGCAAGAGTGTCCAAGGCTCCCAGTGCCTCCGTGAGAGCGGCAGGACTGGAGACGGAGGAAGGCCTTTGGACAGGTGCAAGGTAAGAATGATGCATGGTCCCCAGTTGTGGTGAGTACAGAAACATTTCTTCGAAGCATCTCTAGCTTTTGAAATAGTTTGACATTCCGGTTTGAATTGCGTGAGCCTGGAAAGCCAGTAGTCTAAATGTTCAGATGTCTGCTATCCAATAGTAGACATGAACTCAAGTCTCTCATAGAAACATCATGCTTTTTCCTTAAGCCAAGTGCTGGGAGGGGAATTTCTTCTGCAAAAGTACTGTGCTTCTGCTGCTTGTTCCATTTTAGAAAGTTTCCTCCCTTGGCCCTGCCTTGATTGAATAGTCCTTTTTTTTCTAACTAGAAGCTCCAGGTTTTAATCTTACAAGTTGTCTTTGTTTTCTTTGTCCACAGACAGGAGTCCCTGCTCTCCCAGAGCCATGTCGATCATCAGAAGCTGCTTGTGGCTGCGGATGCAGATGGCCACAAAAGGCCTAGAAGTAAAATCTGGAGCAAGGTCGTGTGCAAGATTTTCCCAGAGAAAAGCATCCTAGGAGCAGCAAGTGTCCTGGAGGTGCCAGTTGCCAGTATATGACTCCTAGGATGCTGTGGCGCAGCCAAAGGTGAAGAGGCTCAGAGAGCTGCCAGACACGATCCTCGAGCAGCAAAGGCAGGTGTTTGCAGCTCCAGGGAATTCCCTGCCGTCAGCAGTGGAGGAGCAGGATGAGGAAGATCTCGACGCTTGGGCTACTTGTGGCAAGAGTGTCCAAGGCTCCCAGTGCCTCCGTGGGAGCTGCGGGACTGGAGGCGGAGGAAGGCCTTTGGGCAGGACTGGCTGCTCCCTCAGAGCCGCGGCTCTCAGCAGAACCGTCTCATTGCTGAGGATGCACCTGTCCAGGAAGAGCATTGCAGAGGAGTAGGAGTCCAGCTCATTGCAGTAAGGGAATGGCTGAGGGATGTTTCCCAGGAGCAACTTTGCTGGAGGTGCCAGTTCCAGTCCGTGACTTGCAGGATGCTGCAGCACTGCCATAGGAGAAGGCGTTTGGCATGATGCTAGAGAAGATCCTCGAGCAGCAAATGCAAGTGTTTGCAGCTCCAGGGAATTCCTAGATGTCAGCAGTGGAAGATCAGGATGAGGAATATCTCCAGGCTTGGGCTACTTGTGGCAAGAGCCTCCATCCCTGCCCGAGCTTGGGTGAGAGTTGCCAGAGCGCAGACGGAGGAAGGCCTTTGGACAGGTGCAAGGTAAGAATGATGCATGGTCGGCAGTCGTGGTGTAAACAGAAACATTTCTTGCAATCATCCCTACTGTTAGAGTAGTTTCACTTTCCGGTTTGAATAGCGTGAGCCTGGAAAGCCAATAGTCTAAGTGTTCAGATGTCTGGTACCCAATAGTAGACATGAACTCATGTCTCTCATAGAAACATCAGGCTTTTTCCTTAAGCCAAGTGCTGGGAGGGGAATTTCTTCTGCAAAACTACTGTGCTTCTGCTGCTTGTTCCATTTTAGGAAGTTTCCTCCTTTGGCCCTGCCTTGATTGAATAGTCCTTTTTCTTCTAACTAGAAGCTCCAGGTTTTCTTCTTACAAGTTGTCTTTGTTTTCTTTGTCCACAGACAGGAGTCCCTGCTCTCCCAGAGCCCTGTTGATCATCAGAACCTGCTTGTGGCTGAGGATGCAGATGGCCACGAAAGGCCTAGAAGTAAAATCGGCAGCAAGGTCGTGTGCAAGAAGATTTTCCCAGAGAAAAGCATCCTAGGAGCAGCAAGTGTCCTGGAGGTGCCAGTTGCCAGTATATGACTCCTAGGATGCTGTGGCGCTGCCAAAGGCAAAGAGGCTCAGAGATCTGCCAGACACGATCCTCCAGCAGGAAAGGCA
This sequence comes from Aphelocoma coerulescens, assembly GCF_041296385.1. Classification (NCBI taxonomy): domain Eukaryota; kingdom Metazoa; phylum Chordata; class Aves; order Passeriformes; family Corvidae; genus Aphelocoma; species Aphelocoma coerulescens. The sequence continues at coordinate 1,286,258 of NW_027184059.1, read as the reverse complement.
GATGTTTGGAGCACCAGGGAATTCCCTGCCGTCAGCAGTGGAGGAGCAGGATGAGGAAGATGTCCACGCTTGGGCTACTTGTGGCAAGAGTGTCCAAGGCTCCCAGTGCCTCCGTGGGAGCTGCAGGACTGGTGACAGAGGGCAACCATTGGGCAGGACTGGCTGCTCCCTCAGAGCTGTGGCTCTCAGCAGAACCGTCTCATTGCTGAGGATGCACCTGTCCAGGAAGAGCATTGCAGAGGAGTAGGAGTCCAGCTCATTGCAGTAAGGGAATGGCTGAGGGATGTTTCCCAGGAGCAACTTTGCTGGAGGTGCCAGTTCCAGTCCGTGGCTCGCAGGATGCTGCAGCGCTGCCATAGGAGAAGGGGTTTTGCATGATGCTAGAGAAGATCCTCGAGCAGCAAAGGCAGGTGTTTGCAGCTCCAGGGAATACCCTGACGTCAGCAGTGGAGTAGCAGGATGAGGAAGATGTCTACGCTTGGGCTACTTGTGGCAAGAGCCTCCATCCCTGCCCTTGCCTGGGTGAGAGTTGCCGGAGCGCAGATGGAGGAAGGCTTTTGGACAGGTGGAAGGTAAGAATGATGGATGGTCGGCAGTCGTGGTGTAAACAGAAACATTTCTTGCAATCATCCTTACTGTTAGAGTAGTTTCACTTTCCGGTTTGAATAGCGTGAGCCTGGAAAGCCAATAGTCTAAATGTTCAGATGTCTGGTACCCAGTAGTAGACATGAACTCAAGTCTCTCATAGAAACATGAGGTTTTTTCCTTAAGCCAAGTGCTGGGAAGGGAATTTCTTCTGCAAAACTACTGTGCTTCTGCTGCTTGTTCCATTTTAGAAAGTTTCCTCCCTTGGCCCTGCCTTGATTGAATAGTCCTTTGTCTTCTATCTAGAAGCTCCAGGTTTTCTTCTTACAAGTTGTCTTTGTTTTCTTTGTCCACAGACAGGAGTCCCTGTTTTCCCAGAGCCATGTCGATCATCAGAAGCTGCTTGTGGCTGCGGATGCAGATGGCCACGAAAGGCCTAGAAGTAAAAACTGGAGCAATGTCGTGTCCAAAAAGATTTTCCCAGAGAAAAGCATCCTAGGAGCAGCAAGTGTCCTGTAGCTGCCAGTTTCCAGTATATGACTCTCAGGATGCTGTGGCGCTGCCAAAGGCGAAGAGGCTCAGAGAGCTGCCAGACACGATCCTCGAGCAGGAAAGGCAGATTTTAGGAGCTCCAGGGAATTCCCTGACGTCAGCAGTGGAGGAGCAGGATGAGGAAGATGTCCACGCTTGGGCTACTTGTGGCAAGAGTGTCCAAGGCTCCCAGTGCCTCCGTGGGAGCTGCAGGAGTGGAGTCAGAGGAAGGCCTTTTGACAGGACTGGCTGCTCCCTCAGAGCCATGGCTCTCAGCAGAACCGTCTCATTGCTGAGGATGCACCTGTCCAGGAAGAGCCTTGCAGAGGAGTAGGAGTCCAGCTCATTGCAGTAAGGGAATGGCTGAATGATGTTTCCCAGGAGCAACTATGCTGAAGGTGCCAGTTCCAGTCCATGGCTCGCAGGATGCTGCAGCACTGCCATAGGAGAAGGGGTTTGGCATGGTGCTAGAGAAGGTCCTCGAGCAGCAAAGGCAGGTGTTTGCAGCTCCAGGGAATACCCTGACGTCAGCAGTGGAGTAGCAGGATGAGGAAGATGTCCACGCTTGGGCTACTTGTGGCAAGGGCCTCCATCCTTGCCCTTGCCTGGGTGAGAGTTGCCGGAGTGCAGACGGAGGAAGGCCTTTGGACAGGTGCAAGGTAAGAATGATGCATGGTCGGCAGTCGTGGTGCGAGCAGAAACATTTCTTGCAATCATCCCTACTGTTAGAGTAGTTTCACTTTCCGGTTTGAATAGCGTGAGCCTGGAAAGCCAATAGTCCAAATATTCAGATGTCTGGTACCCAATAGTAGACATGAACTCAAGTCTCTCATAGAAACATCAGGCGTTTTCCTTAAGCCAAGTGCTGGGAGGGGAATTTCTTCTGCAATACTGCTGTGCTTCTGCTGCTTGTTCCATTTTAGAAAGTTTCCTCCCTTGGCTCTGCCTTGATTGAATAGTCCTTTCTCTTCTAACTAGAAGCTCCAGGTTTTCTTCTTACAAGTTGTCTTTGTTTTCTTTGTCCACAGACAGGAGTCCCTGCTCTCCCAGAGCCATGTCGATCATCAGAAGCTGCTTGTGGCTGCGGATGCAGATGGCCACAAAAGGCCTAGAAGTAAAATCTGCAGCAAGGTTGTGTGCAAGAAGATTTTCCCAGAGAAAAGCATCCTAGGAGCAGCAAGTGTCCTGGAGGTGCCAGTTGCCAGTATATGACTCCTAGGATGCTGTTGCGCTTCCAAAGTGTAAGAGGCTCAGAGAGCTGCCAGACACGATCCTCGAGCAGGAAAGGCAGATGTTGGGAGCTCCAGGGAATTCCCTGATGTCAGCAGTGGAGGAGCAGGATGAGGAAGATCTCGACGCTTGGGCTACTTGTGGCAAGAGTGTCCAAGGCTCCCAGTGCCTCCGTGGGAGCTGCAGGACTGGTGACGGAGGAAGGCCTTTGGGCAGGACTGGCTGCTCCCTCAGAGCCGTGGCTCTCAGCAGAACCGTCTCATTGCTGAGGATGCACCTATCCAGGAAGAGCCTTGCAAAGGTGTAGGAGTCCAGCTCATTGCAGTAAGGGAATGGCTGAAGGATGTTTCCCAGGAGCAACTATGCTGAAGGTGCCAGTTCCAGTCCATGGCTCGCAGGATGCTGCAGCACTGCCATAGGAGAAGGCATTTGGCATGGTGCTAGAGAAGATCCTCGAGCAGCAAAGGCAAGTGTTTGCAGCTCCAGGGAATTCCTAGATGTCAGCAGTGGAAGATCAGGATGAGGAATATCTCCAGGCTTGGGCTACTTGTGGCAAGAGCCTCCATCCCTGCCCGAGCTTGGGTGAGAGTTGCCAGAGCGCAGACGGAGGAAGGCCTTTGGACAGGTGCAAGGTAAGAATGATGCATGGTCGGCAGTCGTGGTGTGAGCAGAAACATTTCTTGCAATCGCCTCTAGCTTTTAGAGTAGTTTCACTTTCCGGTTTGAATAGTGTGAGCCTGGAAAGCCAATAGTCTAAATGTTCAGATGTCTGGAACCCAATAGTAGACATGAACTCAAGTCTCTCATAGAAACATCAGGCTTTTTCCTTAAGCCAAGTGCTGGGAGGGGAATTTCTTCTGCAAAACTGCTCTGCTTCTGCTGCTTGTTCCATTTTAGAAAGTTTCCTCCCTTGGCCCTGCCTTGATTGAATAGTCCTTTCTCTTCTATCTAGAAGCTCCAGGTTTTCTTCTTACAAGTTGTCTTTGTTTTCTTTGTCCACAGACAGGAGTCCCTGCTCTCCCAGAGCCCTGTTGATCATCAGAAGCTGCTTGTGGCTGAGGATGCAGATGGCCACGAAAGGCCTAGAAGTAAAATCGGCAGCAATGTCGTGTGCAAGAAGATTTTCCCAGAGAAAAGCATCCTAGGAGCAGCAAGTGTCCTGGAGGTGCCAGTTGCCAGTATATGACTCCTAGGATGCTGTGGCGCTACCAGAGGTGAAGAGGCTCAGAGAGCTGCCAGACATGATCCTCCAGCTGGAAAGGCAGATGTTTGGAGCTCCAGGGAATTCCCTGACGTCAGCAGTGGAGGAGCAGGATGAGGAAGATGTCCACGCTTGGGCTACTTGTGGCAAGAGTGTCCAAGGCTCCCAGTGCCTCCGTGAGAGCGGCAGGACTGGAGACGGAGGAAGGCCTTTGGACAGGTGCAAGGTAAGAATGATGCATGGTCCCCAGTTGTGGTGAATACAGAAACATTTCTTCGAAGCATCTCTAGCTTTTGAAATAGTTTGACATTCCGGTTTGAATTGCGTGAGCCTGGAAAGCCAGTAGTCTAAATGTTCAGATGTCTGCTATCCAATAGTAGACATGAACTCAAGTCTCTCATAGAAACATCATGCTTTTTCCTTAAGCCAAGTGCGGGGAGGGGAATTTCTTCTGCAAAACTACTGTGCTTCTGCTGCTTGTTCCATTTTAGAAAGTTTCCTCCCTTGGCCCTGCCTTGATTGAATAGTCCTTTCTCTTCTAACTAGAAGCTCCAGGTTTTCTTCTTACAAGTTGTCTTTGTTTTCTTTGTCCACAGACAGGGGTCCCTGTTTTCCCAGAGCCATGTCGATCATCAGAAGCTGCTTGTGGCTGCGGATGCAGATGGCCACGAAAGGCCTAGAAGTAAAAACTGGAGCAATGTCGTGTCCAAGAAGATTTTCCTAGAGAAAAGCATCCTAGGAGCAGAGAGTGTCCTGTAGCTGCCAGTTTCCAGTATATGACTCTCAGGATGCTGTGGCGCTGCCAAAGGCGAAGAGGCTCAGAGAGCTGCCAGACACGATCCTCGAGCAGGAAAGGCAGATTTTAGGAGCTCCAGGGAATTCCCTGACGTCAGCAGTGGAGGAGCAGGATGAGGAAGATGTCCACGCTTGGGCTACTTGTGGCAAGAGTGTCCAAGGCTCCCAGTGCCTCCGTGGGAGCTGCAGGAGTGGAGTCAGAGGAAGGCCTTTTGACAGGACTGGCTGCTCCCTCAGAGCCATGGCTCTCAGCAGAACCGTCTCATTGCTGAGGATGCACCTGTCCAGGAAGAGCCTTGCAGAGGAGTAGGAGTCCAGCTCATTGCAGTAAGGGAATGGCTGAATGATGTTTCCCAGGAGCAACTATGCTGAAGGTGCCAGTTCCAGTCCATGGCTCGCAGGATGCTGCAGCACTGCCATAGGAGAAGGGGTTTGGCATGGTGCTAGAGAAGGTCCTCGAGCAGCAAAGGCAGGTGTTTGCAGCTCCAGGGAATACCCTGATGTCAGCAGTGGAGTAGCAGGATGAGGAAGATGTGCACGCTTGGGCTACTTGTGGCAAGAGCCTCTATCCCTGCCCTTGCCTGGGTGAGAGTTGCCGGAGCGCAGACGGAGGAAGGCCTTTGGACAGGTGCAAGGTAAGAATGATGGATGGTCGGCAGTCGTGGTGTAAACAGAAACATTTCTTGCAATCATCCCTACTGTTAGAGTAGTTTCACTTTCCGGTTTGAATAGTGTGAGCCTGGAAAGCCAATAGTCTAAATGTTCAGATGTCTGCTACCCTATAGTAGACATGAACTCAAGTCTCTCATAGAAACATGAGGTTTTTTCTTAAGCCAAGTGCTGGGAGGGGAATTTCTTCTGCAAAACTACTGTGCTTCTGCTGCTTGTTCCATTTTAGAAAGTTTCCTCCCTTGGCTCTGCCTTGATTGAATAGTCCTTTCTCTTCTAACTAGAAGCTCCAGGTTTTAATCTTACAAGTTGTCTTTGTTTTCTTTGTCCACAGACAGGAGTCCCTGCTCTCCCAGAGCCATGTCGATCATCAGAAGCTGCTTGTGGCTGCGGATGCAGATGGCCACAAAAGGCCTAGAAGTAAAATCTGCAGCAAGGTTGTGTGCAAGAAGATTTTCCCAGAGAAAAGCATCCTAGGAGCAGCAAGTGTCCTGGAGGTGCCAGTTGCCAGTATATGACTCCTAGGATGTTGTTGCGCTTCCAAAGTGTAAGAGGCTCAGAGAGCTGCCAGACACGATCCTCGAGCAGGAAAGGAAGATGTTGGGAGCTCCAGGGAATTCCCTGATGTCAGCAGTGGAGGAGCAGGATGAGGAAGATCTCGACGCTTGGGCTACTTGTGGCAAGAGTGTCCAAGGCTCCCAGTGCCTCCGTGGGAGCTGCATGACTGGTGACGGAGGAAGGCCTTTGGGCAGGACTGGCTGCTCCCTCAGAGCTGTGGCTCTCAGCAGAACCGTCTCATTGCTGAGGATGCACCTGTCCAGGAAGAGCATTGCAGAGGAGTAGGAGTCCAGCTCATTGCAGTAAGGGAATGGCTGAGGGATGTTTCCCAGGAGCAACTTTGCTGGAGGTGCCAGTTCCAGTCCGTGGCTCGCAGGATGCTGCAGCACTGCCATAGGAGAAGGGGTTTTGCATGGTGCTAGAGAAGATCCTCGAGCAGCAAAGGCAGGTGTTTGCAGCTCCAGGGAATACCCTGACGTCAGCAGTGGAGTAGCAGGATGAGGAAGATGTCCACGCTTGGGCTACTTGTGGCAAGAGCCTCCATCCCTGCCCTTGCCTGGGTGAGAGTTGCCGGAGCGCAGATGGAGGAAGGCCTTTGGACAGGTGCAAGGTAAGAATGATGCATGGTCGGCAGTCGTGGTGTAAACAGAAACATTTCTTGCAATCATCCTTACTGTTAGAGTAGTTTCACTTTCAGGTTTGAATAGCGTGAGCCTGGAAAGCCAATAGTCTAAATGTTCAGATGTCTGGTTCCCAGTAGTAGACATGAACTCAAGTCTCTCATAGAAACATGAGGTTTTTTCCTTAAGCCAAGTGCTGGGAAGGGAATTTCTTCTGCAAAACTACTGTGCTTCTGCTGCTTGTTCCATTTTAGAAAGTTTCCTCCCTTGGCCCTGCCTTGATTGAATAGTCCTTTGTCTTCTATCTAGAAGCTCCAGGTTTTCTTCTTACAAGTTGTCTTTGTTTTCTTTGTCCACAGACAGGAGTCCCTGCTCTCCCAGAGCCATGTCGATCATCAGAAGCTGCTTGTGGCTGCGGATGCAGATGGCCACGAAAGGCCTAGAAGTAAAAACTGGAGCAATGTCGTGTCCAAGAAGATTTTCCCAGAGAAAAGCATCCTAGGAGCAGCAAGTGTCCTGTAGCTGCCAGTTTCCAGTATATGACTCTCAGGATGCTGTGGCGCTGCCAAAGGCGAAGAGGCTCAGAGAGCTGCCAGACACGATCCTCCAGCAGGAAAGGCAGATTTTAGGAGCTCCAGGGAATTCCCTGATGTCAGCAGTGGAGGAGCAGGATGAGGAAGATCTCGATGCTTGGGCTACTTGTGGCAAGAGTGTCCGAGGCTCCCAGTGCCTCCGTGGGAGCTGCAGGAGTGGAGTCAGAGGAAGGCCTTTGGACAGGACTCGCTGCTCCCTCAGAGCCATGGCTCTCAGCAGAACCGTCTCATTGCTGAGGATGCACCTGTCCAGGAAGAGCCTTGCAAAGGAGTAGGAGTCCAGCTCATTGCAGTAAGGGAATGGCTGAAGGATGTTTCCCAGGAGCAACTATGCTGAAGGTGCCAGTTCCAGTCCATGGCTCGCAGGATGCTGCAGCACTGCCATAGGAGAAGGGGTTTGGCATGGTGCTAGAGAAGATCCTCGAGCCGCAAAGGCAGGTGTTTGCAGCTCCAGGGAATTCCTAGATGTCAGCAGTGGAAGATCAGGATGAGGAATATCTCCAGGCTTGGGCTACTTGTGGCAAGAGCCTCCATCCCTGCCCGAGCTTGGGTGAGAGTTGCCAGAGCGCAGACGGAGGAAGGCCTTTGGACAGGTGCAAGGTAAGAATGATGCATGGTCGGCAGTCGTGGTGCGAGCAGAAACATTTCTTGCAATCGCCTCTAGCTTTTAGAGTAGTTTCACTTTCCGGTTTGAATAGTGTGAGCCTGGAAAGCCAATAGTCTAAATGTTCAGATGTCTGGTACCCAATAGTAGACATGAACTCAAGTCTCTCATAGAAACATGAGGTTTTTTCCTTAAGCCAAGTGCTGGGAGGGGAATTTCTTCTGCAAATCTACTGTGCTTCTGCTGCTTGTTCCATTTTAGAAAGTTTCCTCCCTTGGCCCTGCCTTGATTGAATAGTCCTTTCTCTTCTAACTAGAAGCTCCAGGTTTTAATCTTACAAGTTGTCTTTGTTTTCTTTGTCCACAGACAGGAGTCCCTGCTCTCCCAGAGCCCTGTTGATCATCAGAACCTGCTTGTGGCTGAGAATGCAGATGGCCACGAAAGGCCTAGAAGTAAAAACTGGAGCAAGGTTGTATGCAAGAAGATTTTCCCAGAGAAAAGCATCCTAGGAGCAGCAAGTGTCCTGGAGGTGCCAGTTGCCAGTATATGACTCCTAGGATGCTGTGGCGCTGCCAAAGGTGAAGAGGCTCAGAGAGCTGCCAGACATGATCCTCCAGCTGGAAAGGCAGATGTTGGGAGCTCCAGGGAATTCCCTGACGTCAGCAGTGGAGGAGCAGGATGAGGAAGATGTCCACGCTTGGGCTACTTGTGGCAAGAGTGTCCGAGGCTCCCAGTGCCTCCGTGAGAGCGGCAGGACTGGAGACGGAGGAAGGCCTTTGGACAGGTGCAAGGTAAGAATGATGCATGGTCCCCAGTTGTGGTGAGTACAGAAACATTTCTTCCAAGCATCTCTAGCTTTTGAAATAGTTTGACATTCCGGTTTGAATTGCGTGAGCCTGGAAAGCCAGTAGTCTAAATGTTCAGATGTCTGCTATCCAATAGTAGACATGAACTCAAGTCTCTCATAGAAACATCAGACTTTTTCCTTAAGCCAAGTGCTGGGAGGGGAATTTCTTCTGCAAAACTACTGTGCTTCTGCTGCTTGTTCCATTTTAGAAAGTTTCCTGCTTTGGCCCTGCCTTGATTGAATAGTCCTTTCTCTTCTATCTAGAAGCTCCAGGTTTTCTTCTTACAAGTTGTCTTTGTTTTCTTTGTCCACAGACAGGAGTCCCTGCTCTCCCAGAGCCATGTCGATCATCAGAAGCTGCTCGTGGCCGCGGATGCAGATGGCCACGAAAGACCTAGAAGTAAAATCTGGAGCAAGGTCGTATGCAAGAAGATTTTCCCAGAGAAAAGCATCCTAGGAGCAGCAAGTGTCCTGGAGGTGCCAGTTGCCAGTATATGACTCCTAGGATGCTGTGGCGCAGCCAAAGATGAAGAGGCTCAGAGAGCTGCCAGACACGATCCTCGAGCAGGAAAGGCAGATGTTGGGAGCTCCAGGGAATTCCCTGATGTCAGCAGTGGCGGAGCAGGATGAGGAAGATGTCCACGCTTGGGCTACTTGTGGCAAGAGCCTCCATCCTTGCCCTTGCCTGGGTGAGAGTTGCCAGAGCGCAGACGGAGGAAGGCCTTTGGACAGGTGCAAGGTAAGAATGATGCATGGTCGGCAGTCGTGGTGTAAACAGAAACATTTCTTGCAATCATCCCTACTGTTAGAGTAGTTTCACTTTCCGGTTTGAATAGCGTGAGCATGGAAAGCCAATAGTCTAAATGTTCAGATGTCTGGTACCCAATAGTAGACATGAACTCAAGTCTCTCATAGAAACATCAGGCTTTTTCCTTAAGCCAAGTGCTGGGAGGGGAATTTCTTCTGCAAAACTACTGTGCTTCTGCTGCTTGTTCCATTTTAGAAAGTTTCCTCCCTTGGCTCTGCCTTGATTGAATAGTCCTTTGTCTTCTAACTAGAAGCTCCAGGTTTTCTTCTTACAAGTTGTCTTTGTTTTCTTTGTCCACAGACAGGAGTCCCTGCTCTCCCAGAGCCATGTCGATCATCAGAAGCTGCTTGTGGCCGTGGATGCAGATGGCCACGAAAGGCCTAGAAGTAAAATCTGCAGCAAGGTTGTGTGCAAGAAGATTTTCCCAGAGAAAAGCATCCTAGGAGCAGCAAGTGTCCTGGAGCTGCCAGTTGCCAGTATATGACTCCTAGGATGCTGTTGCGCTTCCAAAATGTAAGAGGCTCAGAGAGCTGCCAGACACGATCCTCGAGCAGGAAAGGCACATGTTGGGAGCTCCAGGGAATTCCCTGATGTCAGCAGTGGCGGAGCAGGATGAGGAAGATGTCCACGCTTGGGCTACTTGTGGCAAGCGTGTCCAAGGCTCCCAGTGCCTCTGTGGGAGCTGCAGGAGTGGAGACGGAGGAAGGCCTTTGGGCAGGACTGGCTGCTCCCTCAGAGCCGTGGCTCTCAGCAGAACCGTCTCATTGCTGAGGATGCACCTATCCAGGAAGAGCCTTGCAAAGGAGTAGGAGTCCAGCTCATTGCAGTAAGGGAATGGCTGAAGGATGTTTCCCAGGAGCAACTATGCTGAAGGTGCCAGTTCCAGTCCATGGCTCGCAGGATGCTGCAGCACTGCCACAGGAGAAGGCATTTGGCATGGTGCTAGAGAAGATCCTCGAGCAGCAAAGGCAGGTGTTTGCAGCTCCAGGGAATTCCTAGATGTCAGCAGTGGAAGATCAGGATGAGGAATATCTCCAGGCTTGGGCTACTTGTGGCAAGAGCCTCCATCCCTGCCCGAGCTTGGGTGAGAGTTGCCAGAGCGCAGACGGAGGAAGGCCTTTGGACAGGTGCAAGGTAAGAATGATGCATGGTCGGCAGTCGTGGTGCGAGCAGAAACATTTCTTGCAATCGCCTCTAGCTTTTAGAGTAGTTTCACTTTCCGGTTTGAATAGTGTGAGCCTGGAAAGCCAATAGTCTAAATGTTCAGATGTCTGCTACCCTATAGTAGACATGAACTCAAGTCTCTCATAGAAACATGAGGTTTTTTCCTTAAGCCAAGTGCTGGGAGGGGAATTTCTTCTGCAAATCTACTGTGCTTCTGCTGCTTGTTCCATTTTAGAAAGTTTCCTCCCTTGGCCCTGCCTTGATTGAATAGTCCTTTCTCTTCTAACTAGAAGCTCCAGGTTTTAATCTTACAAGTTGTCTTTGTTTTCTTTGTCCACAGACAGGAGTCCCTGCTCTCCAAGAGCCCTGTTGATCATCAGAACCTGCTTGTGGCTGAGAATGCAGATGGCCACGAATGGCCTAGAAGTAAAAACTGGAGCAAGGTTGTATGCAAGAAGATTTTCCCAGAGAAAAGCATCCTAGGAGCAGCAAGTGTCCTGGAGGTGCCAGTTGCCAGTATATGACTCCTAGGATGCTGTGGCGCTGCCAAAGTTGAAGAGGCTCAGAGAGCTGCCAGACATGATCCTCCAGCTGGAAAGGCAGATGTTGGGAGCTCCAGGGAATTCCCTGACGTCAGCAGTGGAGGAGCAGGATGAGGAAGATGTCCCCGCTTGGGCTACTTGTGGCAAGAGTGTCCGAGGCTCCCAGTGCCTCCGTGAGGGCGGCAGGACTGGAGACGGAGGAAGGCCTTTGGACAGGTGCAAGGTAAGAATGATGCATGGTCCCCAGTTGTGTTGAGTACAGAAACATTTCTTCCAAGCATCTCTAGCTTTTGAAATAGTTTGACATTCCGGTTTGAATTGCGTGAGCCTGGAAAGCCAGTAGTCTAAATGTTCAGATGTGTGCTATCCAATAGTAGACATGAACTCAAGTCTCTCATAGAAACATGAGGTTTTTTCCTTAAGCCAAGTGCTGGGAAGGGAATTTCTTCTGCAAAACTACTGTGCTTCTGCTGCTTGTTCCATTTTAGATAGTTTCCTCCCTTGGCCCTGCCTTGTTTGAATAGTCCTTTCTCTTCTAACTAGAAGCTCCAGGTTTTCTTCTTACAAGTTGTCTTTGTTTTCTTTGTCCACAGACAGGAGTCCCTGCTCTCCCAGAGCCATGTCGATCATCAGAACCTGCTTGTGGCTGAGAATGCAGATGGCCACGAAAGGCCTAGAAGTAAAAACTGGAGCAATGTCGTGTCCAAGAAGATTTTCCCAGAGAAAAGCATCCTAGGAGCGGCAAGTGTCATGTAGCTGCCAGTTTCCAGTATATGACTCTCAGGATGCTGTGGCGCTGCCAAAGGCGAAGAGGATCAGAGAGCTGCCAGACACGATCCTCCAGCAGGAAAGGCAGATGTTGGGAGCACCAGGGAATTCCCTGACGTCAGCAGTGGAGGAGCAGGATGAGGAAGATGTCCACGCTTGGGCTACTTGTGGCAAGAGTGTCCAAGGCTCCCAGTGCCTCCGTGAGAGCTGCAGGAGTGGAGTCAGAGGAAGGCCTTTGGGCAGGACTGGCTCCTCCCTCAGAGCCATGGCTCTCAGCAGAACCGTCTCATTGCTGAGGATGCACCTGTCCAGGAAGAGCCTTGCAAAGGAGTAGGAGTCCAGCTCATTGCAGTAAGGGAATGGCTGAATGATGTTTCCCAGGAGCAACTATGCTGAAGGTGCCAGTTCCAGTCCATGGCTCGCAGGATGCTGCAGCACTGCCATAGGAGAAGGGGTTTGGCATGGTGCTAGAGAAGGTCCTCGAGCCGCAAAGGCAGGTGTTTGCAGCTCCAGGGAATACCCTGACGTCAGCAGTGGAGTAGCAGGATGAGGAAGATGTCCATGCTTGGGCTACTTGTGGCAAGAGCCTCTATCCCTGCCCTTGCCTGGGTGAGAGTTGCCAGAGCGCAGACGGAGGAAGGCCTTTGGACAGGTGCAAGGTAAGAATGATGCATGGTCGGCAGTCGTGGTGTAAACAGAAACATTTCTTGCAATCATCCTTACTGTTAGAGTAGTTTCACTTTCCGGTTTGAATAGCGTGAGCCTGGAAAGCCAATAGTCTAAATGTTCAGATGTCTGGTACCCAATAGTAGACATGAACTCATGTCTCTCACAGAAACATCAGGCGTTTTCCTTAAGCCAAGTGCTGGGAGGGGAATTTCTTCTGCAATACTGCTGTGCTTCTGCTGCTTGTTCCATTTTAGAAAGTTTCCTCCCTTGGCTCTGCCTTGATTGAATAGTCCTTTCTCTTCTAACTAGAAGCTCCAGGTTTTCTTCTTACAAGTTGTCTTTGTTTTCTTTGTCCACAGACAGGAGTCCCTGCTCTCCCAGAGCCATGTCGATCATCAGAAGCTGCTTGTGGCCGTGGATGCAGATGGCCACGAAAGGCCTAGAAGTAAAATCTGCAGCAAGGTTGTGTGCAAGAAGATTTTCCCAGAGAAAAGCATCCTAGGAGCAGCAAGTGTCCTGTAGCTGCCAGTTGCCAGTATAGGACTCCTAGGATGCTGTTGCGCTTCCAAAATGTAAGAGGCTCAGAGAGCTGCCAGACACGATCCTCGAGCAGGAAAGGCACATGTTGGGAGCTCCAGGGAATTCCCTGATGTCAGCAGTGGCGGAGCAGGATGAGGAAGATGTCCACGCTTGGGCTACTTGTGGCAAGCGTGTCCAAGGCTCCCAGTGCCTCCGTGGGAGCTGCAGGAGTGGAGACGGAGGAAGGCCTTTGGGCAGGACTGGCTGCTCCCTCAGAGCCGCGGCTCTCAGCAGAACCGTCTCATTGCTGAGGATGCACCTATCCAGGAAGAGCCTTGCAAAGGAGTAGGAGTCCAGCTCATTGCAGTAAGGGAATGGCTGAATGATGTTTCCCAGGAGCAACTATGCTGAAGGTGCCAGTTCCAGTCCATGGCTCGCAGGATGCTGCAGCACTGCCATAGGAGAAGGCATTTGGCATGGTGCTAGAGAAGATCCTCGAGCAGCAAAGGCAGGTGTTTGCAGCTCCAGGGAATTCCTAGATGTCAGCAGTGGAAGATCAGGATGAGGAATATCTCCAGGCTTGGGCTACTTGTGGCAAGAGCCTCCATCCCTGCCCGAGCTTGGGTGAGAGTTGCCAGAGCGCAGACGGAGGAAGGCCTTTGGACAGGTGCAAGGTAAGAATGATGCATGGTCGGCAGTCGTGGTACGAGCAGAAACATTTCTTGCAATCGCCTCTAGCTTTTAGAGTAGTTTCACTTTCCGGTTTGAATAGTGTGAGCCTGGAAAGCCAATAGTCTAAATGTTCAGATGTCTGCTACCCTATAGTAGACATGAACTCAAGTCTCTCATAGAAACATGAGGTTTTTTCCTTAAGCCAAGTGCTGGGAGGGGAATTTCTTCTGCAAATCTACTGTGCTTCTGCTGCTTGTTCCATTTTAGAAAGTTTCCTCCCTTGGCCCTGCCTTGATTGAATAGTCCTTTCTCTTCTAACTAGAAGCTCCAGGTTTTAATCTTACAAGTTGTCTTTGTTTTCTTTGTCCACAGACAGGAGTCCCTGCTCTCCCAGAGCCCTGTTGATCATCAGAACCTGCTTGTGGCTGAGGATGCAGATGGCCACGAAAGGCCTAGAAGTAAAAACTGGAGCAAGGTTGTATGCAAGAAGATTTTCCCAGAGAAAAGCATCCTAGGAGCAGCAAGTGTCCTGGAGGTGCCAGTTGCCAGTATATCACTCCTAGGATGCTGTGGCGCTGCCAAATTTGAAGAGGCTCAGAGAGCTGCCAGACATGATCCTCCAGCTGGAAAGGCAGATGTTGGGAGCTCCAGGGAATTCCCTGACGTCAGCAGTGGAGGAGCAGGATGAGGAAGATGTCCACGCTTGGGCTACTTGTGGCAAGAGTGTCCGAGGCTCCCAGTGCCTCCGTGAGAGCGGCAGGACTGGAGACGGAGGAAGGCCTTTGGACAGGTGCAAGGTAAGAATGATGCATGGTCCCCAGTTGTGGTGAGTACAGAAACATTTCTTCCAAGCATCTCTAGCTTTTGAAATAGTTTGACATTCCGGTTTGAATTGCGTGAGCCTGGAAAGCCAGTAGTCTAAATGTTCAGATGTCTGCTATCCAATAGTAGACATGAACTCAAGTCTCTCATAGAAACATCAGGCTTTTTCCTTAAGCCAAGTGCTGGGAGGGGAATTTCTTCTGCAAAACTACTGTGCTTCTGCTGCTTGTTCCATTTTAGAAAGTTTCCTGCTTTGGCCCTGCCTTGATTGAATAGTCCTTTTTCTTCTAACTAGAAGCTCCAGGTTTTCTTCTTACAAGTTGTCTTTGTTTTCTTTGTCCACAGACAGGAGTCCCTGCTCTCCCAGAGCCCTGTTGATCATCAGAACCTGCTTGTGGCTGAGGATGCAGATGGCCACGAAAGGCCTAGAAGTAAAATCGGCAGCAAGGTCGTGTGCAAGAAGATTTTCCCAGAGAAAAGCATCCTAGGAGCAGCAAGTGTCCTGGAGGTGCCAGTTGCCAGTATATGACTCCTAGGATGCTGTGGCGCTGCCAAAGGCAAAGAGGCTCAGAGATCTGCCAGACACGATCCTCCAGCAGGAAAGGCAGATGTTTGGAGCACCAGGGAATTCCCTGCCGTCAGCAGTGGAGGAGCAGGATGAGGAAGATGTCCACGCTTGGGCTACTTGTGGCAAGAGTGTCCAAGGCTCCCAGTGCCTCCGTGGGAGCTGCAGGACTGGTGACAGAGGGCAACCATTGGGCAGGACTGGCTGCTCCCTCAGGGCTGTGGCTCTCAGCAGAACCGTCTCATTGCTGAGGATGCACCTGTCCAGGAAGAGCATTGCAGAGGAGTAGGAGTCCAGCTCATTGCAGTAAGGGAATGGCTGAGGGATGTTTCCCAGGAGCAACTTTGCTGGAGGTGCCAGTTCCAGTCCGTGGCTCGCAGGATGCTGCAGCGCTGCCATAGGAGAAGGGGTTTTGCATGATGCTAGAGAAGATCCTCGAGCAGCAAAGGCAGGTGTTTGCAGCTCCAGGGAATACCCTGACGTCAGCAGTGGAGTAGCAGGATGAGGAAGATGTCTACGCTTGGGCTACTTGTGGCAAGAGCCTCCATCCTTGCCCTTGCCTGGGTGAGAGTTGCCGGAGCGCAGATGGAGGAAGGCTTTTGGACAGGTGGAAGGTAAGAATGATGCATGGTCGGCAGTCGTGGTGTAAACAGAAACATTTCTTGCAATCATCCTTACTGTTAGAGTAGTTTCACTTTCCGGTTTGAATAGCGTGAGCCTGGAAAGCCAATAGTCTAAATGTTCAGATGTCTGGTACCCAGTAGTAGACATGAACTCAAGTCTCTCATAGAAACATGAGGTTTTTTCCTTAAGCCAAGTGCTGGGAAGGGAATTTCTTCTGCAAAACTACTGTGCTTCTGCTGCTTGTTCCATTTTAGAAAGTTTCCTCCCTTGGCCCTGCCTTGATTGAATAGTCCTTTGTCTTCTATCTAGAAGCTCCAGGTTTTCTTCTTACAAGTTGTCTTTGTTTTCTTTGTCCACAGACAGGAGTCCCTGCTCTCCCAGAGCCATGTCGATCATCAGAAGCTGCTTGTGGCTGCGGATGCAGATGGCCACGAAAGGCCTAGAAGTAAAAACTGGAGCAATGTCGTGTCCAAAAAGATTTTCCCAGAGAAAAGCATCCTAGGAGCAGCAAGTGTCCTGTAGCTGCCAGTTTCCAGTATATGACTCTCAGGATGCTGTGGCGCTGCCAAAGGCGAAGAGGCTCAGAGAGCTGCCAGACACGATCCTCGAGCAGGAAAGGCAGATTTTAGGAGCTCCAGGGAATTCCCTGACGTCAGCAGTGGAGGAGCAGGATGAGGAAGATGTCCACGCTTGGGCTACTTGTGGCAAGAGTGTCCAAGGCTCCCAGTGCCTCCGTGGGAGCTGCAGGAGTGGAGTCAGAGGAAGGCCTTTTGACAGGACTGGCTGCTCCCTCAGAGCCATGGCTCTCAGCAGAACCGTCTCATTGCTGAGGATGCACCTGTCCAGGAAGAGCCTTGCAAAGGTGTAGGAGTCCAGCTCATTGCAGTAAGGGAATGGCTGAAGGATGTTTCCCAGGAGCAACTATGCTGAAGGTGCCAGTTCCAGTCCATGGCTCGCAGGATGCTGCAGCACTGCCATAGGAGAAGGCATTTGGCATGGTGCTAGAGAAGATCCTCGAGCAGCAAAGGCAAGTGTTTGCAGCTCCAGGGAATTCCTAGATGTCAGCAGTGGAAGATCAGGATGAGGAATATCTCCAGGCTTGGGCTACTTGTGGCAAGAGCCTCCATCCCTGCCCGAGCTTGGGTGAGAGATGCCAGAGCGCAGACGGAGGAAGGCCTTTGGACAGGTGCAAGGTAAGAATGATGCATGGTCGGCAGTCGTGGTGTGAGCAGAAACATTTCTTGCAATCGCCTCTAGCTTTTAGAGTAGTTTCACTTTCCGGTTTGAATAGTGTGAGCCTGGAAAGCCAATAGTCTAAATGTTCAGATGTCTGGAACCCAATAGTAGACATGAACTCAAGTCTCTCATAGAAACATCAGGCTTTTTCCTTAAGCCAAGTGCTGGGAGGGGAATTTCTTCTGCAAAACTGCTCTGCTTCTGCTGCTTGTTCCATTTTAGAAAGTTTCCTGCTTTGGCCCTGCCTTGATTGAATAGTCCTTTCTCTTCTATCTAGAAGCTCCAGGTTTTCTTCTTACAAGTTGTCTTTGTTTTCTTTGTCCACAGACAGGAGTCCCTGCTCTCCCAGAGCCCTGTTGATCATCAGAAGCTGCTTGTGGCTGAGGATGCAGATGGCCACGAAAGGCCTAGAAGTAAAATCGGCAGCAATGTCGTGTGCAAGAAGATTTTCCCAGAGAAAAGCATCCTAGGAGCAGCAAGTGTCCTGGAGGTGCCAGTTGCCAGTATATGACTCCTAGGATGCTGTGGCGCTACCAGAGGTGAAGAGGCTCAGAGAGCTGCCAGACATGATCCTCCAGCTGGAAAGGCAGATGTTTGGAGCTCCAGGGAATTCCCTGACGTCAGCAGTGGAGGAGCAGGATGAGGAAGATGTCCACGCTTGGGCTACTTGTGGCAAGAGTGTCCAAGGCTCCCAGTGCCTCCGTGAGAGGGGCAGGACTGGAGACGGAGGAAGGCCTTTGGACAGGTGCAAGGTAAGAATGATGCATGGTCCCCAGTTGTGGTGAATACAGAAACATTTCTTCAAAGCATCTCTAGCTTTTGAAATAGTTTGACATTCCGGTTTGAATTGCGTGAGCCTGGAAAGCCAGTAGTCTAAATGTTCAGATGTCTGCTATCCAATAGTAGACATGAACTCAAGTCTCTCATAGAAACATCATGCTTTTTCCTTAAGCCAAGTGCGGGGAGGGGAATTTCTTCTGCAAAACTACTGTGCTTCTGCTGCTTGTTCCATTTTAGAAAGTTTCCTCCCTTGGCCCTGCCTTGATTGAATAGTCCTTTCTCTTCTAACTAGAAGCTCCAGGTTTTAATCTTACAAGTTGTCTTTGTTTTCTTTGTCCACAGACAGGGGTCCCTGCTCTCCCAGAGCCATGTCGATCATCAGAAGCTTCTTGTGGCTGAGAATGCAGATGGCCACGAAAGGCCTAGGAGTAAAATCGGCAGCAAGGTCGTGTGCAAGAAGATTTTCCCAGAGAAAAGCATCCTAGGAGCAGCAAGTGTCCTGGAGGTGCCAGTTGCCAGTATATGACTCCTAGGATGCTGTGGCGCTGCCAAAGGCAAAGAGGCTCAGAGATCTGCCAGACACGATCCTCCAGCAGGAAAGGCAGATGTTTGGAGCACCAGGGAATTCCCTGCCGTCAGCAGTGGAGGAGCAGGATGAGGAAGATGTCCACGCTTGGGCTACTTGTGGCAAGAGTGTCCAAGGCTCCCAGTGCCTCCGTGGGAGCTGCAGGACTGGTGACAGAGGGCAACCATTGGGCAGGACTGGCTGCTCCCTCAGAGCTGTGGCTCTCAGCAGAACCGTCTCATTGCTGAGGATGCACCTGTCCAGGAAGAGCATTGCAGAGGAGTAGGAGTCCAGCTCATTGCAGTAAGGGAATGGCTGAGGGATGTTTCCCAGGAGCAACTTTGCTGGAGGTGCCAGTTCCAGTCCGTGGCTCGCAGGATGCTGCAGCGCTGCCATAGGAGAAGGGGTTTTGCATGATGCTAGAGAAGATCCTCGAGCAGCAAAGGCAGGTGTTTGCAGCTCCAGGGAATACCCTGACGTCAGCAGTGGAGTAGCAGGATGAGGAAGATGTCTACGCTTGGGCTACTTGTGGCAAGAGCCTCCATCCCTGCCCTTGCCTGGGTGAGAGTTGCCGGAGCGCAGATGGAGGAAGGCTTTTGGACAGGTGGAAGGTAAGAATGATGCATGGTCGGCAGTCGTGGTGTAAACAGAAACATTTCTTGCAATCATCCTTACTGTTAGAGTAGTTTCACTTTCCGGTTTGAATAGCGTGAGCCTGGAAAGCCAATAGTCTAAATGTTCAGATGTCTGGTACCCAGTAGTAGACATGAACTCAAGTCTCTCATAGAAACATGAGGTTTTTTCCTTAAGCCAAGTGCTGGGAAGGGAATTTCTTCTGCAAAACTACTGTGCTTCTGCTGCTTGTTCCATTTTAGAAAGTTTCCTCCCTTGGCCCTGCCTTGATTGAATAGTCCTTTGTCTTCTATCTAGAAGCTCCAGGTTTTCTTCTTACAAGTTGTCTTTGTTTTCTTTGTCCACAGACAGGAGTCCCTGCTCTCCCAGAGCCATGTCGATCATCAGAAGCTGCTTGTGGCTGCGGATGCAGATGGCCACGAAAGGCCTAGAAGTAAAAACTGGAGCAATGTCGTGTCCAAGAAGATTTTCCCAGAGAAAAGCATCCTAGGAGCAGCAAGTGTCCTGTAGCTGCCAGTTTCCAGTATATGACTCTCAGGATGCTGTGGCGCTGTCAAAGGCGAAGAGGCTCAGAGAGCTGCCAGACACGATCCTCGAGCAGGAAAGGCAGATTTTAGGAGCTCCAGGGAATTCCCTGACGTCAGCAGTGGAGGAGCAGGATGAGGAAGATGTCCACGCTTGGGCTACTTGTGGCAAGAGTGTCCAAGGCTCCCAGTGCCTCCGTGGGAGCTGCAGGAGTGGAGTCAGAGGAAGGCCTTTTGACAGGACTGGCTGCTCCCTCAGAGCCATGGCTCTCAGCAGAACCGTCTCATTGCTGAGGATGCACCTGTCCAGGAAGAGCCTTGCAGAGGAGTAGGAGTCCAGCTCATTGCAGTAAGGGAATGGCTGAATGATGTTTCCCAGGAGCAACTATGCTGAAGGTGCCAGTTCCAGTCCATGGCTCGCAGGATGCTGCAGCACTGCCATAGGAGAAGGGGTTTGGCATGGTGCTAGAGAAGGTCCTCGAGCAGCAAAGGCAGGTGTTTGCAGCTCCAGGGAATACCCTGACGTCAGCAGTGGAGTAGCAGGATGAGGAAGATGTCCACGCTTGGGCTACTTGTGGCAAGGGCCTCCATCCTTGCCCTTGCCTGGGTGAGAGTTGCCGGAGCGCAGACGGAGGAAGGCCTTTGGACAGGTGCAAGGTAAGAATGATGCATGGTCGGCAGTCGTGGTGCGAGCAGAAACATTTCTTGCAATCATCCCTACTGTTAGAGTAGTTTCACTTTCCGGTTTGAATAGCGTGAGCCTGGAAAGCCAATAGTCCAAATATTCAGATGTCTGGTACCCAATAGTAGACATGAACTCAAGTCTCTCATAGAAACATCAGGCGTTTTCCTTAAGCCAAGTGCTGGGAGGGGAATTTCTTCTGCAATACTGCTGTGCTTCTGCTGCTTGTTCCATTTTAGAAAGTTTCCTCCCTTGGCTCTGCCTTGATTGAATAGTCCTTTCTCTTCTAACTAGAAGCTCCAGGTTTTCTTCTTACAAGTTGTCTTTGTTTTCTTTGTCCACAGACAGGAGTCCCTGCTCTCCCAGAGCCATGTCGATCATCAGAAGCTGCTTGTGGCTGCGGATGCAGATGGCCACAAAAGGCCTAGAAGTAAAATCTGCAGCAAGGTTGTGTGCAAGAAGATTTTCCCAGAGAAAAGCATCCTAGGAGCAGCAAGTGTCCTGGAGGTGCCAGTTGCCAGTATATGACTCCTAGGATGCTGTTGCGCTTCCAAAGTGTAAGAGGCTCAGAGAGCTGCCAGACACGATCCTCGAGCAGGAAAGGCAGATGTTGGGAGCTCCAGGGAATTCCCTGATGTCAGCAGTGGAGGAGCAGGATGAGGAAGATCTCGACGCTTGGGCTACTTGTGGCAAGAGTGTCCAAGGCTCCCAGTGCCTCCGTGGGAGCTGCAGGACTGGTGACGGAGGAAGGCCTTTGGGCAGGACTGGCTGCTCCCTCAGAGCCGTGGCTCTCAGCAGAACCGTCTCATTGCTGAGGATGCACCTATCCAGGAAGAGCCTTGCAAAGGTGTAGGAGTCCAGCTCATTGCAGTAAGGGAATGGCTGAAGGATGTTTCCCAGGAGCAACTATGCTGAAGGTGCCAGTTCCAGTCCATGGCTCGCAGGATGCTGCAGCACTGCCATAGGAGAAGGCATTTGGCATGGTGCTAGAGAAGATCCTCGAGCAGCAAAGGCAAGTGTTTGCAGCTCCAGGGAATTCCTAGATGTCAGCAGTGGAAGATCAGGATGAGGAATATCTCCAGGCTTGGGCTACTTGTGGCAAGAGCCTCCATCCCTGCCCGAGCTTGGGTGAGAGTTGCCAGAGCGCAGACGGAGGAAGGCCTTTGGACAGGTGCAAGGTAAGAATGATGCATGGTCGGCAGTCGTGGTGTGAGCAGAAACATTTCTTGCAATCGCCTCTAGCTTTTAGAGTAGTTTCACTTTCCGGTTTGAATAGTGTGAGCCTGGAAAGCCAATAGTCTAAATGTTCAGATGTCTGGAACCCAATAGTAGACATGAACTCAAGTCTCTCATAGAAACATCAGGCTTTTTCCTTAAGCCAAGTGCTGGGAGGGGAATTTCTTCTGCAAAACTGCTCTGCTTCTGCTGCTTGTTCCATTTTAGAAAGTTTCCTGCTTTGGCCCTGCCTTGATTGAATAGTCCTTTCTCTTCTATCTAGAAGCTCCAGGTTTTCTTCTTACAAGTTGTCTTTGTTTTCTTTGTCCACAGACAGGAGTCCCTGCTCTCCCAGAGCCCTGTTGATCATCAGAACCTGCTTGTGGCTGAGGATGCAGATGGCCACGAAAGGCCTAGAAGTAAAATCGGCAGCAATGTCGTGTGCAAGAAGATTTTCCCAGAGAAAAGCATCCTAGGAGCAGCAAGTGTCCTGGAGGTGCCAGTTGCCAGTATATGACTCCTAGGATGCTGTGGCGCTACCAGAGGTGAAGAGGCTCAGAGAGCTGCCAGACATGATCCTCCAGCTGGAAAGGCAGATGTTTGGAGCTCCAGGGAATTCCCTGACGTCAGCAGTGGAGGAGCAGGATGAGGAAGATGTCCACGCTTGGGCTACTTGTGGCAAGAGTGTCCAAGGCTCCCAGTGCCTCCGTGAGAGCGGCAGGACTGGAGACGGAGGAAGGCCTTTGGACAGGTGCAAGGTAAGAATGATGCATGGTCCCCAGTTGTGGTGAATACAGAAACATTTCTTCGAAGCATCTCTAGCTTTTGAAATAGTTTGACATTCCGGTTTGAATTGCGTGAGCCTGGAAAGCCAGTAGTCTAAATGTTCAGATGTGTGCTATCCAATAGTAGACATGAACTCAAGTCTCTCATAGAAACATGAGGTTTTTTCCTTAAGCCAAGTGCTGGGAAGGGAATTTCTTCTGCAAAACTACTGTGCTTCTGCTGCTTGTTCCATTTTAGATAGTTTCCTCCCTTGGCCCTGCCTTGTTTGAATAGTCCTTTCTCTTCTAACTAGAAGCTCCAGGTTTTCTTCTTACAAGTTGTCTTTGTTTTCTTTGTCCACAGACAGGAGTCCCTGCTCTCCCAGAGCCATGTCGATCATCAGAACCTGCTTGTGGCTGAGAATGCAGATGGCCACGAAAGGCCTAGAAGTAAAAACTGGAGCAATGTCGTGTCCAAGAAGATTTTCCCAGAGAAAAGCATCCTAGGAGCGGCAAGTGTCATGTAGCTGCCAGTTTCCAGTATATGACTCTCAGGATGCTGTGGCGCTGCCAAAGGCGAAGAGGATCAGAGAGCTGCCAGACACGATCCTCCAGCAGGAAAGGCAGATGTTGGGAGCACCAGGGAATTCCCTGACGTCAGCAGTGGAGGAGCAGGATGAGGAAGATGTCCACGCTTGGGCTACTTGTGGCAAGAGTGTCCAAGGCTCCCAGTGCCTCCGTGAGAGCTGCAGGAGTGGAGTCAGAGGAAGGCCTTTGGGCAGGACTGGCTCCTCCCTCAGAGCCATGGCTCTCAGCAGAACCGTCTCATTGCTGAGGATGCACCTGTCCAGGAAGAGCCTTGCAAAGGAGTAGGAGTCCAGCTCATTGCAGTAAGGGAATGGCTGAATGATGTTTCCCAGGAGCAACTATGCTGAAGGTGCCAGTTCCAGTCCATGGCTCGCAGGATGCTGCAGCACTGCCATAGGAGAAGGGGTTTGGCATGGTGCTAGAGAAGGTCCTCGAGCCGCAAAGGCAGGTGTTTGCAGCTCCAGGGAATACCCTGACGTCAGCAGTGGAGTAGCAGGATGAGGAAGATGTCCATGCTTGGGCTACTTGTGGCAAGAGCCTCTATCCCTGCCCTTGCCTGGGTGAGAGTTGCCAGAGCGCAGACGGAGGAAGGCCTTTGGACAGGTGCAAGGTAAGAATGATGCATGGTCGGCAGTCGTGGTGTAAACAGAAACATTTCTTGCAATCATCCTTACTGTTAGAGTAGTTTCACTTTCCGGTTTGAATAGCGTGAGCCTGGAAAGCCAATAGTCTAAATGTTCAGATGTCTGGTACCCAATAGTAGACATGAACTCATGTCTCTCACAGAAACATCAGGCGTTTTCCTTAAGCCAAGTGCTGGGAGGGGAATTTCTTCTGCAATACTGCTGTGCTTCTGCTGCTTGTTCCATTTTAGAAAGTTTCCTCCCTTGGCTCTGCCTTGATTGAATAGTCCTTTCTCTTCTAACTAGAAGCTCCAGGTTTTCTTCTTACAAGTTGTCTTTGTTTTCTTTGTCCACAGACAGGAGTCCCTGCTCTCCCAGAGCCATGTCGATCATCAGAAGCTGCTTGTGGCCGTGGATGCAGATGGCCACGAAAGGCCTAGAAGTAAAATCTGCAGCAAGGTTGTGTGCAAGAAGATTTTCCCAGAGAAAAGCATCCTAGGAGCAGCAAGTGTCCTGTAGCTGCCAGTTGCCAGTATAGGACTCCTAGGATGCTGTTGCGCTTCCAAAATGTAAGAGGCTCAGAGAGCTGCCAGACACGATCCTCGAGCAGGAAAGGCACATGTTGGGAGCTCCAGGGAATTCCCTGATGTCAGCAGTGGCGGAGCAGGATGAGGAAGATGTCCACGCTTGGGCTACTTGTGGCAAGCGTGTCCAAGGCTCCCAGTGCCTCCGTGGGAGCTGCAGGAGTGGAGACGGAGGAAGGCCTTTGGGCAGGACTGGCTGCTCCCTCAGAGCCGCGGCTCTCAGCAGAACCGTCTCATTGCTGAGGATGCACCTATCCAGGAAGAGCCTTGCAAAGGAGTAGGAGTCCAGCTCATTGCAGTAAGGGAATGGCTGAATGATGTTTCCCAGGAGCAACTATGCTGAAGGTGCCAGTTCCAGTCCATGGCTCGCAGGATGCTGCAGCACTGCCATAGGAGAAGGCATTTGGCATGGTGCTAGAGAAGATCCTCGAGCAGCAAAGGCAGGTGTTTGCAGCTCCAGGGAATTCCTAGATGTCAGCAGTGGAAGATCAGGATGAGGAATATCTCCAGGCTTGGGCTACTTGTGGCAAGAGCCTCCATCCCTGCCCGAGCTTGGGTGAGAGTTGCCAGAGCGCAGACGGAGGAAGGCCTTTGGACAGGTGCAAGGTAAGAATGATGCATGGTCGGCAGTCGTGGTACGAGCAGAAACATTTCTTGCAATCGCCTCTAGCTTTTAGAGTAGTTTCACTTTCCGGTTTGAATAGTGTGAGCCTGGAAAGCCAATAGTCTAAATGTTCAGATGTCTGCTACCCTATAGTAGACATGAACTCAAGTCTCTCATAGAAACATGAGGTTTTTTCCTTAAGCCAAGTGCTGGGAGGGGAATTTCTTCTGCAAATCTACTGTGCTTCTGCTGCTTGTTCCATTTTAGAAAGTTTCCTCCCTTGGCCCTGCCTTGATTGAATAGTCCTTTCTCTTCTAACTAGAAGCTCCAGGTTTTAATCTTACAAGTTGTCTTTGTTTTCTTTGTCCACAGACAGGAGTCCCTGCTCTCCCAGAGCCCTGTTGATCATCAGAACCTGCTTGTGGCTGAGGATGCAGATGGCCACGAAAGGCCTAGAAGTAAAAACTGGAGCAAGGTTGTATGCAAGAAGATTTTCCCAGAGAAAAGCATCCTAGGAGCAGCAAGTGTCCTGGAGGTGCCAGTTGCCAGTATATCACTCCTAGGATGCTGTGGCGCTGCCAAATTTGAAGAGGCTCAGAGAGCTGCCAGACATGATCCTCCAGCTGGAAAGGCAGATGTTGGGAGCTCCAGGGAATTCCCTGACGTCAGCAGTGGAGGAGCAGGATGAGGAAGATGTCCACGCTTGGGCTACTTGTGGCAAGAGTGTCCGAGGCTCCCAGTGCCTCCGTGAGAGCGGCAGGACTGGAGACGGAGGAAGGCCTTTGGACAGGTGCAAGGTAAGAATGATGCATGGTCCCCAGTTGTGGTGAGTACAGAAACATTTCTTCCAAGCATCTCTAGCTTTTGAAATAGTTTGACATTCCGGTTTGAATTGCGTGAGCCTGGAAAGCCAGTAGTCTAAATGTTCAGATGTCTGCTATCCAATAGTAGACATGAACTCAAGTCTCTCATAGAAACATCAGGCTTTTTCCTTAAGCCAAGTGCTGGGAGGGGAATTTCTTCTGCAAAACTACTGTGCTTCTGCTGCTTGTTCCATTTTAGAAAGTTTCCTGCTTTGGCCCTGCCTTGATTGAATAGTCCTTTTTCTTCTAACTAGAAGCTCCAGGTTTTCTTCTTACAAGTTGTCTTTGTTTTCTTTGTCCACAGACAGGAGTCCCTGCTCTCCCAGAGCCCTGTTGATCATCAGAACCTGCTTGTGGCTGAGGATGCAGATGGCCACGAAAGGCCTAGAAGTAAAATCGGCAGCAAGGTCGTGTGCAAGAAGATTTTCCCAGAGAAAAGCATCCTAGGAGCAGCAAGTGTCCTGGAGGTGCCAGTTGCCAGTATATGACTCCTAGGATGCTGTGGCGCTGCCAAAGGCAAAGAGGCTCAGAGATCTGCCAGACACGATCCTCCAGCAGGAAAGGCAGATGTTTGGAGCACCAGGGAATTCCCTGCCGTCAGCAGTGGAGGAGCAGGATGAGGAAGATGTCCACGCTTGGGCTACTTGTGGCAAGAGTGTCCAAGGCTCCCAGTGCCTCCGTGGGAGCTGCAGGACTGGTGACAGAGGGCAACCATTGGGCAGGACTGGCTGCTCCCTCAGGGCTGTGGCTCTCAGCAGAACCGTCTCATTGCTGAGGATGCACCTGTCCAGGAAGAGCATTGCAGAGGAGTAGGAGTCCAGCTCATTGCAGTAAGGGAATGGCTGAGGGATGTTTCCCAGGAGCAACTTTGCTGGAGGTGCCAGTTCCAGTCCGTGGCTCGCAGGATGCTGCAGCGCTGCCATAGGAGAAGGGGTTTTGCATGATGCTAGAGAAGATCCTCGAGCAGCAAAGGCAGGTGTTTGCAGCTCCAGGGAATACCCTGACGTCAGCAGTGGAGTAGCAGGATGAGGAAGATGTCTACGCTTGGGCTACTTGTGGCAAGAGCCTCCATCCCTGCCCTTGCCTGGGTGAGAGTTGCCGGAGCGCAGATGGAGGAAGGCTTTTGGACAGGTGGAAGGTAAGAATGATGCATGGTCGGCAGTCGTGGTGTAAACAGAAACATTTCTTGCAATCATCCTTACTGTTAGAGTAGTTTCACTTTCCGGTTTGAATAGCGTGAGCCTGGAAAGCCAATAGTCTAAATGTTCAGATGTCTGGTACCCAGTAGTAGACATGAACTCAAGTCTCTCATAGAAACATGAGGTTTTTTCCTTAAGCCAAGTGCTGGGAAGGGAATTTCTTCTGCAAAACTACTGTGCTTCTGCTGCTTGTTCCATTTTAGAAAGTTTCCTCCCTTGGCCCTGCCTTGATTGAATAGTCCTTTGTCTTCTATCTAGAAGCTCCAGGTTTTCTTCTTACAAGTTGTCTTTGTTTTCTTTGTCCACAGACAGGAGTCCCTGCTCTCCCAGAGCCATGTCGATCATCAGAAGCTGCTTGTGGCTGCGGATGCAGATGGCCACGAAAGGCCTAGAAGTAAAAACTGGAGCAATGTCGTGTCCAAAAAGATTTTCCCAGAGAAAAGCATCCTAGGAGCAGCAAGTGTCCTGTAGCTGCCAGTTTCCAGTATATGACTCTCAGGATGCTGTGGCGCTGCCAAAGGCGAAGAGGCTCAGAGAGCTGCCAGACACGATCCTCGAGCAGGAAAGGCAGATTTTAGGAGCTCCAGGGAATTCCCTGACGTCAGCAGTGGAGGAGCAGGATGAGGAAGATGTCCACGCTTGGGCTACTTGTGGCAAGAGTGTCCAAGGCTCCCAGTGCCTCCGTGGGAGCTGCAGGAGTGGAGTCAGAGGAAGGCCTTTTGACAGGACTGGCTGCTCCCTCAGAGCCATGGCTCTCAGCAGAACCGTCTCATTGCTGAGGATGCACCTGTCCAGGAAGAGCCTTGCAAAGGTGTAGGAGTCCAGCTCATTGCAGTAAGGGAATGGCTGAAGGATGTTTCCCAGGAGCAACTATGCTGAAGGTGCCAGTTCCAGTCCATGGCTCGCAGGATGCTGCAGCACTGCCATAGGAGAAGGCATTTGGCATGGTGCTAGAGAAGATCCTCGAGCAGCAAAGGCAAGTGTTTGCAGCTCCAGGGAATTCCTAGATGTCAGCAGTGGAAGATCAGGATGAGGAATATCTCCAGGCTTGGGCTACTTGTGGCAAGAGCCTCCATCCCTGCCCGAGCTTGGGTGAGAGATGCCAGAGCGCAGACGGAGGAAGGCCTTTGGACAGGTGCAAGGTAAGAATGATGCATGGTCGGCAGTCGTGGTGTGAGCAGAAACATTTCTTGCAATCGCCTCTAGCTTTTAGAGTAGTTTCACTTTCCGGTTTGAATAGTGTGAGCCTGGAAAGCCAATAGTCTAAATGTTCAGATGTCTGGAACCCAATAGTAGACATGAACTCAAGTCTCTCATAGAAACATCAGGCTTTTTCCTTAAGCCAAGTGCTGGGAGGGGAATTTCTTCTGCAAAACTGCTCTGCTTCTGCTGCTTGTTCCATTTTAGAAAGTTTCCTGCTTTGGCCCTGCCTTGATTGAATAGTCCTTTCTCTTCTATCTAGAAGCTCCAGGTTTTCTTCTTACAAGTTGTCTTTGTTTTCTTTGTCCACAGACAGGAGTCCCTGCTCTCCCAGAGCCCTGTTGATCATCAGAAGCTGCTTGTGGCTGAGGATGCAGATGGCCACGAAAGGCCTAGAAGTAAAATCGGCAGCAATGTCGTGTGCAAGAAGATTTTCCCAGAGAAAAGCATCCTAGGAGCAGCAAGTGTCCTGGAGGTGCCAGTTGCCAGTATATGACTCCTAGGATGCTGTGGCGCTACCAGAGGTGAAGAGGCTCAGAGAGCTGCCAGACATGATCCTCCAGCTGGAAAGGCAGATGTTTGGAGCTCCAGGGAATTCCCTGACGTCAGCAGTGGAGGAGCAGGATGAGGAAGATGTCCACGCTTGGGCTACTTGTGGCAAGAGTGTCCAAGGCTCCCAGTGCCTCCGTGAGAGGGGCAGGACTGGAGACGGAGGAAGGCCTTTGGACAGGTGCAAGGTAAGAATGATGCATGGTCCCCAGTTGTGGTGAATACAGAAACATTTCTTCAAAGCATCTCTAGCTTTTGAAATAGTTTGACATTCCGGTTTGAATTGCGTGAGCCTGGAAAGCCAGTAGTCTAAATGTTCAGATGTCTGCTATCCAATAGTAGACATGAACTCAAGTCTCTCATAGAAACATCATGCTTTTTCCTTAAGCCAAGTGCGGGGAGGGGAATTTCTTCTGCAAAACTACTGTGCTTCTGCTGCTTGTTCCATTTTAGAAAGTTTCCTCCCTTGGCCCTGCCTTGATTGAATAGTCCTTTCTCTTCTAACTAGAAGCTCCAGGTTTTAATCTTACAAGTTGTCTTTGTTTTCTTTGTCCACAGACAGGGGTCCCTGCTCTCCCAGAGCCATGTCGATCATCAGAAGCTTCTTGTGGCTGAGAATGCAGATGGCCACGAAAGGCCTAGGAGTAAAATCGGCAGCAAGGTCGTGTGCAAGAAGATTTTCCCAGAGAAAAGCATCCTAGGAGCAGCAAGTGTCCTGGAGGTGCCAGTTGCCAGTATATGACTCCTAGGATGCTGTGGCGCTGCCAAAGGCAAAGAGGCTCAGAGATCTGCCAGACACGATCCTCCAGCAGGAAAGGCAGATGTTTGGAGCACCAGGGAATTCCCTGCCGTCAGCAGTGGAGGAGCAGGATGAGGAAGATGTCCACGCTTGGGCTACTTGTGGCAAGAGTGTCCAAGGCTCCCAGTGCCTCCGTGGGAGCTGCAGGACTGGTGACAGAGGGCAACCATTGGGCAGGACTGGCTGCTCCCTCAGAGCTGTGGCTCTCAGCAGAACCGTCTCATTGCTGAGGATGCACCTGTCCAGGAAGAGCATTGCAGAGGAGTAGGAGTCCAGCTCATTGCAGTAAGGGAATGGCTGAGGGATGTTTCCCAGGAGCAACTTTGCTGGAGGTGCCAGTTCCAGTCCGTGGCTCGCAGGATGCTGCAGCGCTGCCATAGGAGAAGGGGTTTTGCATGATGCTAGAGAAGATCCTCGAGCAGCAAAGGCAGGTGTTTGCAGCTCCAGGGAATACCCTGACGTCAGCAGTGGAGTAGCAGGATGAGGAAGATGTCTACGCTTGGGCTACTTGTGGCAAGAGCCTCCATCCCTGCCCTTGCCTGGGTGAGAGTTGCCGGAGCGCAGATGGAGGAAGGCTTTTGGACAGGTGGAAGGTAAGAATGATGCATGGTCGGCAGTCGTGGTGTAAACAGAAACATTTCTTGCAATCATCCTTACTGTTAGAGTAGTTTCACTTTCCGGTTTGAATAGCGTGAGCCTGGAAAGCCAATAGTCTAAATGTTCAGATGTCTGGTACCCAGTAGTAGACATGAACTCAAGTCTCTCATAGAAACATGAGGTTTTTTCCTTAAGCCAAGTGCTGGGAAGGGAATTTCTTCTGCAAAACTACTGTGCTTCTGCTGCTTGTTCCATTTTAGAAAGTTTCCTCCCTTGGCCCTGCCTTGATTGAATAGTCCTTTGTCTTCTATCTAGAAGCTCCAGGTTTTCTTCTTACAAGTTGTCTTTGTTTTCTTTGTCCACAGACAGGAGTCCCTGCTCTCCCAGAGCCATGTCGATCATCAGAAGCTGCTTGTGGCTGCGGATGCAGATGGCCACGAAAGGCCTAGAAGTAAAAACTGGAGCAATGTCGTGTCCAAGAAGATTTTCCCAGAGAAAAGCATCCTAGGAGCAGCAAGTGTCCTGTAGCTGCCAGTTTCCAGTATATGACTCTCAGGATGCTGTGGCGCTGTCAAAGGCGAAGAGGCTCAGAGAGCTGCCAGACACGATCCTCGAGCAGGAAAGGCAGATTTTAGGAGCTCCAGGGAATTCCCTGACGTCAGCAGTGGAGGAGCAGGATGAGGAAGATGTCCACGCTTGGGCTACTTGTGGCAAGAGTGTCCAAGGCTCCCAGTGCCTCCGTGGGAGCTGCAGGAGTGGAGTCAGAGGAAGGCCTTTTGACAGGACTGGCTGCTCCCTCAGAGCCATGGCTCTCAGCAGAACCGTCTCATTGCTGAGGATGCACCTGTCCAGGAAGAGCCTTGCAGAGGAGTAGGAGTCCAGCTCATTGCAGTAAGGGAATGGCTGAATGATGTTTCCCAGGAGCAACTATGCTGAAGGTGCCAGTTCCAGTCCATGGCTCGCAGGATGCTGCAGCACTGCCATAGGAGAAGGGGTTTGGCATGGTGCTAGAGAAGGTCCTCGAGCAGCAAAGGCAGGTGTTTGCAGCTCCAGGGAATACCCTGACGTCAGCAGTGGAGTAGCAGGATGAGGAAGATGTCCACGCTTGGGCTACTTGTGGCAAGGGCCTCCATCCTTGCCCTTGCCTGGGTGAGAGTTGCCGGAGCGCAGACGGAGGAAGGCCTTTGGACAGGTGCAAGGTAAGAATGATGCATGGTCGGCAGTCGTGGTGCGAGCAGAAACATTTCTTGCAATCATCCCTACTGTTAGAGTAGTTTCACTTTCCGGTTTGAATAGCGTGAGCCTGGAAAGCCAATAGTCCAAATATTCAGATGTCTGGTACCCAATAGTAGACATGAACTCAAGTCTCTCATAGAAACATCAGGCGTTTTCCTTAAGCCAAGTGCTGGGAGGGGAATTTCTTCTGCAATACTGCTGTGCTTCTGCTGCTTGTTCCATTTTAGAAAGTTTCCTCCCTTGGCTCTGCCTTGATTGAATAGTCCTTTCTCTTCTAACTAGAAGCTCCAGGTTTTCTTCTTACAAGTTGTCTTTGTTTTCTTTGTCCACAGACAGGAGTCCCTGCTCTCCCAGAGCCATGTCGATCATCAGAAGCTGCTTGTGGCTGCGGATGCAGATGGCCACAAAAGGCCTAGAAGTAAAATCTGCAGCAAGGTTGTGTGCAAGAAGATTTTCCCAGAGAAAAGCATCCTAGGAGCAGCAAGTGTCCTGGAGGTGCCAGTTGCCAGTATATGACTCCTAGGATGCTGTTGCGCTTCCAAAGTGTAAGAGGCTCAGAGAGCTGCCAGACACGATCCTCGAGCAGGAAAGGCAGATGTTGGGAGCTCCAGGGAATTCCCTGATGTCAGCAGTGGAGGAGCAGGATGAGGAAGATCTCGACGCTTGGGCTACTTGTGGCAAGAGTGTCCAAGGCTCCCAGTGCCTCCGTGGGAGCTGCAGGACTGGTGACGGAGGAAGGCCTTTGGGCAGGACTGGCTGCTCCCTCAGAGCCGTGGCTCTCAGCAGAACCGTCTCATTGCTGAGGATGCACCTATCCAGGAAGAGCCTTGCAAAGGTGTAGGAGTCCAGCTCATTGCAGTAAGGGAATGGCTGAAGGATGTTTCCCAGGAGCAACTATGCTGAAGGTGCCAGTTCCAGTCCATGGCTCGCAGGATGCTGCAGCACTGCCATAGGAGAAGGCATTTGGCATGGTGCTAGAGAAGATCCTCGAGCAGCAAAGGCAAGTGTTTGCAGCTCCAGGGAATTCCTAGATGTCAGCAGTGGAAGATCAGGATGAGGAATATCTCCAGGCTTGGGCTACTTGTGGCAAGAGCCTCCATCCCTGCCCGAGCTTGGGTGAGAGTTGCCAGAGCGCAGACGGAGGAAGGCCTTTGGACAGGTGCAAGGTAAGAATGATGCATGGTCGGCAGTCGTGGTGTGAGCAGAAACATTTCTTGCAATCGCCTCTAGCTTTTAGAGTAGTTTCACTTTCCGGTTTGAATAGTGTGAGCCTGGAAAGCCAATAGTCTAAATGTTCAGATGTCTGGAACCCAATAGTAGACATGAACTCAAGTCTCTCATAGAAACATCAGGCTTTTTCCTTAAGCCAAGTGCTGGGAGGGGAATTTCTTCTGCAAAACTGCTCTGCTTCTGCTGCTTGTTCCATTTTAGAAAGTTTCCTGCTTTGGCCCTGCCTTGATTGAATAGTCCTTTCTCTTCTATCTAGAAGCTCCAGGTTTTCTTCTTACAAGTTGTCTTTGTTTTCTTTGTCCACAGACAGGAGTCCCTGCTCTCCCAGAGCCCTGTTGATCATCAGAACCTGCTTGTGGCTGAGGATGCAGATGGCCACGAAAGGCCTAGAAGTAAAATCGGCAGCAATGTCGTGTGCAAGAAGATTTTCCCAGAGAAAAGCATCCTAGGAGCAGCAAGTGTCCTGGAGGTGCCAGTTGCCAGTATATGACTCCTAGGATGCTGTGGCGCTACCAGAGGTGAAGAGGCTCAGAGAGCTGCCAGACATGATCCTCCAGCTGGAAAGGCAGATGTTTGGAGCTCCAGGGAATTCCCTGACGTCAGCAGTGGAGGAGCAGGATGAGGAAGATGTCCACGCTTGGGCTACTTGTGGCAAGAGTGTCCAAGGCTCCCAGTGCCTCCGTGAGAGCGGCAGGACTGGAGACGGAGGAAGGCCTTTGGACAGGTGCAAGGTAAGAATGATGCATGGTCCCCAGTTGTGGTGAATACAGAAACATTTCTTCGAAGCATCTCTAGCTTTTGAAATATTTTGACATTCCGGTTTGAATTGCGTGAGCCTGGAAAGCCAGTAGTCTAAATGTTCAGATGTCTGCTATCCAATAGTAGACATGAACTCAAGTCTCTCATAGAAACATCATGCTTTTTCCTTAAGCCAAGTGCGGGGAGGGGAATTTCTTCTGCAAAACTACTGTGCTTCTGCTGCTTGTTCCATTTTAGAAAGTTTCCTCCCTTGGCCCTGCCTTGATTGAATTGTCCTTTCTCTTCTAACTAGAAGCTCCAGGTTTTAATCTTACAAGTTGTCTTTGTTTTCTTTGTCCACAGACAGGGGTCCCTGCTCTCCCAGAGCCATGTCGATCATCAGAAGCTTCTTGTGGCTGAGAATGCAGATGGCCACGAAAGGCCTAGGAGTAAAAACTGGAGCAAGGACGTGTGCAAGAAGATTTTCCCAGAGAAAAGCATCCTAGGAGCAGCAAGTGTCCTGGAGGTGCCAGTTGCCAGTATATGACTCCTAGGATGCTGTGGCGCTGCCAAAGGCAAAGAGGCTCAGAGATCTGCCAGACACGATCCTCCAGCAGGAAAGGCAG
This sequence comes from Aphelocoma coerulescens, assembly GCF_041296385.1. Taxonomy (NCBI): domain Eukaryota; kingdom Metazoa; phylum Chordata; class Aves; order Passeriformes; family Corvidae; genus Aphelocoma; species Aphelocoma coerulescens. The sequence continues at coordinate 1,253,037 of NW_027184059.1, read as the reverse complement.
ATGTTTGGAGCACCAGGGAATTCCCTGCCGTCAGCAGTGGAGGAGCAGGATGAGGAAGATGTCCACGCTTGGGCTACTTGTGGCAAGAGTGTCCAAGGCTCCCAGTGCCTCCGTGGGAGCTGCAGGACTGGTGACAGAGGGCAACCATTGGGCAGGACTGGCTGCTCCCTCAGAGCTGTGGCTCTCAGCAGAACCGTCTCATTGCTGAGGATGCACCTGTCCAGGAAGAGCATTGCAGAGGAGTAGGAGTCCAGCTCATTGCAGTAAGGGAATGGCTGAGGGATGTTTCCCAGGAGCAACTTTGCTGGAGGTGCCAGTTCCAGTCCGTGGCTCGCAGGATGCTGCAGCGCTGCCATAGGAGAAGGGGTTTTGCATGATGCTAGAGAAGATCCTCGAGCAGCAAAGGCAGGTGTTTGCAGCTCCAGGGAATACCCTGACGTCAGCAGTGGAGTAGCAGGATGAGGAAGATGTCTACGCTTGGGCTACTTGTGGCAAGAGCCTCCATCCCTGCCCTTGCCTGGGTGAGAGTTGCCGGAGCGCAGATGGAGGAAGGCTTTTGGACAGGTGGAAGGTAAGAATGATGCATGGTCGGCAGTCGTGGTGTAAACAGAAACATTTCTTGCAATCATCCTTACTGTTAGAGTAGTTTCACTTTCCGGTTTGAATAGCGTGAGCCTGGAAAGCCAATAGTCTAAATGTTCAGATGTCTGGTACCCAGTAGTAGACATGAACTCAAGTCTCTCATAGAAACATGAGGTTTTTTCCTTAAGCCAAGTGCTGGGAAGGGAATTTCTTCTGCAAAACTACTGTGCTTCTGCTGCTTGTTCCATTTTAGAAAGTTTCCTCCCTTGGCCCTGCCTTGATTGAATAGTCCTTTGTCTTCTATCTAGAAGCTCCAGGTTTTCTTCTTACAAGTTGTCTTTGTTTTCTTTGTCCACAGACAGGAGTCCCTGCTCTCCCAGAGCCATGTCGATCATCAGAAGCTGCTTGTGGCTGCGGATGCAGATGGCCACGAAAGGCCTAGAAGTAAAAACTGGAGCAATGTCGTGTCCAAGAAGATTTTCCCAGAGAAAAGCATCCTAGGAGCAGCAAGTGTCCTGTAGCTGCCAGTTTCCAGTATATGACTCTCAGGATGCTGTGGCGCTGTCAAAGGCGAAGAGGCTCAGAGAGCTGCCAGACACGATCCTCGAGCAGGAAAGGCAGATTTTAGGAGCTCCAGGGAATTCCCTGACGTCAGCAGTGGAGGAGCAGGATGAGGAAGATGTCCACGCTTGGGCTACTTGTGGCAAGAGTGTCCAAGGCTCCCAGTGCCTCCGTGGGAGCTGCAGGAGTGGAGTCAGAGGAAGGCCTTTTGACAGGACTGGCTGCTCCCTCAGAGCCATGGCTCTCAGCAGAACCGTCTCATTGCTGAGGATGCACCTGTCCAGGAAGAGCCTTGCAGAGGAGTAGGAGTCCAGCTCATTGCAGTAAGGGAATGGCTGAATGATGTTTCCCAGGAGCAACTATGCTGAAGGTGCCAGTTCCAGTCCATGGCTCGCAGGATGCTGCAGCACTGCCATAGGAGAAGGGGTTTGGCATGGTGCTAGAGAAGGTCCTCGAGCAGCAAAGGCAGGTGTTTGCAGCTCCAGGGAATACCCTGACGTCAGCAGTGGAGTAGCAGGATGAGGAAGATGTCCACGCTTGGGCTACTTGTGGCAAGGGCCTCCATCCTTGCCCTTGCCTGGGTGAGAGTTGCCGGAGCGCAGACGGAGGAAGGCCTTTGGACAGGTGCAAGGTAAGAATGATGCATGGTCGGCAGTCGTGGTGCGAGCAGAAACATTTCTTGCAATCATCCCTACTGTTAGAGTAGTTTCACTTTCCGGTTTGAATAGCGTGAGCCTGGAAAGCCAATAGTCCAAATATTCAGATGTCTGGTACCCAATAGTAGACATGAACTCAAGTCTCTCATAGAAACATCAGGCGTTTTCCTTAAGCCAAGTGCTGGGAGGGGAATTTCTTCTGCAATACTGCTGTGCTTCTGCTGCTTGTTCCATTTTAGAAAGTTTCCTCCCTTGGCTCTGCCTTGATTGAATAGTCCTTTCTCTTCTAACTAGAAGCTCCAGGTTTTCTTCTTACAAGTTGTCTTTGTTTTCTTTGTCCACAGACAGGAGTCCCTGCTCTCCCAGAGCCATGTCGATCATCAGAAGCTGCTTGTGGCTGCGGATGCAGATGGCCACAAAAGGCCTAGAAGTAAAATCTGCAGCAAGGTTGTGTGCAAGAAGATTTTCCCAGAGAAAAGCATCCTAGGAGCAGCAAGTGTCCTGGAGGTGCCAGTTGCCAGTATATGACTCCTAGGATGCTGTTGCGCTTCCAAAGTGTAAGAGGCTCAGAGAGCTGCCAGACACGATCCTCGAGCAGGAAAGGCAGATGTTGGGAGCTCCAGGGAATTCCCTGATGTCAGCAGTGGAGGAGCAGGATGAGGAAGATCTCGACGCTTGGGCTACTTGTGGCAAGAGTGTCCAAGGCTCCCAGTGCCTCCGTGGGAGCTGCAGGACTGGTGACGGAGGAAGGCCTTTGGGCAGGACTGGCTGCTCCCTCAGAGCCGTGGCTCTCAGCAGAACCGTCTCATTGCTGAGGATGCACCTATCCAGGAAGAGCCTTGCAAAGGTGTAGGAGTCCAGCTCATTGCAGTAAGGGAATGGCTGAAGGATGTTTCCCAGGAGCAACTATGCTGAAGGTGCCAGTTCCAGTCCATGGCTCGCAGGATGCTGCAGCACTGCCATAGGAGAAGGCATTTGGCATGGTGCTAGAGAAGATCCTCGAGCAGCAAAGGCAAGTGTTTGCAGCTCCAGGGAATTCCTAGATGTCAGCAGTGGAAGATCAGGATGAGGAATATCTCCAGGCTTGGGCTACTTGTGGCAAGAGCCTCCATCCCTGCCCGAGCTTGGGTGAGAGTTGCCAGAGCGCAGACGGAGGAAGGCCTTTGGACAGGTGCAAGGTAAGAATGATGCATGGTCGGCAGTCGTGGTGTGAGCAGAAACATTTCTTGCAATCGCCTCTAGCTTTTAGAGTAGTTTCACTTTCCGGTTTGAATAGTGTGAGCCTGGAAAGCCAATAGTCTAAATGTTCAGATGTCTGGAACCCAATAGTAGACATGAACTCAAGTCTCTCATAGAAACATCAGGCTTTTTCCTTAAGCCAAGTGCTGGGAGGGGAATTTCTTCTGCAAAACTGCTCTGCTTCTGCTGCTTGTTCCATTTTAGAAAGTTTCCTGCTTTGGCCCTGCCTTGATTGAATAGTCCTTTCTCTTCTATCTAGAAGCTCCAGGTTTTCTTCTTACAAGTTGTCTTTGTTTTCTTTGTCCACAGACAGGAGTCCCTGCTCTCCCAGAGCCCTGTTGATCATCAGAACCTGCTTGTGGCTGAGGATGCAGATGGCCACGAAAGGCCTAGAAGTAAAATCGGCAGCAATGTCGTGTGCAAGAAGATTTTCCCAGAGAAAAGCATCCTAGGAGCAGCAAGTGTCCTGGAGGTGCCAGTTGCCAGTATATGACTCCTAGGATGCTGTGGCGCTACCAGAGGTGAAGAGGCTCAGAGAGCTGCCAGACATGATCCTCCAGCTGGAAAGGCAGATGTTTGGAGCTCCAGGGAATTCCCTGACGTCAGCAGTGGAGGAGCAGGATGAGGAAGATGTCCACGCTTGGGCTACTTGTGGCAAGAGTGTCCAAGGCTCCCAGTGCCTCCGTGAGAGCGGCAGGACTGGAGACGGAGGAAGGCCTTTGGACAGGTGCAAGGTAAGAATGATGCATGGTCCCCAGTTGTGGTGAATACAGAAACATTTCTTCGAAGCATCTCTAGCTTTTGAAATATTTTGACATTCCGGTTTGAATTGCGTGAGCCTGGAAAGCCAGTAGTCTAAATGTTCAGATGTCTGCTATCCAATAGTAGACATGAACTCAAGTCTCTCATAGAAACATCATGCTTTTTCCTTAAGCCAAGTGCGGGGAGGGGAATTTCTTCTGCAAAACTACTGTGCTTCTGCTGCTTGTTCCATTTTAGAAAGTTTCCTCCCTTGGCCCTGCCTTGATTGAATTGTCCTTTCTCTTCTAACTAGAAGCTCCAGGTTTTAATCTTACAAGTTGTCTTTGTTTTCTTTGTCCACAGACAGGGGTCCCTGCTCTCCCAGAGCCATGTCGATCATCAGAAGCTTCTTGTGGCTGAGAATGCAGATGGCCACGAAAGGCCTAGGAGTAAAAACTGGAGCAAGGACGTGTGCAAGAAGTTTTTCCTAGAGGAAAGCATCCTAGGAGCAGCAAGTGTCCTGGAGGTGCCAGTTGCCAGTATATGACTCCTAGGATGCTGTGGCGCTGCCAAAGGCAAAGAGGCTCAGAGATCTGCCAGACACGATCCTCCAGCAGGAAAGGCAGATGTTGGGAGCACCAGGGAATTCCCTGACGTCAGCAGTGGAGGAGCAGGATGAGGAAGATGTCCACGCTTGGGCTACTTGTGGCAAGAGTGTCCAAGGCTCCCAGTGCCTCCGTGGGAGCTGCAGGACTGGTGACAGAGGGCAACCATTGGGCAGGACTGGCTGCTTCCTCAGAGCTGTGGCTCTCAGCAGAACTGTCTCATTGCTGAGGATGCACCTGTCCAGGAAGAGCATTGCAGAGGAGTAGGAGTCCAGCTCATTGCAGTAAGGGAATGGCTGAGGGATGTTTCCCAGGAGCAACTTTGCTGGAGGTGCCAGTTCCAGTCCGTGGCTCGCAGGATGCTGCAGCTCTGCCTTAGGAGAAGGGGTTTTGCATGGTGCTAGAGAAGATCCTCGAGCAGCAAAGGCAGGTGTTTGCAGCTCCAGGGAATACCCTGACGTCAGCAGTGGAGTAGCAGGATGAGGAAGATGTCCACGCTTGGGCTACTTGTGGCAAGAGCCTCCATCCCTGCCCTTGCCTGGGTGAGAGTTGCCGGAGCGCAGATGGAGGAAGGCCTTTGGACAGGTGCAAGGTAAGAATGATGCATGGTCGGCAGTCGTGGTGTAAACAGAAACATTTCTTGCAATCATCCTTACTGTTAGAGTAGTTTCACTTTCCGGTTTGAATAGCGTGAGCCTGGAAAGCCAATAGTCTAAATGTTCAGATGTCTGGTTCCCAGTAGTAGACATGAACTCAAGTCTCTCATAGAAACATGAGGTTTTTTCCTTAAGCCAAGTGCTGGGAAGGGAATTTCTTCTGCAATACTGCTGTGCTTCTGCTGCTTGTTCCATTTTAGAAAGTTTCCTCCCTTGGCCCTGCCTTGATTGAATAGTCCTTTGTCTTCTATCTAGAAGCTCCAGGTTTTCTTCTTACAAGTTGTCTTTGTTTTCTTTGTCCACAGACAGGAGTCCCTGCTCTCCCAGAGCCATGTCGATCATCAGAAGCTGCTTGTGGCTGCGGATGCAGATGGCCACGAAAGGCCTAGAAGTAAAAACTGGAGCAATGTCGTGTCCAAGAAGATTTTCCCAGAGAAAAGCATCCTAGGAGCAGCAAGTGTCCTGTAGCTGCCAGTTTCCAGTATATGACTCTCAGGATGCTGTGGCGCTGCCAAAGGCGAAGAGGCTCAGAGAGCTGCCAGACACGATCCTCGAGCAGGAAAGGCAGATGTTGGGAGCACCAGGGAATTCCCTGATGTCAGCAGTGGAGGAGCAGGATGAGGAAGATCTCGACGCTTGGGCTACTTGTGGCAAGAGTGTCCAAGGCTCCCAGTGCCTCCGTGGGAGCTGCAGGAGTGGAGTCAGAGGAAGGCCTTTGGACAGGACTGGCTGCTCCCTCAGAGCCATGGCTCTCAGCAGAACCGTCTCATTGCTGAGGATGCACCTGTCCAGGAAGAGCCTTGCAAAGGAGTAGGAGTCCAGCTCATTGCAGTAAGGGAATGGCTGAAGGATGTTTCCCAGGAGCAACTATGCTGAAGGTGCCAGTTCCAGTCCATGGCTCGCAGGATGCTGCAGCACTGCCATAGGAGAAGGGGTTTGGCATGGTGCTAGAGAAGATCCTCGAGCCGCAAAGGCAGGTGTTTGCAGCTCCAGGGAATACCCTGACGTCAGCAGTGGAGTAGCAGGATGAGGAAGATGTCCACGCTTGGGCTACTTGTGGCAAGAGCCTCCATCCTTGCCCTTGCCTGGGTGAGAGTTGCCAGAGCGCAGACGGAGGAAGGCCTTTGGACAGGTGCAAGGTAAGAATGATGCATGGTCGGCAGTCGTGGTGTAAACAGAAACATTTCTTGCAATCATCCCTACTGTTAGAGTAGTTTCACTTTCCGGTTTGAATAGCGTGAGCCTGGAAAGCCAATAGTCTAAATGTTCAGATGTCTGGTACCCAATAGTAGACATGAACTCAAGTCTCTCATAGAAACATGAGGTTTTTTCCTTAAGCCAAGTGCTGGGAGGGGAATTTCTTCTGCAAAACTACTGTGCTTCTGCTGCTTGTTCCATTTTAGAAAGTTTCCTCCCTTGGCCCTGCCTTGATTGAATAGTCCTTTTTTTTCTAACTAGAAGCTCCAGGTTTTCTTCTTACAAGTTGTCTTTGTTTTCTTTGTCCACAGACAGGAGTCCCTGCTCTCCCAGAGCCATGTCGATCATCAGAAGCTGCTTGTGGCTGAGAATGCAGATGGCCACGAAAGGCCTAGGAGTAAAAACTGGAGCAAGGACGTGTGCAAGAAGATTTTCCCAGAGAAAAGCATCCTAGGAGCAGCAAGTGTCCTGGAGGTGCCAGTTGCCAGTATATGACTCCTAGGATGCTGTGGCGCTGCCAAAGGCAAAGAGGCTCAGAGAGCTGCCAGACACGATCCTCGAGCAGGAAAGGCAGATGTTGGGAGCACCAGGGAATTCCCTGCCGTCAGCAGTGGAGGAGCAGGATGAGGAAGATGTCCACGCTTGGGCTACTTGTGGCAAGAGTGTCCAAGGCTCCCAGTGCCTCCGTGGGAGCTGCAGGAGTGGTGACGGAGGACAACCATTGGGCAGGACTGGCTGCTCCCTCAGAGCCGTGGCTCTCAGCAGAACCGTCTCATTGCTGAGGATGCACCTGTCCAGGAAGAGCATTGCAGAGGAGTAGGAGTCCAGCTCATTGCAGTAAGGGAATGGCTGAGGGATGTTTCCCAGGAGCAACTTTGCTGGAGGTGCCAGTTCCAGTCCATGGCTCGCAGGATGCTGCAGCACTGCCATAGGAGAAGGGGTTTTGCATGGTGCTAGAGAAGATCCTCGAGCAGCAAAGGCAGGTGTTTGCAGCTCCAGGGAATACCCTGACGTCAGCAGTGGAGTAGCAGGATGAGGAAGATGTCCACGCTTGGGCTACTTGTGGCAAGAGCCTCCATCCCTGCCCTTGCCTGGGTGAGAGTTGCCGGAGCGCAGATGGAGGAAGGCCTTTGGACAGGTGCAAGGTAAGAATGATGGATGGTCGGCAGTCGTGGTGTAAACAGAAACATTTCTTGCAATCATCCCTTCTGTTAGAATAGTTTCACTTTCCGGTTTGAATAGCGTGAGCCTGGAAAGCCAATAGTCTAAATGTTCAGATGTCTGGTACCCAGTAGTAGACATGAACTCAAGTCTCTCATAGAAACATGAGGTTTTTTCCTTAAGCCAAGTGCTGGGAAGGGAATTTCTTCTGCAAAAGTACTGTGCTTCTGCTGCTTGTTCCATTTTAGAAAGTTTCCTCCCTTGGCCCTGCCTTGTTTGAATAGTCCTTTCTCTTCTAACTAGAAGCTCCAGGTTTTCTTCTTACAAGTTGTCTTTGTTTTCTTTGTCCACAGACAGGAGTCCCTGCTCTCCCAGAGCCATGTCGATCATCAGAAGCTGCTTGTGGCTGAGAATGCAGATGGCCACGAAAGGCCTAGAAGTAAAAACTGGAGCAATGTCGTGTCCAAGAAGATTTTCCCAGAGAAAAGCATCCTAGGAGCGGCAAGTGTCATGTAGCTGCCAGTTTCCAGTATATGACTCTCAGGATGCTGTGGCGCTGCCAAAGGCGAAGAGGATCAGAGAGCTGCCAGACACGATCCTCGAGCAGGAAAGGCAGATTTTAGGAGCTCCAGGGAATTCCCTGATGTCAGCAGTGGAGGAGCAGGATGAGGAAGATGTCCACGCTTGGGCTACTTGTGGCAAGAGTGTCCAAGGCTCCCAGTGCCTCCGTGAGAGCTGCAGGAGTGGAGTCAGAGGAAGGCCTTTGGACAGGACTGCCTCCTCCCTCAGAGCCATGGCTCTCAGCAGAACCGTCTCATTGCTGAGGATGCACCTGTCCAGGAAGAGCCTTGCAAAGGAGTAGGAGTCCAGCTCATTGCAGTAAGGGAATGGCTGAATGATGTTTCCCAGGAGCAACTATGCTGAAGGTGCCAGTTCTAGTCCATGGCTCGCAGGATGCTGCAGCACTGCCATAGGAGAAGGGGTTTGGCATGGTGCTAGAGAAGGTCCTCGAGCAGCAAAGGCAGGTGTTTGCAGCTCCAGGGAATACCCTGACGTCAGCAGTGGAGTAGCAGGATGAGGAAGATGTGCACGCTTGGGCTACTTGTGGCAAGAGCCTCTATCCCTGCCCTTGCCTGGGTGAGAGTTGCCAGAGCGCAGACGGAGGAAGGCCTTTGGACAGGTGCAAGGTAAGAATGATGCATGGTCGGCAGTCGTGGTGTAAACAGAAACATTACTTGCAATCATCCCTACTGTTAGAGTAGTTTCACTTTCCGGTTTGAATAGCGTGAGCCTGGAAAGCCAATAGTCTAAATGTTCAGATGTCTGGTACCCAATAGTAGACATGAACTCATGTCTCTCACAGAAACATCAGGCGTTTTCCTTAAGCCAAGTGCTGGGAGGGGAATTTCTTCTGCAATACTGCTGTGCTTCTGCTGCTTGTTCCATTTTAGAAAGTTTCCTCCCTTGGCTCTGCCTTGATTGAATAGTCCTTTCTCTTCTAACTAGAAGCTCCAGGTTTTCTTCTTACAAGTTGTCTTTGTTTTCTTTGTCCACAGACAGGAGTCCCTGCTCTCCCAGAGCCATGTCGATCATCAGAAGCTGCTTGTGGCCGTGGATGCAGATGGCCACGAAAGGCCTAGAAGTAAAATCTGCAGCAAGGTTGTGTGCAAGAAGATTTTCCCAGAGAAAAGCATCCTAGGAGCAGCAAGTGTCCTGGAGGTGCCAGTTGCCAGTATAGGACTCCTAGGATGCTGTTGCGCTTCCAAAATGTAAGAGGCTCAGAGAGCTGCCAGACACGATCCTCGAGCAGGAAAGGCAGATGTTGGGAGCTCCAGGGAATTCCCTGATGTCAGCAGTGGCGGAGCAATATGAGGAAGATGTCCACGCTTGGGCTACTTGTGGCAAGCGTGTCCAAGGCTCCCAGTGCCTCCGTGGGAGCTACAGGAGTGGAGACGGAGGAAGGCCTTTGGGCAGGACTGGCTGCTCCCTCAGAGCCGTGGCTCTCAGCAGAACCGTCTCATTGCTGAGGATGCACCTATCCAGGAAGAGCCTTGCAAAGGAGTAGGAGTCCAGCTCATTGCAGTAAGGGAATGGCTGAAGGATGTTTCCCAGGAGCAACTATGCTGAAGGTGCCAGTTCCAGTCCATGGCTCGCAGGATGCTGCAGCACTGCCATAGGAGAAGGGGTTTGGCATGGTGCTAGAGAAGGTCCTCGAGCCGCAAAGGCAGGTGTTTGCAGCTCCAGGGAATTCCTAGATGTCAGCAGTGGAAGATCAGGATGAGGAATATCTCCAGGCTTGGGCTACTTGTGGCAAGAGCCTCCATCCCTGCCCGAGCTTGGGTGAGAGTTGCCAGAGCGCAGACGGAGGAAGGCCTTTGGACAGGTGCAAGGTAAGAATGATGCATGGTCGGCAGTCGTGGTGTAAACAGAAACATTTCTTGCAATCATCCCTACTGTTAGAGTAGTTTCACTTTCCGGTTTGAATAGCGTGAGCCTGGAAAGCCAATAGTCTAAATGTTCAGATGTCTGGTACCCAATAGTAGACATGAACTCAAGTCTCTCATAGAAACATCAGGCTTTTTCCTTAAGCCAAGTGCTGGGAGGGGAATTTCTTCTGCAAAACTGCTCTGCTTCTGCTGCTTGTTCCATTTTAGAAAGTTTCCTGCTTTGGCCCTGCCTTGATTGAATAGTCCTTTGTCTTCTAACTAGAAGCTCCAGGTTTTCTTCTTACAAGTTGTCTTTGTTTTCTTTGTCCACAGAAAGGAGTCCCTGCTCTCCCAGAGCCCTGTTGATCATCAGAACCTGCTTGTGGCTGAGGATGCAGATGGCCACGAAAGGCCTAGAAGTAAAATCGGCAGCAAGGTCGTATGCAAGAAGATTTTCCCAGAGAAAAGCATCCTAGGAGCAGCAAGTGTCCTGGAGGTGCCAGTTGCCAGTATATGACTCCTAGGATGCTGTGGCGCTGCCAAAGGTGAAGAGGCTCAGAGAGCTGCCAGACATGATCCTCTAGCTGGAAAGGCAGATGTTTGGAGCTCCAGGGAATTCCCTGACGTCAGCAGTGGAGGAGCAGGATGAGGAAGATGTCCATGCTTGGGCTACTTGTGGCAAGAGTGTCCAAGGCTCCCAGTGCCTCCGTGAGAGCGGCAGGACTGGAGACGGAGGAAGGCCTTTGGACAGGTGCAAGGTAAGAATGATGCATGGTCCCCAGTTGTGGTGAGTACAGAAACATTTCTTCGAAGCATCTCTAGCTTTTGAAATAGTTTGACATTCCGGTTTGAATTGCGTGAGCCTGGAAAGCCAGTAGTCTAAATGTTCAGATGTCTGCTATCCAATAGTAGACATGAACTCAAGTCTCTCATAGAAACATCATGCTTTTTCCTTAAGCCAAGTGCTGGGAGGGGAATTTCTTCTGCAAAACTACTGTGCTTCTGCTGCTTGTTCCATTTTAGAAAGTTTCCTCCCTTGGCCCTGCCTTGATTGAATAGTCCTTTCTCTTCTAACTAGAAGCTCCAGGTTTTAATCTTACAAGTTGTCTTTGTTTTCTTTGTCCACAGACAGGAGTCCCTGCTCTCCCAGAGCCATGTCGATCATCAGAAGCTGCTTGTGGCTGCGGATGCAGATGGCCACAAAAGGCCTAGAAGTAAAATCTGCAGCAAGGTTGTGTGCAAGAAGATTTTCCCAGAGAAAAGCATCCTAGGAGCAGCAAGTGTCCTGGAGGTGCCAGTTGCCAGTATATGACTCCAAGGATGCTGTGGCGCAGCCAAAGGTGAAGAGGCTCAGAGAGCTGCCAGACACGATCCTCGAGCTGCAAAGGCAGGTGTTTGCAGCTCCAGGGAATTCCCTGCCGTCAGCAGTGGAGGAGCAGGATGAGGAAGATCTCGACGCTTGGGCTACTTGTGGCAAGAGTGTCCAAGGCTCCCAGTGCCTCCGTGGGAGCTGCGGGACTGGAGGCGGAGGAAGGCCTTTGGGCAGGACTGGCTGCTCCCTCAGAGCCGCGGCTCTCAGCAGAACCGTCTCATTGCTGAGGATGCACCTGTCCAGGAAGAGCATTGCAGAGGAGTAGGAGTCCAGCTCATTGCAGTAAGGGAATGGCTGAGGGATGTTTCCCAGGAGCAACTTTGCTGGAGGTGCCAGTTCCAGTCCGTGACTTGCAGGATGCTGCAGCACTGCCATAGGAGAAGGCGTTTGGCATGATGCTAGAGAAGATCCTCGAGCAGCAAATGCAAGTGTTTGCAGCTCCAGGGAATTCCTAGATGTCAGCAGTGGAAGATCAGGATGAGGAATATCTCCAGGCTTGGGCTACTTGTGGCAAGAGCCTCCATCCCTGCCCGAGCTTGGGTGAGAGTTGCCAGAGCGCAGACGGAGGAAGGCCTTTGGACAGGTGCAAGGTAAGAATGATGCATGGTCGGCAGTCGTGGTGTAAACAGAAACATTTCTTGCAATCATCCCTACTGTTAGAGTAGTTTCACTTTCCGGTTTGAATAGCGTGAGCCTGGAAAGCCAGTAGTCTAAATGTTCAGATGTCTGGTACCCAATAGTAGACATGAACTCATGTCTCTCATAGAAACATCAGGCTTTTTCCTTAAGCCAAGTGCTGGGAGGGGAATTTCTTCTGCAAAACTACTGTGCTTCTGCTGCTTGTTCCATTTTAGAAAGTTTCCTCCTTTGGCCCTGCCTTGATTGAATAGTCCTTTTTCTTCTAACTAGAAGCTCCAGGTTTTCTTCTTACAAGTTGTCTTTGTTTTCTTTGTCCACAGACAGGAGTCCCTGCTCTCCCAGAGCCCTGTTGATCATCAGAACCTGCTTGTGGCTGAGGATGCAGATGGCCACGAAAGGCCTAGAAGTAAAATCGGCAGCAAGGTTGTGTGCAAGAAGATTTTCCCAGAGAAAAGCATCCTAGGAGCAGCAAGTGTCCTGGAGGTGCCAGTTGCCAGTATATGACTCCTAGGATGCTGTGGCGCTGCCAAAGGTGAAGAGGCTCAGAGAGCTGCCAGACATGATCCTCCAGCTGGAAAGGCAGATGTTTGGAGCTCCAGGGAATTCCCTGACGTCAGCAGTGGAGGAGCAGGATGAGGAAGATGTCCATGCTTGGGCTACTTGTGGCAAGAGTGTCCAAGGCTCCCAGTGCCTCCGTGAGAGCGGCAGGACTGGAGACGGAGGAAGGCCTTTGGACAGGTGCAAGGTAAGAATGATGCATGGTCCCCAGTTGTGGTGAGTACAGAAACATTTCTTCGAAGCATCTCTAGCTTTTGAAATAGTTTGACATTCCGGTTTGAATTGCGTGAGCCTGGAAAGCCAGTAGTCTAAATGTTCAGATGTCTGCTATCCAATAGTAGACATGAACTCAAGTCTCTCATAGAAACATCAGGCTTTTTCCTTAAGCCAAGTGCGGGGAGGGGAATTTCTTCTGCAAAAGTACTGTGCTTCTGCTGCTTGTTCCATTTTAGAAAGTTTCCTCCCTTGGCCCTGCCTTGATTGAATAGTCCTTTCTCTTCTAACTAGAAGCTCCAGGTTTTAATCTTACAAGTTGTCTTTGTTTTCTTTGTCCACAGACAGGAGTCCCTGCTCTCCCAGAGCCATGTCGATCATCAGAAGCTGCTTGTGGCTGCGGATGCAGATGGCCACAAAAGGCCTAGAAGTAAAATCTGGAGCAAGGTCGTGTGCAAGATTTTCCCAGAGAAAAGCATCCTAGGAGCAGCAAGTGTACTGGAGGTGCCAGTTGCCAGTATATGACTCCAAGGATGCTGTGGCGCAGCCAAAGGTGAAGAGGCTCAGAGAGCTGCCAGACACGATCCTCGAGCAGCAAAGGCAGGTGTTTGCAGCTCCAGGGAATTCCCTGCCGTCAGCAGTGGAGGAGCAGGATGAGGAAGATCTCGACGCTTGGGCTACTTGTGGCAAGAGTGTCCAAGGCTCCCAGTGCCTCCGTGGGAGCTGCGGGACTGGAGGCGGAGGAAGGCCTTTGGGCAGGACTGGCTGCTCCCTCAGAGCCGCGGCTCTCAGCAGAACCGTCTCATTGCTGAGGATGCACCTGTCCAGGAAGAGCATTGCAGAGGAGTAGGAGTCCAGCTCATTGCAGTAAGGGAATGGCTGAGGGATGTTTCCCAGGAGCAACTTTGCTGGAGGTGCCAGTTCCAGTCCGTGACTTGCAGGATGCTGCAGCACTGCCATAGGAGAAGGCGTTTGGCATGATGCTAGAGAAGATCCTCGAGCAGCAAATGCAAGTGTTTGCAGCTCCAGGGAATTCCTAGATGTCAGCAGTGGAAGATCAGGATGAGGAATATCTCCAGGCTTGGGCTACTTGTGGCAAGAGCCTCCATCCCTGCCCGAGCTTGGGTGAGAGTTGCCAGAGCGCAGACGGAGGAAGGCCTTTGGACAGGTGCAAGGTAAGAATGATGCATGGTCGGCAGTCGTGGTGTAAACAGAAACATTTCTTGCAATCATCCTTACTGTTAGAGTAGTTTCACTTTCCGGTTTGAATAGCGTGAGCCTGGAAAGCCAATAGTCTAAATGTTCAGATGTCTGGTACCCAATAGTAGACATGAACTCATGTCTCTCATAGAAACATCAGGCTTTTTCCTTAAGCCAAGTGCTGGGAGGGGAATTTCTTCTGCAAAACTACTGTGCTTCTGCTGCTTGTTCCATTTTAGAAAGTTTCCTCCTTTGGCCCTGCCTTGATTGAATAGTCCTTTTTCTTCTAACTAGAAGCTCCAGGTTTTCTTCTTACAAGTTGTCTTTGTTTTCTTTGTCCACAGACAGGAGTCCCTGCTCTCCCAGAGCCCTGTTGATCATCAGAACCTGCTTGTGGCTGAGGATGCAGATGGCCACGAAAGGCCTAGAAGTAAAATCTGCAGCAAGGTTGTGTGCAAGAAGATTTTCCCAGAGAAAAGCATCCTAGGAGCAGCAAGTGTCCTGGAGGTGCCAGTTGCCAGTATATGACTCCTAGGATGCTGTGGCGCTGCCAAAGGTGAAGAGGCTCAGAGAGCTGCCAGACATGATCCTCCAGCTGGAAAGGCAGATGTTTGGAGCTCCAGGGAATTCCCTGACGTCAGCAGTGGAGGAGCAGGATGAGGAAGATGTCCATGCTTGGGCTACTTGTGGCAAGAGTGTCCAAGGCTCCCAGTGCCTCCGTGAGAGCGGCAGGACTGGAGACGGAGGAAGGCCTTTGGACAGGTGCAAGGTAAGAATGATGCATGGTCCCCAGTTGTGGTGAGTACAGAAACATTTCTTCGAAGCATCTCTAGCTTTTGAAATAGTTTGACATTCCGGTTTGAATTGCGTGAGCCTGGAAAGCCAGTAGTCTAAATGTTCAGATGTCTGCTATCCAATAGTAGACATGAACTCAAGTCTCTCATAGAAACATCATGCTTTTTCCTTAAGCCAAGTGCTGGGAGGGGAATTTCTTCTGCAAAAGTACTGTGCTTCTGCTGCTTGTTCCATTTTAGAAAGTTTCCTCCCTTGGCCCTGCCTTGATTGAATAGTCCTTTCTCTTCTAACTAGAAGCTCCAGGTTTTAATCTTACAAGTTGTCTTTGTTTTCTTTGTCCACAGACAGGAGTCCCTGCTCTCCCAGAGCCATGTCGATCATCAGAAGCTGCTTGTGGCTGCGGATGCAGATGGCCACAAAAGGCCTAGAAGTAAAATCTGGAGCAAGGTCGTGTGCAAGATTTTCCCAGAGAAAAGCATCCTAGGAGCAGCAAGTGTACTGGAGGTGCCAGTTGCCAGTATATGACTCCAAGGATGCTGTGGCGCAGCCAAAGGTGAAGAGGCTCAGAGAGCTGCCAGACACGATCCTCGAGCAGCAAAGGCAGGTGTTTGCAGCTCCAGGGAATTCCCTGCCGTCAGCAGTGGAGGAGCAGGATGAGGAAGATCTCGACGCTTGGGCTACTTGTGGCAAGAGTGTCCAAGGCTCCCAGTGCCTCCGTGGGAGCTGCGGGACTGGAGGCGGAGGAAGGCCTTTGGGCAGGACTGGCTGCTCCCTCAGAGCCGCGGCTCTCAGCAGAACCGTCTCATTGCTGAGGATGCACCTGTCCAGGAAGAGCATTGCAGAGGAGTAGGAGTCCAGCTCATTGCAGTAAGGGAATGGCTGAGGGATGTTTCCCAGGAGCAACTTTGCTGGAGGTGCCAGTTCCAGTCCGTGACTTGCAGGATGCTGCAGCACTGCCATAGGAGAAGGCGTTTGGCATGATGCTAGAGAAGATCCTCGAGCAGCAAATGCAAGTGTTTGCAGCTCCAGGGAATTCCTAGATGTCAGCAGTGGAAGATCAGGATGAGGAATATCTCCAGGCTTGGGCTGCTTGTGGCAAGAGCCTCCATCCCTGCCCGAGCTTGGGTGAGAGTTGCCAGAGCGCAGACGGAGGAAGGCCTTTGGACAGGTGCAAGGTAAGAATGATGCATGGTCGGCAGTCGTGGTGTAAACAGAAACATTTCTTGCAATCATCCCTACTGTTAGAGTAGTTTCACTTTCCGGTTTGAATAGCGTGAGCCTGGAAAGCCAATAGTCTAAGTTTTCAGATGTCTGGTACCCAATAGTAGACATGAACTCATGTCTCTCATAGAAACATCAGGCTTTTTCCTTAAGCCAAGTGCTGGGAGGGGAATTTCTTCTGCAAAACTACTGTGCTTCTGCTGCTTGTTCCATTTTAGAAAGTTTCCTCCTTTGGCCCTGCCTTGATTGAATAGTCCTTTTTCTTCTAACTAGAAGCTCCAGGTTTTCTTCTTACAAGTTGTCTATGTTTTCTTTGTCCACAGACAGGAGTCCCTGCTCTCCCAGAGCCATGTCGATTATCAGAAGCTTCTTGTGGCTGAGAATGCAGATGGCCACGAAAGGCCTAGGAGTAAAAACTGGAGCAAGGACGTGTGCAAGAAGATTTTCCTAGAGGAAAGCATCCTAGGAGCAGCAAGTGTCCTGGAGGTGCCAGTTGCCAGTATATGACTCCTAGGATGCTGTGGCGCTGCCAAAGGCAAAGAGGCTCAGAGATCTGCCAGACACGATCCTCCAGCAGGAAAGGCAGATGTTGGGAGCACCAGGGAGTTCCCTGACGTCAGCAGTGGAGGAGCAGGATGAGGAAGATGTCCACGCTTGGGCTACTTGTGGCAAGAGTGTCCAAGGCTCCCAGTGCCTCCGTGGGAGCTGCAGGACTGGTGACAGAGGGCAACCATTGGGCAGGACTGGCTGCTCCCTCAGAGCTGTGGCTCTCAGCAGAACCGTCTCATTGCTGAGGATGCACCTGTCCAGGAAGAGCATTGCAGAGGAGTAGGAGTCCAGCTCATTGCAGTAAGGGAATGGCTGAGGGATGTTTCCCAGGAGCAACTTTGCTGGAGGTGCCAGTTCCAGTCCGTGGCTCGCAGGATGCTGCAGCGCTGCCATAGGAGAAGGGGTTTTGCATGGTGCTAGAGAAGATCCTCGAGCAGCAAAGGCAGGTGTTTGCAGCTCCAGGGAATACCCTGACGTCAGCAGTGGAGTAGCAGGATGAGGAAGATGTCCACGCTTGGGCTACTTGTGGCAAGAGCCTCCATCCCTGCCCTTGCCTGGGTGAGAGTTGCCGGAGCGCAGATGGAGGAAGGCCTTTGGACAGGTGCAAGGTAAGAATGATGCATGGTCGGCAGTCGTGGTGTAAACAGAAACATTTCTTGCAATCATCCTTACTGTTAGAGTAGTTTCACTTTCCGGTTTGAATAGCGTGAGCCTGGAAAGCCAATAGTCTAAATGTTCAGATGTCTGGTACCCAGTAGTAGACATGAACTCATGTCTCTCATAGAAACATGAGGTTTTTTCCTTAAGCCAAGTGCTGGGAAAGGAATTTCTTCTGCAAAACTACTGTGCTTCTGCTGCTTGTTCCATTTTAGAAAGTTTCCTCCCTTGGCCCTGCCTTGATTGAATAGTCCTTTGTCTTCTATCTAGAAGCTCCAGGTTTTCTTCTTACAAGTTGTCTTTGTTTTCTTTGTCCACAGACAGGAGTCCCTGTTTTCCCAGAGCCATGTCGATCATCAGAAGCTGCTTGTGGCTGCGGATGCAGATGGCCACGAAAGGCCTAGAAGTAAAAACTGGAGCAATGTCGTGTCCAAAAAGATTTTCCCAGAGAAAAGCATCCTAGGAGCAGCAAGTGTCCTGGAGGTGCCAGTTTCCAGTATATGACTCTCAGGATGCTGTGGCGCTGCCAAAGGCGAAGAGGCTCAGAGAGCTGCCAGACACGATCCTCGAGCAGGAAAGGCAGATTTTAGGAGCTCCAGGGAATTCCCTGACGTCAGCAGTGGAGGAGCAGGATGAGGAAGATGTCCACGCTTGGGCTACTTGTGGCAAGAGTGTCCAAGGCTCCCAGTGCCTCCGTGGGAGCTGCAGGAGTGGAGTCAGAGGAAGGCCTTTTGACAGGACTGGCTGCTCCCTCAGAGCCATGGCTCTCAGCAGAACCGTCTCATTGCTGAGGATGCACCTGTCCAGGAAGAGCCTTGCAGAGGAGTAGGAGTCCAGCTCATTGCAGTAAGGGAATGGCTGAATGATGTTTCCCAGGAGCAACTATGCTGAAGGTGCCAGTTCCAGTCCATGGCTCGCAGGATGCTGCAGCACTGCCATAGGAGAAGGGGTTTGGCATGGTGCTAGAGAAGATCCTCGAGCAGCAAAGGCAGGTGTTTGCAGCTCCAGGGAATACCCTGACGTCAGCAGTGGAGTAGCAGGATGAGGAAGATGTCCACGCTTGGGCTACTTGTGGCAAGGGCCTCCATCCTTGCCCTTGCCTGGGTGAGAGTTGCCGGAGCGCAGACGGAGGAAGGCCTTTGGACAGGTGCAAGGTAAGAATGATGCATGGTCGGCAGTCGTGGTGTAAACAGAAACATTTCTTGCAATCATCCCTACTGTTAGAGTAGTTTCACTTTCCGGTTTGAATAGCGTGAGCCTGGAAAGCCAATAGTCCAAATGTTCAGATGTCTGGTACCCAATAGTAGACATGAACTCAAGTCTCTCATAGAAACATCAGGCGTTTTCCTTAAGCCAAGTGCTGGGAGGGGAATTTCTTCTGCAATACTGCTGTGCTTCTGCTGCTTGTTCCATTTTAGAAAGTTTCCTCTCTTGGCCCTGCCTTGATTGAATAGTCCTTTCTCTTCTAACTAGAAGCTCCAGGTTTTAATCTTACAAGTTGTCTTTGTTTTCTTTGTCCACAGACAGGAGTCCCTGCTCTCCCAGAGCCATGTCGATCATCAGAAGCTGCTTGTGGCTGCGGATGCAGATGGCCACAAAAGGCCTAGAAGTAAAATCTGGAGCAAGGTCGTGTGCAAGATTTTCCCAGAGAAAAGCATCCTAGGAGCAGCAAGTGTACTGGAGGTGCCAGTTGCCAGTATATGACTCCAAGGATGCTGTGGCGCAGCCAAAGGTGAAGAGGCTCAGAGAGCTGCCAGACACGATCCTCGAGCAGCAAAGGCAGGTGTTTGCAGCTCCAGGGAATTCCCTGCCGTCAGCAGTGGAGGAGCAGGATGAGGAAGATGTCCATGCTTGGGCTACTTGTGGCAAGAGTGTCCAAGGCTCCCAGTGCCTCCGTGGGAGCTGCGGGACTGGAGGCGGAGGAAGGCCTTTGGGCAGGACTGGCTGCTCCCTCAGAGCCGCGGCTTTCAGCAGAACCGTCTCATTGCTGAGGATGCACCTGTCCAGGAAGAGCATTGCAGAGGAGTAGGAGTCCAGCTCATTGCAGTAAGGGAATGGCTGAGGGATGTTTCCCAGGAGCAACTTTGCTGGAGGTGCCAGTTCCAGTCCGTGACTTGCAGGATGCTGCAGCACTGCCATAGGAGAAGGCGTTTGGCATGATGCTAGAGAAGATCCTCGAGCAGCAAATGCAAGTGTTTGCAGCTCCAGGGAATTCCTAGATGTCAGCAGTGGAAGATCAGGATGAGGAATATCTCCAGGCTTGGGCTACTTGTGGCAAGAGCCTCCATCCCTGCCCGAGCTTGGGTGAGAGTTGCCAGAGCGCAGACGGAGGAAGGCCTTTGGACAGGTGCAAGGTAAGAATGATGCATGGTCGGCAGTCGTGGTGTAAACAGAAACATTTCTTGCAATCATCCTTACTGTTAGAGTAGTTTCACTTTCCGGTTTGAATAGCGTGAGCCTGGAAAGCCAATAGTCCAAATGTTCAGATGTCTGGTACCCAATAGTAGACATGAACTCATGTCTCTCATAGAAACATCAGGCTTTTTCCTTAAGCCAAGTGCTGGGAGGGGAATTTCTTCTGCAAAACTACTGTGCTTCTGCTGCTTGTTCCATTTTAGAAAGTTTCCTCCTTTGGCCCTGCCTTGATTGAATAGTCCTTTTTCTTCTAACTAGAAGCTCCAGGTTTTCTTCTTACAAGTTGTCTTTGTTTTCTTTGTCCACAGACAGGAGTCCCTGCTCTCCCAGAGCCCTGTTGATCATCAGAACCTGCTTGTGGCTGAGGATGCAGATGGCCACGAAAGGCCTAGAAGTAAAATCTGCAGCAAGGTTGTGTGCAAGAAGATTTTCCCAGAGAAAAGCATCCTAGGAGCAGCAAGTGTCCTGGAGGTGCCAGTTGCCAGTATATGACTCCTAGGATGCTGTGGCGCTGCCAAAGGTGAAGAGGCTCAGAGAGCTGCCAGACATGATCCTCCAGCTGGAAAGGCAGATGTTTGGAGCTCCAGGGAATTCCCTGACGTCAGCAGTGGAGGAGCAGGATGAGGAAGATGTCCATGCTTGGGCTACTTGTGGCAAGAGTGTCCAAGGCTCCCAGTGCCTCCGTGAGAGCGGCAGGACTGGAGACGGAGGAAGGCCTTTGGACAGGTGCAAGGTAAGAATGATGCATGGTCCCCAGTTGTGGTGAGTACAGAAACATTTCTTCGAAGCATCTCTAGCTTTTGAAATAGTTTGACATTCCGGTTTGAATTGCGTGAGCCTGGAAAGCCAGTAGTCTAAATGTTCAGATGTCTGCTATCCAATAGTAGACATGAACTCAAGTCTCTCATAGAAACATCATGCTTTTTCCTTAAGCCAAGTGCTGGGAGGGGAATTTCTTCTGCAAAAGTACTGTGCTTCTGCTGCTTGTTCCATTTTAGAAAGTTTCCTCCCTTGGCCCTGCCTTGATTGAATAGTCCTTTCTCTTCTAACTAGAAGCTCCAGGTTTTAATCTTACAAGTTGTCTTTGTTTTCTTTGTCCACAGACAGGAGTCCCTGCTCTCCCAGAGCCATGTCGATCATCAGAAGCTGCTTGTGGCTGCGGATGCAGATGGCCACAAAAGGCCTAGAAGTAAAATCTGGAGCAAGGTCGTGTGCAAGATTTTCCCAGAGAAAAGCATCCTAGGAGCAGCAAGTGTCCTGGAGGTGCCAGTTGCCAGTATATGACTCCAAGGATGCTGTGGCGCAGCCAAAGGTGAAGAGGCTCAGAGAGCTGCCAGACACGATCCTCGAGCAGCAAAGGCAGGTGTTTGCAGCTCCAGGGAATTCCCTGCCGTCAGCAGTGGAGGAGCAGGATGAGGAAGATCTCGACGCTTGGGCTACTTGTGGCAAGAGTGTCCAAGGCTCCCAGTGCCTCCGTGGGAGCTGCGGGACTGGAGGCGGAGGAAGGCCTTTGGGCAGGACTGGCTGCTCCCTCAGAGCCGCGGCTCTCAGCAGAACCGTCTCATTGCTGAGGATGCACCTGTCCAGGAAGAGCATTGCAGAGGAGTAGGAGTCCAGCTCATTGCAGTAAGGGAATGGCTGAGGGATGTTTCCCAGGAGCAACTTTGCTGGAGGTGCCAGTTCCAGTCCGTGACTTGCAGGATGCTGCAGCACTGCCATAGGAGAAGGCGTTTGGCATGATGCTAGAGAAGATCCTCGAGCAGCAAATGCAAGTGTTTGCAGCTCCAGGGAATTCCTAGATGTCAGCAGTGGAAGATCAGGATGAGGAATATCTCCAGGCTTGGGCTGCTTGTGGCAAGAGCCTCCATCCCTGCCCGAGCTTGGGTGAGAGTTGCCAGAGCGCAGACGGAGGAAGGCCTTTGGACAGGTGCAAGGTAAGAATGATGCATGGACGGCAGTCGTGGTGTAAACAGAAACATTTCTTGCAATCATCCCTACTGTTAGAGTAGTTTCACTTTCCGGTTTGAATAGCGTGAGCCTGGAAAGCCAATAGTCTAAGTTTTCAGATGTCTGGTACCCAATAGTAGACATGAACTCATGTCTCTCATAGAAACATCAGGCTTTTTCCTTAAGCCAAGTGCTGGGAGGGGAATTTCTTCTGCAAAACTACTGTGCTTCTGCTGCTTGTTCCATTTTAGAAAGTTTCCTGCTTTGGCCCTGCCTTGATTGAATAGTCCTTTTTCTTCTAACTAGAAGCTCCAGGTTTTCTTCTTACAAGTTGTCTTTGTTTTCTTTGTCCACAGACAGGAGTCCCTGCTCTCCCAGAGCCATGTCGATTATCAGAAGCTTCTTGTGGCTGAGAATGCAGATGGCCACGAAAGGCCTAGGAGTAAAAACTGGAGCAAGGACGTGTGCAAGAAGATTTTCCTAGAGGAAAGCATCCTAGGAGCAGCAAGTGTCCTGGAGGTGCCAGTTGCCAGTATATGACTCCTAGGATGCTGTGGCGCTGCCAAAGGCAAAGAGGCTCAGAGATCTGCCAGACACGATCCTCCAGCGGGAAAGGCAGATGTTGGGAGCACCAGGGAATTCCCTGACGTCAGCAGTGGAGGAGCAGGATGAGGAAGATGTCCACGCTTGGGCTACTTGTGGCAAGAGTGTCCAAGGCTCCCAGTGCCTCCGTGGGAGCTGCAGGACTGGTGACAGAGGGCAACCATTGGGCAGGACTGGCTGCTCCCTCAGAGCTGTGGCTCTCAGCAGAACCGTCTCATTGCTGAGGATGCACCTGTCCAGGAAGAGCATTGCAGAGGAGTAGGAGTCCAGCTCATTGCAGTAAGGGAATGGCTGAGGGATGTTTCCCAGGAGCAACTTTGCTGGAGGTGCCAGTTCCAGTCCGTGGCTCGCAGGATGCTGCAGCGCTGCCATAGGAGAAGGGGTTTTGCATGGTGCTAGAGAAGATCCTCGAGCAGCAAAGGCAGGTGTTTGCAGCTCCAGGGAATACCCTGACGTCAGCAGTGGAGTAGCAGGATGAGGAAGATGTCCACGCTTGGGCTACTTGTGGCAAGAGCCTCCATCCCTGCCCTTGCCTGGGTGAGAGTTGCCGGAGCGCAGATGGAGGAAGGCCTTTGGACAGGTGCAAGGTAAGAATGATGCATGGTCGGCAGTCGTGGTGTAAACAGAAACATTTCTTGCAATCATCCTTACTGTTAGAGTAGTTTCACTTTCCGGTTTGAATAGCGTGAGCCTGGAAAGCCAATAGTCTAAATGTTCAGATGTCTGGTACCCAGTAGTAGACATGAACTCATGTCTCTCATAGAAACATGAGGTTTTTTCCTTAAGCCAAGTGCTGGGAAGGGAATTTCTTCTGCAAAACTACTGTGCTTCTGCTGCTTGTTCCATTTTAGAAAGTTTCCTCCCTTGGCCCTGCCTTGATTGAATAGTCCTTTGTCTTCTATCTAGAAGCTCCAGGTTTTCTTCTTACAAGTTGTCTTTGTTTTCTTTGTCCACAGACAGGAGTCCCTGTTTTCCCAGAGCCATGTCGATCATCAGAAGCTGCTTGTGGCTGCGGATGCAGATGGCCACGAAAGGCCTAGAAGTAAAAACTGGAGCAATGTCGTGTCCAAAAAGATTTTCCCAGAGAAAAGCATCCTAGGAGCAGCAAGTGTCCTGGAGGTGCCAGTTTCCAGTATATGACTCTCAGGATGCTGTGGCGCTGCCAAAGGCGAAGAGGCTCAGAGAGCTGCCAGACACGATCCTCGAGCAGGAAAGGCAGATTTTAGGAGCTCCAGGGAATTCCCTGACGTCAGCAGTGGAGGAGCAGGATGAGGAAGATGTCCACGCTTGGGCTACTTGTGGCAAGAGTGTCCAAGGCTCCCAGTGCCTCCGTGGGAGCTGCAGGAGTGGAGTCAGAGGAAGGCCTTTTGACAGGACTGGCTGCTCCCTCAGAGCCATGGCTCTCAGCAGAACCGTCTCATTGCTGAGGATGCACCTGTCCAGGAAGAGCCTTGCAGAGGAGTAGGAGTCCAGCTCATTGCAGTAAGGGAATGGCTGAATGATGTTTCCCAGGAGCAACTATGCTGAAGGTGCCAGTTCCAGTCCATGGCTCGCAGGATGCTGCAGCACTGCCATAGGAGAAGGGGTTTGGCATGGTGCTAGAGAAGGTCCTCGAGCAGCAAAGGCAGGTGTTTGCAGCTCCAGGGAATACCCTGACGTCAGCAGTGGAGTAGCAGGATGAGGAAGATGTCCACGCTTGGGCTACTTGTGGCAAGGGCCTCCATCCTTGCCCTTGCCTGGGTGAGAGTTGCCGGAGCGCAGACGGAGGAAGGCCTTTGGACAGGTGCAAGGTAAGAATGATGCATGGTCGGCAGTCGTGGTGTAAACAGAAACATTTCTTGCAATCATCCCTACTGTTAGAGTAGTTTCACTTTCCGGTTTGAATAGCGTGAGCCTGGAAAGCCAATAGTCCAAATGTTCAGATGTCTGGTACCCAATAGTAGACATGAACTCAAGTCTCTCATAGAAACATCAGGCGTTTTCCTTAAGCCAAGTGCTGGGAGGGGAATTTCTTCTGCAATACTGCTGTGCTTCTGCTGCTTGTTCCATTTTAGAAAGTTTCCTCTCTTGGCCCTGCCTTGATTGAATAGTCCTTTCTCTTCTAACTAGAAGCTCCAGGTTTTAATCTTACAAGTTGTCTTTGTTTTCTTTGTCCACAGACAGGAGTCCCTGCTCTCCCAGAGCCATGTCGATCATCAGAAGCTGCTTGTGGCTGCGGATGCAGATGGCCACAAAAGGCCTAGAAGTAAAATCTGGAGCAAGGTCGTGTGCAAGATTTTCCCAGAGAAAAGCATCCTAGGAGCAGCAAGTGTACTGGAGGTGCCAGTTGCCAGTATATGACTCCAAGGATGCTGTGGCGCAGCCAAAGGTGAAGAGGCTCAGAGAGCTGCCAGACACGATCCTCGAGCAGCAAAGGCAGGTGTTTGCAGCTCCAGGGAATTCCCTGCCGTCAGCAGTGGAGGAGCAGGATGAGGAAGATGTCCATGCTTGGGCTACTTGTGGCAAGAGTGTCCAAGGCTCCCAGTGCCTCCGTGGGAGCTGCGGGACTGGAGGCGGAGGAAGGCCTTTGGGCAGGACTGGCTGCTCCCTCAGAGCCGCGGCTTTCAGCAGAACCGTCTCATTGCTGAGGATGCACCTGTCCAGGAAGAGCATTGCAGAGGAGTAGGAGTCCAGCTCATTGCAGTAAGGGAATGGCTGAGGGATGTTTCCCAGGAGCAACTTTGCTGGAGGTGCCAGTTCCAGTCCGTGACTTGCAGGATGCTGCAGCACTGCCATAGGAGAAGGCGTTTGGCATGATGCTAGAGAAGATCCTCGAGCAGCAAATGCAAGTGTTTGCAGCTCCAGGGAATTCCTAGATGTCAGCAGTGGAAGATCAGGATGAGGAATATCTCCAGGCTTGGGCTACTTGTGGCAAGAGCCTCCATCCCTGCCCGAGCTTGGGTGAGAGTTGCCAGAGCGCAGACGGAGGAAGGCCTTTGGACAGGTGCAAGGTAAGAATGATGCATGGTCGGCAGTCGTGGTGTAAACAGAAACATTTCTTGCAATCATCCTTACTGTTAGAGTAGTTTCACTTTCCGGTTTGAATAGCGTGAGCCTGGAAAGCCAATAGTCTAAATGTTCAGATGTCTGGTACCCAATAGTAGACATGAACTCATGTCTCTCATAGAAACATCAGGCTTTTTCCTTAAGCCAAGTGCTGGGAGGGGAATTTCTTCTGCAAAACTACTGTGCTTCTGCTGCTTGTTCCATTTTAGAAAGTTTCCTCCTTTGGCCCTGCCTTGATTGAATAGTCCTTTTTCTTCTAACTAGAAGCTCCAGGTTTTCTTCTTACAAGTTGTCTTTGTTTTCTTTGTCCACAGACAGGAGTCCCTGCTCTCCCAGAGCCCTGTTGATCATCAGAACCTGCTTGTGGCTGAGGATGCAGATGGCCACGAAAGGCCTAGAAGTAAAATCTGCAGCAAGGTTGTGTGCAAGAAGATTTTCCCAGAGAAAAGCATCCTAGGAGCAGCAAGTGTCCTGGAGGTGCCAGTTGCCAGTATATGACTCCTAGGATGCTGTGGCGCTGCCAAAGGTGAAGAGGCTCAGAGAGCTGCCAGACATGATCCTCCAGCTGGAAAGGCAGATGTTTGGAGCTCCAGGGAATTCCCTGACGTCAGCAGTGGAGGAGCAGGATGAGGAAGATGTCCATGCTTGGGCTACTTGTGGCAAGAGTGTCCAAGGCTCCCAGTGCCTCCGTGAGAGCGGCAGGACTGGAGACGGAGGAAGGCCTTTGGACAGGTGCAAGGTAAGAATGATGCATGGTCCCCAGTTGTGGTGAGTACAGAAACATTTCTTCGAAGCATCTCTAGCTTTTGAAATAGTTTGACATTCCGGTTTGAATTGCGTGAGCCTGGAAAGCCAGTAGTCTAAATGTTCAGATGTCTGCTATCCAATAGTAGACATGAACTCAAGTCTCTCATAGAAACATCATGCTTTTTCCTTAAGCCAAGTGCTGGGAGGGGAATTTCTTCTGCAAAAGTACTGTGCTTCTGCTGCTTGTTCCATTTTAGAAAGTTTCCTCCCTTGGCCCTGCCTTGATTGAATAGTCCTTTCTCTTCTAACTAGAAGCTCCAGGTTTTAATCTTACAAGTTGTCTTTGTTTTCTTTGTCCACAGACAGGAGTCCCTGCTCTCCCAGAGCCATGTCGATCATCAGAAGCTGCTTGTGGCTGCGGATGCAGATGGCCACAAAAGGCCTAGAAGTAAAATCTGGAGCAAGGTCGTGTGCAAGATTTTCCCAGAGAAAAGCATCCTAGGAGCAGCAAGTGTCCTGGAGGTGCCAGTTGCCAGTATATGACTCCAAGGATGCTGTGGCGCAGCCAAAGGTGAAGAGGCTCAGAGAGCTGCCAGACACGATCCTCGAGCAGCAAAGGCAGGTGTTTGCAGCTCCAGGGAATTCCCTGCCGTCAGCAGTGGAGGAGCAGGATGAGGAAGATCTCGACGCTTGGGCTACTTGTGGCAAGAGTGTCCAAGGCTCCCAGTGCCTCCGTGGGAGCTGCGGGACTGGAGGCGGAGGAAGGCCTTTGGGCAGGACTGGCTGCTCCCTCAGAGCCGCGGCTCTCAGCAGAACCGTCTCATTGCTGAGGATGCACCTGTCCAGGAAGAGCATTGCAGAGGAGTAGGAGTCCAGCTCATTGCAGTAAGGGAATGGCTGAGGGATGTTTCCCAGGAGCAACTTTGCTGGAGGTGCCAGTTCCAGTCCGTGACTTGCAGGATGCTGCAGCACTGCCATAGGAGAAGGCGTTTGGCATGATGCTAGAGAAGATCCTCGAGCAGCAAATGCAAGTGTTTGCAGCTCCAGGGAATTCCTAGATGTCAGCAGTGGAAGATCAGGATGAGGAATATCTCCAGGCTTGGGCTGCTTGTGGCAAGAGCCTCCATCCCTGCCCGAGCTTGGGTGAGAGTTGCCAGAGCGCAGACGGAGGAAGGCCTTTGGACAGGTGCAAGGTAAGAATGATGCATGGACGGCAGTCGTGGTGTAAACAGAAACATTTCTTGCAATCATCCCTACTGTTAGAGTAGTTTCACTTTCCGGTTTGAATAGCGTGAGCCTGGAAAGCCAATAGTCTAAGTTTTCAGATGTCTGGTACCCAATAGTAGACATGAACTCATGTCTCTCATAGAAACATCAGGCTTTTTCCTTAAGCCAAGTGCTGGGAGGGGAATTTCTTCTGCAAAACTACTGTGCTTCTGCTGCTTGTTCCATTTTAGAAAGTTTCCTCCTTTGGCCCTGCCTTGATTGAATAGTCCTTTTTCTTCTAACTAGAAGCTCCAGGTTTTCTTCTTACAAGTTGTCTTTGTTTTCTTTGTCCACAGACAGGAGTCCCTGCTCTCCCAGAGCCATGTCGATTATCAGAAGCTTCTTGTGGCTGAGAATGCAGATGGCCACGAAAGGCCTAGGAGTAAAAACTGGAGCAAGGACGTGTGCAAGAAGATTTTCCTAGAGGAAAGCATCCTAGGAGCAGCAAGTGTCCTGGAGGTGCCAGTTGCCAGTATATGACTCCTAGGATGCTGTGGCGCTGCCAAAGGCAAAGAGGCTCAGAGATCTGCCAGACACGATCCTCCAGCGGGAAAGGCAGATGTTGGGAGCACCAGGGAATTCCCTGACGTCAGCAGTGGAGGAGCAGGATGAGGAAGATGTCCACGCTTGGGCTACTTGTGGCAAGAGTGTCCAAGGCTCCCAGTGCCTCCGTGGGAGCTGCAGGACTGGTGACAGAGGGCAACCATTGGGCAGGACTGGCTGCTCCCTCAGAGCTGTGGCTCTCAGCAGAACCGTCTCATTGCTGAGGATGCACCTGTCCAGGAAGAGCATTGCAGAGGAGTAGGAGTCCAGCTCATTGCAGTAAGGGAATGGCTGAGGGATGTTTCCCAGGAGCAACTTTGCTGGAGGTGCCAGTTCCAGTCCGTGGCTCGCAGGATGCTGCAGCGCTGCCATAGGAGAAGGGGTTTTGCATGGTGCTAGAGAAGATCCTCGAGCAGCAAAGGCAGGTGTTTGCAGCTCCAGGGAATACCCTGACGTCAGCAGTGGAGTAGCAGGATGAGGAAGATGTCCACGCTTGGGCTACTTGTGGCAAGAGCCTCCATCCCTGCCCTTGCCTGGGTGAGAGTTGCCGGAGCGCAGATGGAGGAAGGCCTTTGGACAGGTGCAAGGTAAGAATGATGCATGGTCGGCAGTCGTGGTGTAAACAGAAACATTTCTTGCAATCATCCTTACTGTTAGAGTAGTTTCACTTTCCGGTTTGAATAGCGTGAGCCTGGAAAGCCAATAGTCTAAATGTTCAGATGTCTGGTACCCAGTAGTAGACATGAACTCATGTCTCTCATAGAAACATGAGGTTTTTTCCTTAAGCCAAGTGCTGGGAAGGGAATTTCTTCTGCAAAACTACTGTGCTTCTGCTGCTTGTTCCATTTTAGAAAGTTTCCTCCCTTGGCCCTGCCTTGATTGAATAGTCCTTTGTCTTCTATCTAGAAGCTCCAGGTTTTCTTCTTACAAGTTGTCTTTGTTTTCTTTGTCCACAGACAGGAGTCCCTGTTTTCCCAGAGCCATGTCGATCATCAGAAGCTGCTTGTGGCTGCGGATGCAGATGGCCACGAAAGGCCTAGAAGTAAAAACTGGAGCAATGTCGTGTCCAAAAAGATTTTCCCAGAGAAAAGCATCCTAGGAGCAGCAAGTGTCCTGGAGGTGCCAGTTTCCAGTATATGACTCTCAGGATGCTGTGGCGCTGCCAAAGGCGAAGAGGCTCAGAGAGCTGCCAGACACGATCCTCGAGCAGGAAAGGCAGATTTTAGGAGCTCCAGGGAATTCCCTGACGTCAGCAGTGGAGGAGCAGGATGAGGAAGATGTCCACGCTTGGGCTACTTGTGGCAAGAGTGTCCAAGGCTCCCAGTGCCTCCGTGGGAGCTGCAGGAGTGGAGTCAGAGGAAGGCCTTTTGACAGGACTGGCTGCTCCCTCAGAGCCATGGCTCTCAGCAGAACCGTCTCATTGCTGAGGATGCACCTGTCCAGGAAGAGCCTTGCAGAGGAGTAGGAGTCCAGCTCATTGCAGTAAGGGAATGGCTGAATGATGTTTCCCAGGAGCAACTATGCTGAAGGTGCCAGTTCCAGTCCATGGCTCGCAGGATGCTGCAGCACTGCCATAGGAGAAGGGGTTTGGCATGGTGCTAGAGAAGGTCCTCGAGCAGCAAAGGCAGGTGTTTGCAGCTCCAGGGAATACCCTGACGTCAGCAGTGGAGTAGCAGGATGAAGAAGATGTCCACGCTTGGGCTACTTGTGGCAAGGGCCTCCATCCTTGCCCTTGCCTGGGTGAGAGTTGCCGGAGCGCAGACGGAGGAAGGCCTTTGGACAGGTGCAAGGTAAGAATGATGCATGGTCGGCAGTCGTGGTGTAAACAGAAACATTTCTTGCAATCATCCCTACTGTTAGAGTAGTTTCACTTTCCGGTTTGAATAGCGTGAGCCTGGAAAGCCAATAGTCCAAATGTTCAGATGTCTGGTACCCAATAGTAGACATGAACTCAAGTCTCTCATAGAAACATCAGGCGTTTTCCTTAAGCCAAGTGCTGGGAGGGGAATTTCTTCTGCAATACTGCTGTGCTTCTGCTGCTTGTTCCATTTTAGAAAGTTTCCTCCCTTGGCTCTGCCTTGATTGAATAGTCCTTTCTCTTCTAACTAGAAGCTCCAGGTTTTCTTCTTACAAGTTGTCTTTGTTTTCTTTGTCCACAGACAGGAGTCCCTGCTCTCCCAGAGCCATGTCGATCATCAGAAGCTGCTTGTGGCTGCGGATGCAGATGGCCACAAAAGGCCTAGAAGTAAAATCTGCAGCAAGGTTGTGTGCAAGAAGATTTTCCCAGAGAAAAGCATCCTAGGAGCAGCAAGTGTCCTGGAGGTGCCAGTTGCCAGTATATGACTCCTAGGATGCTGTGGCGCTTCCAAAGTGTAAGAGGCTCAGAGAGCTGCCAGACATGATCCTCCAGCAGCAAAGGCAGATGTTGGGAGCTCCAGGGAATTCCCTGATGTCAGCAGTGGAGGAGCAGGATGAGGAAGATCTCGACGCTTGGGCTACTTGTGGCAAGAGTGTCCAAGGCTCCCAGTGCCTCCGTGGGAGCTGCAGGACTGGTGACGGAGGAAGGCCTTTGGGCAGGACTGGCTGCTCCCTCAGAGCCGTGGCTCTCAGCAGAACCGTCTCATTGCTGAGGATGCACCTATCCAGGAAGAGCCTTGCAAAGGAGTAGGAGTCCAGCTCATTGCAGTAAGGGAATGGCTGAAGGATGTTTCCCAGGAGCAACTATGCTGAAGGTGCCAGTTCCAGTCCATGGCTCGCAGGATGCTGCAGCACTGCCATAGGAGAAGGGGTTTGGCATGGTGCTAGAGAAGATCCTCGAGCAGCAAAGGCAAGTGTTTGCAGCTCCAGGGAATTCCTAGATGTCAGCAGTGGAAGATCAGGATGAGGAATATCTCCAGGCTTGGGCTACTTGTGGCAAGAGCCTCCATCCCTGCCCGAGCTTGGGTGAGAGTTGCCAGAGCGCAGACGGAGGAAGGCCTTTGGACAGGTGCAAGGTAAGAATGATGCATGGTCGGCAGTCGTGGTGTGAGCAGAAACATTTCTTGCAATCGCCTCTAGCTTTTAGAGTAGTTTCACTTTCCGGTTTGAATAGTGTGAGCCTGGAAAGCCAATAGTCTAAATGTTCAGATGTCTGGTACCCAATAGTAGACATGAACTCAAGTCTCTCATAGAAACATCAGGCTTTTTCCTTAAGCCAAGTGCTGGGAGGGGAATTTCTTCTGCAAAACTGCTCTGCTTCTGCTGCTTGTTCCATTTTAGAAAGTTTCCTGCTTTGGCCCTGCCTTGATTGAATAGTCCTTTGTCTTCTAACTAGAAGCTCCAGGTTTTCTTCTTACAAGTTGTCTTTGTTTTCTTTGTCCACAGACAGGAGTCCCTGCTCTCCCAGAGCCCTGTTGATCATCAGAAGCTGCTTGTGGCTGAGGATGCAGATGGCCACGAAAGGCCTAGAAGTAAAATCGGCAGCAATGTCGTGTGCAAGAAGATTTTCCCAGAGAAAAGCATCCTAGGAGCAGCAAGTGTCCTGGAGGTGCCAGTTGCCAGTATATGACTCCTAGGATGCTGTGGCGCTGCCAAAGGTGAAGAGGCTCAGAGAGCTGCCAGACATGATCCTCCAGCTGGAAAGGCAGATGTTTGGAGCTCCAGGGAATTCCCTGACGTCAGCAGTGGAGGAGCAGGATGAGGAAGATGTCCACGCTTGGGCTACTTGTGGCAAGAGTGTCCAAGGCTCCCAGTGCCTCCGTGAGAGCGGCAGGACTGGAGACGGAGGAAGGCCTTTGGACAGGTGCAAGGTAAGAATGATGCATGGTCGGCAGTCGTGGTGTAAACAGAAACATTTCTTGCAATCATCCCTACTGTTAGAGTAGTTTCACTTTCCGGTTTGAATAGCGTGAGCCTGGAAAGCCAATAGTCTAAATGTTCAGATGTCTGGTACCCAATAGTAGACATGAACTCAAGTCTCTCATAGAAACATCAGGCTTTTTCCTTAAGCCAAGTGCTGGGAGGGGAATTTCTTCTGCAAAACTACTGTGTTTCTGCTGCTTGTTCCATTTTAGAAAGTTTCCTGCTTTGGCCCTGCCTTGATTGAATAGTCCTTTCTCTTCTATCTAGAAGCTCCAGGTTTTCTTCTTACAAGTTGTCTTTGTTTTCTTTGTCCACAGACAGGAGTCCCTGCTCTCCCAGAGCCATGTCGATCATCAGAAGCTGCTTGTGGCTGAGAATGCAGATGGCCACGAAAGGCCTAGGAGTAAAAACTGGAGCAAGGACGTGTGCAAGAAGTTTTTCCTAGAGGAAAGCATCCTAGGAGCAGCAAGTGTCCTGGAGGTGCCAGTTGCCAGTATATGACTCCTAGGATGCTCTGGCGCTGCCAAAGGCAAAGAATCTCAGAGATCTGCCAGACACGATCCTCCAGCAGGAAAGGCAGATGTTGGGAGCACCAGGGAATTCCCTGACGTCAGCAGTGGAGGAGCAGGATGAGGAAGATGTCCACGCTTGGGCTACTTGTGGCAAGAGTGTCCAAGGCTCCCAGTGCCTCCGTGGGAGCTGCAGGACTGGTGACAGAGGACAACCATTGGGCAGGACTGGCTGCTTCCTCAGAGCTGTGGCTCTCAGCAGAACTGTCTCATTGCTGAGGATGCACCTGTCCAGGAAGAGCATTGCAGAGGAGTAGGAGTCCAGCTCATTGCAGTAAGGGAATGGCTGAGGGATGTTTCCCAGGAGCAACTTTGCTGGAGGTGCCAGTTCCAGTCCGTGGCTCGCAGGATGCTGCAGCACTGCCATAGGAGAAGGGGTTTTGCATGGTGCTAGAGAAGATCCTCGAGCAGCAAAGGCAGGTGTTTGCAGCTCCAGGGAATACCCTGACGTCAGCAGTGGAGTAGCAGGATGAGGAAGATGTCCACGCTTGGGCTACTTGTGGCAAGAGCCTCCATCCCTGCCCTTGCCTGAGTGAGAGTTGCTGGAGCGCAGATGGAGGAAGGCCTTTGGACAGGTGCAAGGTAAGAATGATGCATGGTCGGCAGTCGTGGTGTAAACAGAAACATTTCTTGCAATCATCCTTACTGTTAGAGTAGTTTCACTTTCAGGTTTGAATAGCGTGAGCCTGGAAAGCCAATAGTCTAAATGTTCAGATGTCTGGTACCCAGTAGTAGACATGAACTCAAGTCTCTCATAGAAACATGAGGTTTTTTCCTTAAGCCAAGTGCTGGGAAGGGAATTTCTTCTGCAAAACTACTGTGCTTCTGCTGCTTGTTCCATTTTAGAAAGTTTCCTCCCTTGGCCCTGCCTTGATTGAATAGTCCTTTGTCTTCTATCTAGAAGCTCCAGGTTTTCTTCTTACAAGTTGTCTTTGTTTTCTTTGTCCACAGACAGGAGTCCCTGTTTTCCCAGAGCCATGTCGATCATCAGAAGCTGCTTGTGGCTGCGGATGCAGATGGCCACGAAAGGCCTAGAAGTAAAAACTGGAGCAATGTCGTGTCCAAGAAGATTTTCCCAGAGAAAAGCATCCTAGGAGCAGCAAGTGTCCTGTAGCTGCCAGTTTCCAGTATATGACTCTCAGGATGCTGTGGCGCTGCCAAAGGCGAAGAGGCTCAGAGAGCTGCCAGACACGATCCTCGAGCAGGAAAGGCAGATTTTAGGAGCTCCAGGGAATTCCCTGATGTCAGCAGTGGAGGAGCAGGATGAGGAAGATCTCGACGCTTGGGCTACTTGTGGCAAGAGTGTCCAAGGCTCCCAGTGCCTCCGTGGGAGCTGCAGGAGTGGAGTCAGAGGAAGGCCTTTGGACAGGACTCGCTGCTCCCTCAGAGCCATGGCTCTCAGCAGAACCGTCTCATTGCTGAGGATGCACCTGTCCAGGAAGAGCCTTGCAAAGGAGTAGGAGTCCAGCTCATTGCAGTAAGGGAATGGCTGAAGGATGTTTCCCAGGAGCAACTATGCTGGAGGTGCCAGTTCCAGTCCATGGCTCGCAGGATGCTGCAGCACTGCCATAGGAGAAGGGGTTTGGCATGGTGCTAGAGAAGGTCCTCGAGCAGCAAAGGCAGGTGTTTGCAGCTCCAGGGAATACCCTGACGTCAGCAGTGGAGTAGCAGGATGAGGAAGATGTCTACGCTTGGGCTACTTGTGGCAAGAGCCTCCATCCTTGCCCTTGCCTGGGTGAGAGTTGCCGGAGCGCAGACGCAGGAAGGCCTTTGGACAGGTGCAAGGTAAGAATGATGCATGGTCGGCAGTCGTGGTGCGAGCAGAAACATTTCTTGCAATCATCCTTACTGTTAGAGTAGTTTCACTTTCCGGTTTGAATAGCGTGAGCCTGGAAAGCCAATAGTCTAAATGTTCAGATGTCTGGTACCCAGTAGTAGACATGAACTCAAGTCTCTCATAGAAACATGAGGTTTTTTCCTTAAGCCAAGTGCTGGGAAGGGAATTTCTTCTGCAAAAGTACTGTGCTTCTGCTGCTTGTTCCATTTTAGAAAGTTTCCTCCCTTGGCCCTGCCTTGATTGAAAAGTCCGTTCTCTTCTAACTAGAAGCTCCAGGTTTTCTTGTTACAAGTTGTCTTTGTTTTCTTTGTCCACAGACAGGGGTCCCTGCTCTCCCAGTGCCATGTTGATCATCAGAACCTGCTTGTGGCTGAGAATGCAGATGGCCACGAAAAGCCTAGAAGTAAAAACTGGAGCAGTGTCGTGTCCAAGAAGATTTTCCCAGAGAAAAGCATCCTAGGAGCAGCAAGTGTCCTGGAGGTGCCAGTTGCCAGTATATGACTCCTAGGATGCTGTGGCGCTGCCAAAGGCAAAGAGGCTCAGAGAGCTGCCAGACACGATCCTCGAGCAGGAAAGGCAGAT
Organism: Aphelocoma coerulescens; assembly: GCF_041296385.1. Lineage (NCBI taxonomy): Eukaryota > Metazoa > Chordata > Aves > Passeriformes > Corvidae > Aphelocoma > Aphelocoma coerulescens. The sequence continues at coordinate 1,218,615 of NW_027184059.1, read as the reverse complement.
TTTAGGAGCTCCAGGGAATTCCCTGATGTCAGCAGTGGAGGAGCAGGATGAGGAAGATGTCCACGCTTGGGCTACTTGTGGCAAGAGTGTCCAAGGCTCCCAGTGCCTCCGTGAGAGCTGCAGGAGTGGAGTCAGAGGAAGGCCTTTGGACAGGACTGGCTCCTCCCTCAGAGCCATGGCTCTCAGCAGAACCGTCTCATTGCTGAGGATGCACCTGTCTAGGAAGAGCCTTGCAGAGGAGTAGGAGTCCAGCTCATTGCAGTAAGGGAATGGCTGAATGATGTTTCCCAGGAGCAACTATGCTGAAGGTGCCAGTTCCAGTCCATGGCTCGCAGGATGCTGCAGCACTGCCATAGGAGAAGGGGTTTGGCATGGTGCTAGAGAAGGTCCTCGAGCAGCAAAGGCAGGTGTTTGCAGCTCCAGGGAATACCCTGACGTCAGCAGTAGAGTAGCAGGATGAGGAAGATGTCCATGCTTGGGCTACTTGTGGCAAGAGCCTCTATCCCTGCCCTTGCCTGGGTGAGAGTTGCCGGAGCGCAGACGGAGGAAGGCCTTTGGACAGGTGCAAGGTAAGAATGATGGATGGTCGGCAGTCGTGGTGTAAACAGAAACATTTCTTGCAATCATCCTTACTGTTAGAGTAGTTTCACTTTCCGGTTTGAATAGCGTGAGCCTGGAAAGCCAATAGTCTAAATGTTCAGATGTCTGGTACCCAATAGTAGACATGAACTCATGTCTCTCACAGAAACATCAGGCGTTTTCCTTAAGCCAAGTGCTGGCAGGGTAATTTCTTCTGCAATACTGCTGTGCTTCTGCTGCTTGTTCCATTTTAGAAAGTTTCCTCCCTTGGCTCTGCCTTGATTGAATAGTCCTTTCTCTTCTAACTAGAAGCTCCAGGTTTTCTTCTTACAAGTTGTCTTTGTTTTCTTTGTCCACAGACAGGAGTCCCTGCTCTTCCAGAGCCATGTCGATCATCAGAAGCTGCTTGTGGCTGCGGATGCAGATGGCCACAAAAGGCCTAGAAGTAAAATCTGCAGCAAGGTTGTGTGCAAGAAGATTTTCCCAGAGAAAAGCATCCTAGGAGCAGCAAGTGTCCTGGAGGTGCCAGTTGCCAGTATATGACTCCTAGGATGCTGTTGCGCTTCCAAAGTGTAAGAGGCTCAGAGAGCTGCCAGACACGATCCTCCAGCAGGAAAGGCAGATGTTGGGAGCTCCAGGGAATTCCCTGATGTCAGCAGTGGAGGAGCAGGATGAGGAAGATCTCGACGCTTGGGCTACTTGTGGCAAGCGTGTCCAAGGCTCCCAGTGCCTCCGTGGGAGCTGCAGGAGTGGAGACGGAGGAAGGCCTTTGGGCAGGACTGGCTGCTCCCTCAGAGCCGTGGCTCTCAGCAGAACCGTCTCATTGCTGAGGATGCACCTATCCAGGAAGAGCCTTGCAAAGGAGTAGGAGTCCAGCTCATTGCAGTAAGGGAATGGCTGAAGGATGTTTCCCAGGAGCAACTATGCTGAAGGTGCCAGTTCCAGTCCATGGCTCGCAGGATGCTGCAGCACTGCCATAGGAGAAGGCATTTGGCATGGTGCTAGAGAAGATCCTCGAGCAGCAAAGGCAGGTGTTTGCAGCTCCAGGGAATTCCTAGATGTCAGCAGTGGAAGATCAGGATGAGGAATATCTCCAGGCTTGGGCTACTTGTGGCAAGAGCCTCCATCCCTGCCCGAGCTTGGGTGAGAGTTGCCAGAGCGCAGACGGAGGAAGGCCTTTGGACAGGTGCAAGGTAAGAATGATGGATGGTCGGCAGTCGTGGTGCGAGCAGAAACATTTCTTGCAATCGCCTCTAGCTTTTAGAGTAGTTTCACTTTCCGGTTTGAATAGTGTGAGCCTGGAAAGCCAATAGTCTAAATGTTCAGATGTCTGGTACCCAATAGTAGACATGAACTCAAGTCTCTCATAGAAACATCAGGCTTTTTCCTTAAGCCAAGTGCTGGGAGGGGAATTTCTTCTGCAAAACTGCTCTGCTTCTGCTGCTTGTTCCATTTTAGAAAGTTTCCTGCTTTGGCCCTGCCTTGATTGAATAGTCCTTTGTCTTCTAACTAGAAGCTCCAGGTTTTCTTCTTACAAGTTGTCTTTGTTTTCTTTGTCCACAGACAGGAGTCCCTGCTCTCCCAGAGCCCTGTTGATCATCAGAAGCTGCTTGTGGCTGAGGATGCAGATGGCCACGAAAGGCCTAGAAGTAAAATCGGCAGCAATGTCGTGTGCAAGAAGATTTTCCCAGAGAAAAGCATCCTAGGAGCAGCAAGTGTCCTGGAGGTGCCAGTTGCCAGTATATGACTCCTAGGATGCTGTGGCGCTGCCAAAGGTGAAGAGGCTCAGAGAGCTGCCAGACATGATCCTCCAGCTGGAAAGGCAGATGTTTGGAGCTCCAGGGAATTCCCTGATGTCAGCAGTGGAGGAGCAGGATGAGGAAGATGTCCACGCTTGGGCTACTTGTGGCAAGAGTGTCCAAGGCTCCCAGTGCCTCCGTGAGAGCGGCAGGACTGGAGACGGAGGAAGGCCTTTGGACAGGTGCAAGGTAAGAATGATGCATGGTCCCCAGTTGTGGTGAATACAGAAACATTTCTTCGAAGCATCTCTAGCTTTTGAAATAGTTTGACATTCCGGTTTGAATTGCGTGAGCCTGGAAAGCCAGTAGTCTAAATGTTCAGATGTCTGCTATCCAATAGTAGACATGAACTCAAGTCTCTCATAGAAACATCAGGCTTTTTCCTTAAGCCAAGTGCGGGGAGGGGAATTTCTTCTGCAAAACTACTGTGCTTCTGCTGCTTGTTCCATTTTAGAAAGTTTCCTGCTTTGGCCCTGCCTTGATTGAATTGTCCTTTCTCTTCTAACTAGAAGCTCCAGGTTTTAATCTTACAAGTTGTCTTTGTTTTCTTTGTCCACAGACAGGAGTCCCTGCTCTCCCAGAGCCATGTCGATCATCAGAAGCTTCTTGTGGCTGAGAATGCAGATGGCCTAGGAGTAAAAACTGGAGCAAGGACGTGTGCAAGAAGTTTTTCCTAGAGGAAAGCATCCTAGGAGCAGCAAGTGTCCTGGAGGTGCCAGTTGCCAGTAGATGACTCCTAGGATGCTGTGGCGCTGCCAAAGGCAAAGAGGCTCAGAGATCTGCCAGACACGATCCTCCAGCAGGAAAGGCAGATGTTGGGAGCACCAGGGAATTCCCTGACGTCAGCAGTGGAGGAGCAGGATGAGGAAGATGTCCACGCTTGGGCTACTTGTGGCAAGAGTGTCCAAGGCTCCCAGTGCCTCCGTGGGAGCTGCAGGACTGGTGACAGAGGACAACCATTGGGCAGGACTGGCTGCTTCCTCAGAGCTGTGGCTCTCAGCAGAACTGTCTCATTGCTGAGGATGCACCTGTCCAGGAAGAGCATTGCAGAGGAGTAGGAGTCCAGCTCATTGCAGTAAGGGAATGGCTGAGGGATGTTTCCCAGGAGCAACTTTGCTGGAGGTGCCAGTTCCAGTCCGTGGCTCGCAGGATGCTGCAGCACTGCCATAGGAGAAGGGGTTTTGCATGGTGCTAGAGAAGATCCTCGAGCAGCAAAGGCAGGTGTTTGCAGCTCCAGGGAATACCCTGACGTCAGCAGTGGAGTAGCAGGATGAAGAAGATGTCCACGCTTGGGCTACTTGTGGCAAGAGCCTCCATCCCTGCCCTTGCCTGGGTGAGAGTTGCTGGAGCGCAGATGGAGGAAGGCCTTTGGACAGGTGCAAGGTAAGAATGATGCATGGTCGGCAGTCGTGGTGTAAACAGAAACATTTCTTGCAATCATCCTTACTGTTAGAGTAGTTTCACTTTCAGGTTTGAATAGCGTGAGCCTGGAAAGCCAATAGTCTAAATGTTCAGATGTCTGGTACCCAGTAGTAGACATGAACTCAAGTCTCTCATAGAAACATGAGGTTTTTTCCTTAAGCCAAGTGCTGGGAAGGGAATTTCTTCTGCAAAACTACTGTGCTTCTGCTGCTTGTTCCATTTTAGAAAGTTTCCTCCCTTGGCCCTGCCTTGATTGAATAGTCCTTTGTCTTCTATCTAGAAGCTCCAGGTTTTCTTCTTACAAGTTGTCTTTGTTTTCTTTGTCCACAGACAGGAGTCCCTGCTCTCCCAGAGCCCTGTTGATCATCAGAACCTGCTTGTGGCTGAGAATGCAGATGGCCACGAAAGGCCTAGAAGTAAAAACTGGAGCAAGGTTGTATGCAAGAAGATTTTCCCAGAGAAAAGCATCCTAGGAGCAGCAAGTGTCCTGGAGGTGCCAGTTGCCAGTATATGACTCCTAGGATGCTGTGGCGCTGCCAAAGTTGAAGAGGCTCAGAGAGCTGCCAGACATGATCCTCCAGCTGGAAAGGCAGATGTTGGGAGCTCCAGGGAATTCCTTGACGTCAGCAGTGGAGGAGCAGGATGAGGAAGATGTCCCCGCTTGGGCTACTTGTGGCAAGAGTGTCCGAGGCTCCCAGTGCCTCCGTGAGAGCGGCAGGACTGGAGACGGAGGAAGGCCTTTGGACAGGTGCAAAGTAAGAATGATGCATGGTCCCCAGTTGTGGTGAGTACAGAAACATTTCTTCCAAGCATCTCTAGCTTTTGAAATAGTTTGACATTCCGGTTTGAATTGCGTGAGCCTGGAAAGCCAGTAGTCTAAATGTTCAGATGTCTGCTATCCAATAGTAGACATGAACTCAAGTCTCTCATAGAAACATCAGACTTTTTCCTTAAGCCAAGTGCTGGGAGGGGAATTTCTTCTGCAAAACTACTGTGCTTCTGCTGCTTGTTCCATTTTAGAAAGTTTCCTGCTTTGGCCCTGCCTTGATTGAATAGTCCTTTCTCTTCTATCTAGAAGCTCCAGGTTTTCTTCTTACAAGTTGTCTTTGTTTTCTTTGTCCACAGACAGGAGTCCCTGCTCTCCCAGAGCCATGTCGATCATCAGAAGCTGCTTGTGGCTGCGGATGCACATGGCCACGAAAGACCTAGAAGTAAAATCTGGAGCAAGGTTGTGTGCAAGAAGATTTTCCCAGAGAAAAGCATCCTAGGAGCAGCAAGTGTCCTGGAGGTGCCAGTTGCCAGTATATGACTCCTAGGATGCTGTGGCGCAGCCAAAGATGAAGAGGCTCAGAGAGCTGCCAGACATGATCCTCCAGCAGCAAAGGCAGGTGTTTGCAGCTCCAGGGAATTCCCTGACGTCAGCAGTGGAGGAGCAGGATGAGGAAGATGTCCACGCTTGGGCTACTTGTGGCAAGAGTGTCCAAGGCTCCCAGTGCCTCCGTGGGAGCTGCAGGACTGGAGACGGAGGAAGGCCTTTTGGCAGGACTGGCTGCTCCCTCAGAGCCGCGGCTCTCAGCAGAACCGTCTCGTTGCTGAGGATGCACCTGTCCAGGAAGAGCATTGCAGAGGAGTAGGAGTCCAGCTCATTGCAGTAAGGGAATGGCTGAGGGATGTTTCCCAGGAGCAACTTTGCTGGAGGTGCCAGTTCCAGTCCGTGAGTCGCAGGATGCTGCAGCGCTGCCATAGGAGAAGGCATTTGGCATGGTGCTAGAGAAGATCCTTGAGCAGCAAAGGCAAGTGTTTGCAGCTCCAGGGAATTCCTAGATGTCAGCAGTGAAAGATCAGGATGAGGAAGATGTCCGCGCTTGGGCTACTTGTGGCACGAGCCTCCATCCCTGCCCGACCCTGGGTGAGAGTTGCCAGAGCGCAGATGGAGGAAGGCCTTTGGACAGGTGCAAGGTAAGAATGATGCATGGTCGGCAGTTGTGGTGTAAACAGAAACATTTCTTGCAATCATCCCTTCTGTTAGAATAGTTTCACTTTCCGGTTTGAATAGCGTGAGCCTGGAGCGCCAATACTCTAAATGTTCAGACGTCTGCTCCCCAATAGTAGACATGAACTCAAGTCTCTCATAGCAACACCAGGCTTTTTCATTAAGCCAAGTGCTGGGAGGGGAATTTCTTCTGCAAAACTGCTCTGCTTCTTCTGCTTGTTCCATTTTAGAAAGTTTCCTGCTTTGGCCCTGCCTTGATTGAATAGTCCTTTCTCTTCTATCTAGAAGCTCCAGGTTTTCTTCTTACAAGTTGTCTTTGTTTTCTTTGTCCACAGACAGGAGTCCCTGCTCTCCCAGAGCCCTGTTGATCATCAGAAGCTGCTCGTGGCCGCGGATGCACATGGCCACGAAAGACCTAGAAGTAAAATCTGGAGCAAGGTCGTATGCAAGAAGATTTTCCCAGAGAAAAGCATCCTAGGAGCAGCAAGTGTCCTGGAGGTGCCAGTTGCCAGTATATGACTCCTAGGATGCTGTGGCGCAGCCAAAGATGAAGAGGCTCAGAGAGCTGCCAGACACGATCCTCGAGCAGGAAAGGCAGATGTTGGGAGCTCCAGGGAATTCCCTGATGTCAGCAGTGGCGGAGCAGGATGAGGAAGATGTCCACGCTTGGGCTACTTGTGGCAAGAGCCTCCATCCTTGCCCTTGCCTGGGTGAGAGTTGCCGGAGCGCAGACGGAGGAAGGCCTTTGGACAGGTGCAAGGTAAGAATGATGCATGGTCGGCAGTCGTGGTGTAAACAGAAACATTTCTTGCAATCATCCCTACTGTTAGAGTAGTTTCACTTTCCGGTTTGAATAGCGTGAGCATGGAAAGCCAATAGTCTAAATGTGCAGATGTCTGGTACCCAATAGTAGACATGAACTCAAGTCTCTCATAGAAACATCAGGCTTTTTCCTTAAGCCAAGTGCTGGGAGGGGAATTTCTTCTGCAAAACTACCGTGCTTCTGCTGCTTGTTCCATTTTAGAAAGTTTCCTCCCTTGGCCCTGCCTTGATTGAATAGTCCTTTTTTTTCTAACTAGAAGCTCCAGGTTTTCTTCTTACAAGTTGTCTTTGTTTTCTTTGTCCACAGACAGGAGTCCCTGCTCTCCCAGAGCCATGTCGATCATCAGAAGCTGCTTGTGGCTGAGAATGCAGATGGCCACGAAAGGACTAGGAGTAAAAACTGGAGCAAGGACGTGTCCAAGAAGATTTTCCCAGAGGAAAGCATCCTAGGAGCAGCAAGTGTCCTGGAGGTGCCAGTTGCCAGTATATGACTCCTAGGATGCTGTGGCGCTGCCAAAGGCAAAGAGGCTCAGAGAGCTGCCAGACACGATCCTCGAGCAGGAAAGGCAGATGTTGGGAGCACCAGGGAATTCCCTGACGTCAGCAGTGGAGGAGCAGGATGAGGAAGATGTCCACGCTTGGGCTACTTGTGGCAAGAGTGTCCAAGGCTCCCAGTGCCTCCGTGGGAGCTGCAGGACTGGTGACGGAGGACAACCATTGGGCAGGACTGGCTGCTCCCTCAGAGCCGTGGCTCTCAGCAGAACCGTCTCATTGCTGAGGATGCACCTGTCCAGGAAGAGCATTGCAGAGGAGTAGGAGTCCAGCTCATTGCAGTAAGGGAATGGCTGAGGGATGTTTCCCAGGAGCAACTTTGCTGGAGGTGCCAGTTCCAGTCCGTGGCTCGCAGGATGCTGCAGCACTGCCATAGGAGAAGGGGTTTGGCATGGTGCTAGAGAAGGTCCTCGAGCAGCAAAGGCAGGTGTTTGCAGCTCCAGGGAATACCCTGACGTCAGCAGTGGAGTAGCAGGATGAGGAAGATGTCCACGCTTGGGCTACTTGTGGCAAGAGCCTCCATCCCTGCCCTTGCCTGGGTGAGAGTTGCCGGAGCGCAGATGGAGGAAGGCCTTTGGACAGGTGCAAGGTAAGAATGATGGATGGTCGGCAGTCGTGGTGTAAACAGAAACATTTCTTGCAATCATCCCTTCTGTTAGAATAGTTTCACTTTCCGGTTTGAATAGCGTGAGCCTGGAAAGCCAATAGTCTAAATGTTCAGATGTCTGGTACCCAATAGTAGACATGAACTCATGTCTCTCACAGAAACATCAGGCGTTTTCCTTAAGCCAAGTGCTGGGAGGGGAATTTCTTCTGCAATACTGCTGTGCTTCTGCTGCTTGTTCCATTTTAGAAAGTTTCCTCCCTTGGCTCTGCCTTGATTGAATAGTCCTTTCTCTTCTAACTAGAAGCTCCAGGTTTTCTTCTTACAAGTTGTCTTTGTTTTCTTTGTCCACAGACAGGAGTCCCTGCTCTCCCAGAGCCATGTCGATCATCAGAAGCTGCTTGTGGCTGAGAATGCAGATGGCCACAAAAGGCCTAGAAGTAAAAACTGGAGCAATGTCGTGTCCAAGAAGATTTTCCCAGAGAAAAGCATCCTAGGAGCGGCAAGTGTCATGTAGCTGCCAGTTTCCAGTATATGACTCTCAGGATGCTGTGGCGCTGCCAAAGGCGAAGAGGATCAGAGAGCTGCCAGACACGATCCTCCAGCAGGAAAGGCAGATTTTAGGAGCTCCAGGGAATTCCCTGACGTCAGCAGTGGAGGAGCAGGATGAGGAAGATGTCCACGCTTGGGCTACTTGTGGCAAGAGTGTCCAAGGCTCCCAGTGCCTCCGTGAGAGCTGCAGGAGTGGAGTCAGAGGAAGGCCTTTGGACAGGACTGGCTCCTCCCTCAGAGCCATGGCTCTCAGCAGAACCGTCTCATTGCTGAGGATGCACCTGTCCAGGAAGAGCCTTGCAAAGGAGTAGGAGTCCAGCTCATTGCAGTAAGGGAATGGCTGAATGATGTTTCCCAGGAGCAACTATGCTGAAGGTGCCAGTTCCAGTCCATGGCTCGCAGGATGCTGCAGCACTGCCATAGGAGAAGGGGTTTGGCATGATGCTAGAGAAGGTCCTCGAGCAGCAAAGGCAGGTGTTTGCAGCTCCAGGGAATACCCTGACGTCAGCAGTAGAGTAGCAGGATGAGGAAGATGTCCATGCTTGGGCTACTTGTGGCAAGAGCCTCTATCCCTGCCCTTGCCTGGGTGAGAGTTGCCGGAGCGCAGACGGAGGAAGGCCTTTGGACAGGTGCAAGGTAAGAATGATGCATGGTCGGCAGTCGTGGTGTAAACAGAAACATTTCTTGCAATCATCCTTACTGTTAGAGTAGTTTCACTTTCCGGTTTGAATAGCGTGAGCCTGGAAAGCCAATAGTCTAAATGTTCAGATGTCTGGTACCCAATAGTAGACATGAACTCATGTCTCTCACAGAAACATCAGGCGTTTTCCTTAAGCCAAGTGCTGGGAGGGGAATTTCTTCTGCAATACTGCTGTGCTTCTGCTGCTTGTTCCATTTTAGAAAGTTTCCTCCCTTGGCTCTGCCTTGATTGAATAGTCCTTTCTCTTCTAACTAGAAGCTCCAGGTTTTCTTCTTACAAGTTGTCTTTGTTTTCTTTGTCCACAGACAGGAGTCCCTGCTCTCCCAGAGCCATGTCGATCATCAGAAGCTGCTTGTGGCTGCGGATGCAGATGGCCACAAAAGGCCTAGAAGTAAAATCTGCAGCAAGGTTGTGTGCAAGAAGATTTTCCCAGAGAAAAGCATCCTAGGAGCAGCAAGTGTCCTGGAGGTGCCAGTTGCCAGTATATGACTCCTAGGATGCTGTTGCGCTTCCAAAGTGTAAGAGGCTCAGAGAGCTGCCAGACACGATCCTCGAGCAGGAAAGGCAGATGTTGGGAGCTCCAGGGAATTCCCTGATGTCAGCAGTGGAGGAGCAGGATGAGGAAGATCTCGACGCTTGGGCTACTTGTGGCAAGAGTGTCCAGGGCTCCCAGTGCCTCCGTGGGAGCTGCAGGACTGGTGACGGAGGAAGGCCTTTGGGCAGGACTGGCTGCTCCCTCAGAGCCGTGGCTCTCAGCAGAACCGTCTCATTGCTGAGGATGCACCTATCCAGGAAGAGCCTTGCAAAGGTGTAGGAGTCCAGCTCATTGCAGTAAGGGAATGGCTGAAGGATGTTTCCCAGGAGCAACTATGCTGAAGGTGCCAGTTCCAGTCCATGGCTCGCAGGATGCTGCAGCACTGCCATAGGAGAAGGCATTTGGCATGGTGCTAGAGAAGATCCTCGAGCAGCAAAGGCAAGTGTTTGCAGCTCCAGGGAATTCCTAGATGTCAGCAGTGGAAGATCAGGATGAGGAATATCTCCAGGCTTGGGCTACTTGTGGCAAGAGCCTCCATCCCTGCCCGAGCTTGGGTGAGAGTTGCCAGAGCGCAGACGGAGGAAGGCCTTTGGACAGGTGCAAGGTAAGAATGATGCATGGTCGGCAGTCGTGGTGCGAGCAGAAACATTTCTTGCAATCGCCTCTAGCTTTTAGAGTAGTTTCACTTTCCGGTTTGAATAGTGTGAGCCTGGAAAGCCAATAGTCTAAATGTTCAGATGTCTGGTACCCAATAGTAGACATGAACTCAAGTCTCTCATAGAAACATCAGGCTTTTTCCTTAAGCCAAGTGCTGGGAGGGGAATTTCTTCTGCAAAACTGCTCTGCTTCTGCTGCTTGTTCCATTTTAGAAAGTTTCCTGCTTTGGCCCTGCCTTGATTGAATAGTCCTTTGTCTTCTAACTAGAAGCTCCAGGTTTTCTTCTTACAAGTTGTCTTTGTTTTCTTTGTCCACAGACAGGAGTCCCTGCTCTCCCAGAGCCCTGTTGATCATCAGAACCTGCTTGTGGCTGAGGATGCAGATGGCCACGAAAGGCCTAGAAGTAAAATCGGCAGCAATGTCGTGTGCAAGAAGATTTTCCCAGAGAAAAGCATCCTAGGAGCAGCAAGTGTCCTGGAGGTGCCAGTTGCCAGTATATGACTCCTAGGATGCTGTGGCGCTGCCAAAGGTGAAGAGGCTCAGAGAGCTGCCAGACATGATCCTCCAGCTGGAAAGGCAGATGTTGGGAGCTCCAGGGAATTCCCTGCCGTCAGCAGTGGAGGAGCAGGATGAGGAAGATGTCCACGCTTGGGCTACTTGTGGCAAGAGTGTCCAAGGCTCCCAGTGCCTCCGTGAGAGCGGCAGGACTGGAGACGGAGGAAGGCCTTTGGACAGGTGCAAGGTAAGAATGATGCATGGTCCCCAGTTGTGGTGAATACAGAAACATTTCTTCAAAGCATCTCTAGCTTTTGAAATAGTTTGACATTCCGGTTTGAATTGCGTGAGCCTGGAAAGCCAGTAGTCTAAATGTTCAGATGTCTGCTATCCAATAGTAGACATGAACTCAAGTCTCTCATAGAAACATCATGCTTTTTCCTTAAGCCAAGTGCGGGGAGGGGAATTTCTTCTGCAAAACTACTGTGCTTCTGCTGCTTGTTCCATTTTAGAAAGTTTCCTCCCTTGGCCCTGCCTTGATTGAATAGTCCTTTCTCTTCTAACTAGAAGCTCCAGGTTTTAATCTTACAAGTTGTCTTTGTTTTCTTTGTCCACAGACAGGGGTCCCTGCTCTCCCAAAGCCATGTCGATCATCAGAAGCTTCTTGTGGCTGAGAATGCAGATGGCCACGAAAGGCCTAGGAGTAAAATCGGCAGCAAGGTCGTGTGCAAGAAGATTTTCCCAGAGAAAAGCATCCTAGGAGCAGCAAGTGTCCTGGAGGTGCCAGTTGCCAGTATATGACTCCTAGGATGCTGTGGCGCTGCCAAAGGCAAAGAGGCTCAGAGATCTGCCAGACACGATCCTCCAGCAGGAAAGGCAGATGTTTGGAGCACCAGGGAATTCCCTGCCGTCAGCAGTGGAGGAGCAGGATGAGGAAGATGTCCACGCTTGGGCTACTTGTGGCAAGAGTGTCCAAGGCTCCCAGTGCCTCCGTGGGAGCTGCAGGACTGGTGACAGAGGGCAACCATTGGGCAGGACTGGCTGCTCCCTCAGAGCTGTGGCTCTCAGCAGAACCGTCTCATTGCTGAGGATGCACCTGTCCAGGAAGAGCATTGCAGAGGAGTAGGAGTCCAGCTCATTGCAGTAAGGGAATGGCTGAGGGATGTTTCCCAGGAGCAACTTTGCTGGAGGTGCCAGTTCCAGTCCGTGGCTCGCAGGATGCTGCAGCGCTGCCATAGGAGAAGGGGTTTTGCATGATGCTAGAGAAGATCCTCGAGCAGCAAAGGCAGGTGTTTGCAGCTCCAGGGAATACCCTGACGTCAGCAGTGGAGTAGCAGGATGAGGAAGATGTCTACGCTTGGGCTACTTGTGGCAAGAGCCTCCATCCCTGCCCTTGCCTGGGTGAGAGTTGCCGGAGCGCAGATGGAGGAAGGCTTTTGGACAGGTGGAAGGTAAGAATGATGCATGGTCGGCAGTCGTGGTGTAAACAGAAACATTTCTTGCAATCATCCCTACTGTTAGAGTAGTTTCACTTTCCGGTTTGAATAGCGTGAGCCTGGAAAGCCAATAGTCTAAATGTTCAGATGTCTGGTACCCAGTAGTAGACATGAACTCAAGTCTCTCATAGAAACATGAGGTTTTTTCCTTAAGCCAAGTGCTGGGAAGGGAATTTCTTCTGCAAAACTACTGTGCTTCTGCTGCTTGTTCCATTTTAGAAAGTTTCCTCCCTTGGCCCTGCCTTGATTGAATAGTCCTTTGTCTTCTATCTAGAAGCTCCAGGTTTTCTTCTTACAAGTTGTCTTTGTTTTCTTTGTCCACAGACAGGAGTCCCTGTTTTCCCAGAGCCATGTCGATCATCAGAAGCTGCTTGTGGCTGCGGATGCAGATGGCCACGAAAGGCCTAGAAGTAAAAACTGGAGCAATGTCGTGTCCAAGAAGATTTTCCCAGAGAAAAGCATCCTAGGAGCAGCAAGTGTCCTGTAGCTGCCAGTTTCCAGTATATGACTCTCAGGATGCTGTGGCGCTGTCAAAGGCGAAGAGGCTCAGAGAGCTGCCAGACACGATCCTCGAGCAGGAAAGGCAGATTTTAGGAGCTCCAGGGAATTCCCTGACGTCAGCAGTGGAGGAGCAGGATGAGGAAGATGTCCACGCTTGGGCTACTTGTGGCAAGAGTGTCCAAGGCTCCCAGTGCCTCCGTGGGAGCTGCAGGAGTGGAGTCAGAGGAAGGCCTTTTGACAGGACTGGCTGCTCCCTCAGAGCCATGGCTCTCAGCAGAACCGTCTCATTGCTGAGGATGCACCTGTCCAGGAAGAGCCTTGCAGAGGAGTAGGAGTCCAGCTCATTGCAGTAAGGGAATGGCTGAATGATGTTTCCCAGGAGCAACTATGCTGAAGGTGCCAGTTCCAGTCCATGGCTCGCAGGATGCTGCAGCACTGCCATAGGAGAAGGGGTTTGGCATGGTGCTAGAGAAGGTCCTCGAGCAGCAAAGGCAGGTGTTTGCAGCTCCAGGGAATACCCTGACGTCAGCAGTGGAGTAGCAGGATGAGGAAGATGTCCACGCTTGGGCTACTTGTGGCAAGGGCCTCCATCCTTGCCCTTGCCTGGGTGAGAGTTGCCGGAGCGCAGACGGAGGAAGGCCTTTGGACAGGTGCAAGGTAAGAATGATGCATGGTCGGCAGTCGTGGTGCGAGCAGAAACATTTCTTGCAATCATCCCTACTGTTAGAGTAGTTTCACTTTCCGGTTTGAATAGCGTGAGCCTGGAAAGCCAATAGTCCAAATATTCAGATGTCTGGTACCCAATAGTAGACATGAACTCAAGTCTCTCATAGAAACATCAGGCGTTTTCCTTAAGCCAAGTGCTGGGAGGGGAATTTCTTCTGCAATACTGCTGTGCTTCTGCTGCTTGTTCCATTTTAGAAAGTTTCCTCCCTTGGCTCTGCCTTGATTGAATAGTCCTTTCTCTTCTAACTAGAAGCTCCAGGTTTTCTTCTTACAAGTTGTCTTTGTTTTCTTTGTCCACAGACAGGAGTCCCTGCTCTCCCAGAGCCATGTCGATCATCAGAAGCTGCTTGTGGCTGCGGATGCAGATGGCCACAAAAGGCCTAGAAGTAAAATCTGCAGCAAGGTTGTGTGCAAGAAGATTTTCCCAGAGAAAAGCATCCTAGGAGCAGCAAGTGTCCTGGAGGTGCCAGTTGCCAGTATATGACTCCTAGGATGCTGTTGCGCTTCCAAAGTGTAAGAGGCTCAGAGAGCTGCCAGACACGATCCTCGAGCAGGAAAGGCAGATGTTGGGAGCTCCAGGGAATTCCCTGATGTCAGCAGTGGAGGAGCAGGATGAGGAAGATCTCGACGCTTGGGCTACTTGTGGCAAGAGTGTCCAAGGCTCCCAGTGCCTCCGTGGGAGCTGCAGGACTGGTGACGGAGGAAGGCCTTTGGGCAGGACTGGCTGCTCCCTCAGAGCCGTGGCTCTCAGCAGAACCGTCTCATTGCTGAGGATGCACCTATCCAGGAAGAGCCTTGCAAAGGTGTAGGAGTCCAGCTCATTGCAGTAAGGGAATGGCTGAAGGATGTTTCCCAGGAGCAACTATGCTGAAGGTGCCAGTTCCAGTCCATGGCTCGCAGGATGCTGCAGCACTGCCATAGGAGAAGGCATTTGGCATGGTGCTAGAGAAGATCCTCGAGCAGCAAAGGCAAGTGTTTGCAGCTCCAGGGAATTCCTAGATGTCAGCAGTGGAAGATCAGGATGAGGAATATCTCCAGGCTTGGGCTACTTGTGGCAAGAGCCTCCATCCCTGCCCGAGCTTGGGTGAGAGTTGCCAGAGCGCAGACGGAGGAAGGCCTTTGGACAGGTGCAAGGTAAGAATGATGCATGGTCGGCAGTCGTGGTGTGAGCAGAAACATTTCTTGCAATCGCCTCTAGCTTTTAGAGTAGTTTCACTTTCCGGTTTGAATAGTGTGAGCCTGGAAAGCCAATAGTCTAAATGTTCAGATGTCTGGAACCCAATAGTAGACATGAACTCAAGTCTCTCATAGAAACATCAGGCTTTTTCCTTAAGCCAAGTGCTGGGAGGGGAATTTCTTCTGCAAAACTGCTCTGCTTCTGCTGCTTGTTCCATTTTAGAAAGTTTCCTGCTTTGGCCCTGCCTTGATTGAATAGTCCTTTCTCTTCTATCTAGAAGCTCCAGGTTTTCTTCTTACAAGTTGTCTTTGTTTTCTTTGTCCACAGACAGGAGTCCCTGCTCTCCCAGAGCCCTGTTGATCATCAGAACCTGCTTGTGGCTGAGGATGCAGATGGCCACGAAAGGCCTAGAAGTAAAATCGGCAGCAATGTCGTGTGCAAGAAGATTTTCCCAGAGAAAAGCATCCTAGGAGCAGCAAGTGTCCTGGAGGTGCCAGTTGCCAGTATATGACTCCTAGGATGCTGTGGCGCTACCAGAGGTGAAGAGGCTCAGAGAGCTGCCAGACATGATCCTCCAGCTGGAAAGGCAGATGTTTGGAGCTCCAGGGAATTCCCTGACGTCAGCAGTGGAGGAGCAGGATGAGGAAGATGTCCACGCTTGGGCTACTTGTGGCAAGAGTGTCCAAGGCTCCCAGTGCCTCCGTGAGAGCGGCAGGACTGGAGACGGAGGAAGGCCTTTGGACAGGTGCAAGGTAAGAATGATGCATGGTCCCCAGTTGTGGTGAATACAGAAACATTTCTTCGAAGCATCTCTAGCTTTTGAAATATTTTGACATTCCGGTTTGAATTGCGTGAGCCTGGAAAGCCAGTAGTCTAAATGTTCAGATGTCTGCTATCCAATAGTAGACATGAACTCAAGTCTCTCATAGAAACATCATGCTTTTTCCTTAAGCCAAGTGCGGGGAGGGGAATTTCTTCTGCAAAACTACTGTGCTTCTGCTGCTTGTTCCATTTTAGAAAGTTTCCTCCCTTGGCCCTGCCTTGATTGAATTGTCCTTTCTCTTCTAACTAGAAGCTCCAGGTTTTAATCTTACAAGTTGTCTTTGTTTTCTTTGTCCACAGACAGGGGTCCCTGCTCTCCCAGAGCCATGTCGATCATCAGAAGCTTCTTGTGGCTGAGAATGCAGATGGCCACGAAAGGCCTAGGAGTAAAAACTGGAGCAAGGACGTGTGCAAGAAGTTTTTCCTAGAGGAAAGCATCCTAGGAGCAGCAAGTGTCCTGGAGGTGCCAGTTGCCAGTATATGACTCCTAGGATGCTGTGGCGCTGCCAAAGGCAAAGAGGCTCAGAGATCTGCCAGACACGATCCTCCAGCAGGAAAGGCAGATGTTGGGAGCACCAGGGAATTCCCTGACGTCAGCAGTGGAGGAGCAGGATGAGGAAGATGTCCACGCTTGGGCTACTTGTGGCAAGAGTGTCCAAGGCTCCCAGTGCCTCCGTGGGAGCTGCAGGACTGGTGACAGAGGGCAACCATTGGGCAGGACTGGCTGCTTCCTCAGAGCTGTGGCTCTCAGCAGAACTGTCTCATTGCTGAGGATGCACCTGTCCAGGAAGAGCATTGCAGAGGAGTAGGAGTCCAGCTCATTGCAGTAAGGGAATGGCTGAGGGATGTTTCCCAGGAGCAACTTTGCTGGAGGTGCCAGTTCCAGTCCGTGGCTCGCAGGATGCTGCAGCTCTGCCTTAGGAGAAGGGGTTTTGCATGGTGCTAGAGAAGATCCTCGAGCAGCAAAGGCAGGTGTTTGCAGCTCCAGGGAATACCCTGACGTCAGCAGTGGAGTAGCAGGATGAGGAAGATGTCCACGCTTGGGCTACTTGTGGCAAGAGCCTCCATCCCTGCCCTTGCCTGGGTGAGAGTTGCCGGAGCGCAGATGGAGGAAGGCCTTTGGACAGGTGCAAGGTAAGAATGATGCATGGTCGGCAGTCGTGGTGTAAACAGAAACATTTCTTGCAATCATCCTTACTGTTAGAGTAGTTTCACTTTCCGGTTTGAATAGCGTGAGCCTGGAAAGCCAATAGTCTAAATGTTCAGATGTCTGGTTCCCAGTAGTAGACATGAACTCAAGTCTCTCATAGAAACATGAGGTTTTTTCCTTAAGCCAAGTGCTGGGAAGGGAATTTCTTCTGCAATACTGCTGTGCTTCTGCTGCTTGTTCCATTTTAGAAAGTTTCCTCCCTTGGCCCTGCCTTGATTGAATAGTCCTTTGTCTTCTATCTAGAAGCTCCAGGTTTTCTTCTTACAAGTTGTCTTTGTTTTCTTTGTCCACAGACAGGAGTCCCTGCTCTCCCAGAGCCATGTCGATCATCAGAAGCTGCTTGTGGCTGCGGATGCAGATGGCCACGAAAGGCCTAGAAGTAAAAACTGGAGCAATGTCGTGTCCAAGAAGATTTTCCCAGAGAAAAGCATCCTAGGAGCAGCAAGTGTCCTGTAGCTGCCAGTTTCCAGTATATGACTCTCAGGATGCTGTGGCGCTGCCAAAGGCGAAGAGGCTCAGAGATCTGCCAGACACGATCCTCCAGCAGGAAAGGCAGATGTTTGGAGCACCAGGGAATTCCCTGCCGTCAGCAGTGGAGGAGCAGGATGAGGAAGATGTCCACGCTTGGGCTACTTGTGGCAAGAGTGTCCAAGGCTCCCAGTGCCTCCGTGGGAGCTGCAGGACTGGTGACAGAGGGCAACCATTGGGCAGGACTGGCTGCTCCCTCAGAGCTGTGGCTCTCAGCAGAACCGTCTCATTGCTGAGGATGCACCTGTCCAGGAAGAGCATTGCAGAGGAGTAGGAGTCCAGCTCATTGCAGTAAGGGAATGGCTGAGGGATGTTTCCCAGGAGCAACTTTGCTGGAGGTGCCAGTTCCAGTCCGTGGCTCGCAGGATGCTGCAGCGCTGCCATAGGAGAAGGGGTTTTGCATGATGCTAGAGAAGATCCTCGAGCAGCAAAGGCAGGTGTTTGCAGCTCCAGGGAATACCCTGACGTCAGCAGTGGAGTAGCAGGATGAGGAAGATGTCTACGCTTGGGCTACTTGTGGCAAGAGCCTCCATCCCTGCCCTTGCCTGGGTGAGAGTTGCCGGAGCGCAGATAGAGGAAGGCTTTTGGACAGGTGGAAGGTAAGAATGATGCATGGTCGGCAGTCGTGGTGTAAACAGAAACATTTCTTGCAATCATCCTTACTGTTAGAGTAGTTTCACTTTCCGGTTTGAATAGCGTGAGCCTGGAAAGCCAATAGTCTAAATGTTCAGATGTCTGGTACCCAGTAGTAGACATGAACTCAAGTCTCTCATAGAAACATGAGGTTTTTTCCTTAAGCCAAGTGCTGGGAAGGGAATTTCTTCTGCAAAACTACTGTGCTTCTGCTGCTTGTTCCATTTTAGAAAGTTTCCTCCCTTGGCCCTGCCTTGATTGAATAGTCCTTTGTCTTCTATCTAGAAGCTCCAGGTTTTCTTCTTACAAGTTGTCTTTGTTTTCTTTGTCCACAGACAGGAGTCCCTGTTTTCCCAGAGCCATGTCGATCATCAGAAGCTGCTTGTGGCTGCGGATGCAGATGGCCACGAAAGGCCTAGAAGTAAAAACTGGAGCAATGTCGTGTCCAAGAAGATTTTCCCAGAGAAAAGCATCCTAGGAGCAGCAAGTGTCCTGTAGCTGCCAGTTTCCAGTATATGACTCTCAGGATGCTGTGGCGCTGTCAAAGGCGAAGAGGCTCAGAGAGCTGCCAGACACGATCCTCGAGCAGGAAAGGCAGATTTTAGGAGCTCCAGGGAATTCCCTGACGTCAGCAGTGGAGGAGCAGGATGAGGAAGATGTCCACGCTTGGGCTACTTGTGGCAAGAGTGTCCAAGGCTCCCAGTGCCTCCGTGGGAGCTGCAGGAGTGGAGTCAGAGGAAGGCCTTTTGACAGGACTGGCTGCTCCCTCAGAGCCATGGCTCTCAGCAGAACCGTCTCATTGCTGAGGATGCACCTGTCCAGGAAGAGCCTTGCAGAGGAGTAGGAGTCCAGCTCATTGCAGTAAGGGAATGGCTGAATGATGTTTCCCAGGAGCAACTATGCTGAAGGTGCCAGTTCCAGTCCATGGCTCGCAGGATGCTGCAGCACTGCCATAGGAGAAGGGGTTTGGCATGGTGCTAGAGAAGGTCCTCGAGCAGCAAAGGCAGGTGTTTGCAGCTCCAGGGAATACCCTGACGTCAGCAGTGGAGTAGCAGGATGAGGAAGATGTCCACGCTTGGGCTACTTGTGGCAAGGGCCTCCATCCTTGCCCTTGCCTGGGTGAGAGTTGCCGGAGCGCAGACGGAGGAAGGCCTTTGGACAGGTGCAAGGTAAGAATGATGCATGGTCGGCAGTCGTGGTGCGAGCAGAAACATTTCTTGCAATCATCCCTACTGTTAGAGTAGTTTCACTTTCCGGTTTGAATAGCGTGAGCCTGGAAAGCCAATAGTCCAAATATTCAGATGTCTGGTACCCAATAGTAGACATGAACTCAAGTCTCTCATAGAAACATCAGGCGTTTTCCTTAAGCCAAGTGCTGGGAGGGGAATTTCTTCTGCAATACTGCTGTGCTTCTGCTGCTTGTTCCATTTTAGAAAGTTTCCTCCCTTGGCTCTGCCTTGATTGAATAGTCCTTTCTCTTCTAACTAGAAGCTCCAGGTTTTCTTCTTACAAGTTGTCTTTGTTTTCTTTGTCCACAGACAGGAGTCCCTGCTCTCCCAGAGCCATGTCGATCATCAGAAGCTGCTTGTGGCTGCGGATGCAGATGGCCACAAAAGGCCTAGAAGTAAAATCTGCAGCAAGGTTGTGTGCAAGAAGATTTTCCCAGAGAAAAGCATCCTAGGAGCAGCAAGTGTCCTGGAGGTGCCAGTTGCCAGTATATGACTCCTAGGATGCTGTTGCGCTTCCAAAGTGTAAGAGGCTCAGAGAGCTGCCAGACACGATCCTCGAGCAGGAAAGGCAGATGTTGGGAGCTCCAGGGAATTCCCTGATGTCAGCAGTGGAGGAGCAGGATGAGGAAGATCTCGACGCTTGGGCTACTTGTGGCAAGAGTGTCCAAGGCTCCCAGTGCCTCCGTGGGAGCTGCAGGACTGGTGACGGAGGAAGGCCTTTGGGCAGGACTGGCTGCTCCCTCAGAGCCGTGGCTCTCAGCAGAACCGTCTCATTGCTGAGGATGCACCTATCCAGGAAGAGCCTTGCAAAGGTGTAGGAGTCCAGCTCATTGCAGTAAGGGAATGGCTGAAGGATGTTTCCCAGGAGCAACTATGCTGAAGGTGCCAGTTCCAGTCCATGGCTCGCAGGATGCTGCAGCACTGCCATAGGAGAAGGCATTTGGCATGGTGCTAGAGAAGATCCTCGAGCAGCAAAGGCAAGTGTTTGCAGCTCCAGGGAATTCCTAGATGTCAGCAGTGGAAGATCAGGATGAGGAATATCTCCAGGCTTGGGCTACTTGTGGCAAGAGCCTCCATCCCTGCCCGAGCTTGGGTGAGAGTTGCCAGAGCGCAGACGGAGGAAGGCCTTTGGACAGGTGCAAGGTAAGAATGATGCATGGTCGGCAGTCGTGGTGTGAGCAGAAACATTTCTTGCAATCGCCTCTAGCTTTTAGAGTAGTTTCACTTTCCGGTTTGAATAGTGTGAGCCTGGAAAGCCAATAGTCTAAATGTTCAGATGTCTGGAACCCAATAGTAGACATGAACTCAAGTCTCTCATAGAAACATCAGGCTTTTTCCTTAAGCCAAGTGCTGGGAGGGGAATTTCTTCTGCAAAACTGCTCTGCTTCTGCTGCTTGTTCCATTTTAGAAAGTTTCCTGCTTTGGCCCTGCCTTGATTGAATAGTCCTTTCTCTTCTATCTAGAAGCTCCAGGTTTTCTTCTTACAAGTTGTCTTTGTTTTCTTTGTCCACAGACAGGAGTCCCTGCTCTCCCAGAGCCCTGTTGATCATCAGAACCTGCTTGTGGCTGAGGATGCAGATGGCCACGAAAGGCCTAGAAGTAAAATCGGCAGCAATGTCGTGTGCAAGAAGATTTTCCCAGAGAAAAGCATCCTAGGAGCAGCAAGTGTCCTGGAGGTGCCAGTTGCCAGTATATGACTCCTAGGATGCTGTGGCGCTACCAGAGGTGAAGAGGCTCAGAGAGCTGCCAGACATGATCCTCCAGCTGGAAAGGCAGATGTTTGGAGCTCCAGGGAATTCCCTGCCGTCAGCAGTGGAGGAGCAGGATGAGGAAGATGTCCACGCTTGGGCTACTTGTGGCAAGAGTGTCCAAGGCTCCCAGTGCCTCCGTGAGAGCGGCAGGACTGGAGACGGAGGAAGGCCTTTGGACAGGTGCAAGGTAAGAATGATGCATGGTCCCCAGTTGTGGTGAATACAGAAACATTTCTTCGAAGCATCTCTAGCTTTTGAAATATTTTGACATTCCGGTTTGAATTGCGTGAGCCTGGAAAGCCAGTAGTCTAAATGTTCAGATGTCTGCTATCCAATAGTAGACATGAACTCAAGTCTCTCATAGAAACATCATGCTTTTTCCTTAAGCCAAGTGCGGGGAGGGGAATTTCTTCTGCAAAACTACTGTGCTTCTGCTGCTTGTTCCATTTTAGAAAGTTTCCTCCCTTGGCCCTGCCTTGATTGAATTGTCCTTTCTCTTCTAACTAGAAGCTCCAGGTTTTAATCTTACAAGTTGTCTTTGTTTTCTTTGTCCACAGACAGGGGTCCCTGCTCTCCCAGAGCCATGTCGATCATCAGAAGCTTCTTGTGGCTGAGAATGCAGATGGCCACGAAAGGCCTAGGAGTAAAAACTGGAGCAAGGACGTGTGCAAGAAGTTTTTCCTAGAGGAAAGCATCCTAGGAGCAGCAAGTGTCCTGGAGGTGCCAGTTGCCAGTATATGACTCCTAGGATGCTGTGGCGCTGCCAAAGGCAAAGAGGCTCAGAGATCTGCCAGACACGATCCTCCAGCAGGAAAGGCAGATGTTGGGAGCACCAGGGAATTCCCTGACGTCAGCAGTGGAGGAGCAGGATGAGGAAGATGTCCACGCTTGGGCTACTTGTGGCAAGAGTGTCCAAGGCTCCCAGTGCCTCCGTGGGAGCTGCAGGACTGGTGACAGAGGGCAACCATTGGGCAGGACTGGCTGCTTCCTCAGAGCTGTGGCTCTCAGCAGAACTGTCTCATTGCTGAGGATGCACCTGTCCAGGAAGAGCATTGCAGAGGAGTAGGAGTCCAGCTCATTGCAGTAAGGGAATGGCTGAGGGATGTTTCCCAGGAGCAACTTTGCTGGAGGTGCCAGTTCCAGTCCGTGGCTCGCAGGATGCTGCAGCTCTGCCTTAGGAGAAGGGGTTTTGCATGGTGCTAGAGAAGATCCTCGAGCAGCAAAGGCAGGTGTTTGCAGCTCCAGGGAATACCCTGACGTCAGCAGTGGAGTAGCAGGATGAGGAAGATGTCCACGCTTGGGCTACTTGTGGCAAGAGCCTCCATCCCTGCCCTTGCCTGGGTGAGAGTTGCCGGAGCGCAGATGGAGGAAGGCCTTTGGACAGGTGCAAGGTAAGAATGATGCATGGTCGGCAGTCGTGGTGTAAACAGAAACATTTCTTGCAATCATCCTTACTGTTAGAGTAGTTTCACTTTCCGGTTTGAATAGCGTGAGCCTGGAAAGCCAATAGTCTAAATGTTCAGATGTCTGGTTCCCAGTAGTAGACATGAACTCAAGTCTCTCATAGAAACATGAGGTTTTTTCCTTAAGCCAAGTGCTGGGAAGGGAATTTCTTCTGCAATACTGCTGTGCTTCTGCTGCTTGTTCCATTTTAGAAAGTTTCCTCCCTTGGCCCTGCCTTGATTGAATAGTCCTTTGTCTTCTATCTAGAAGCTCCAGGTTTTCTTCTTACAAGTTGTCTTTGTTTTCTTTGTCCACAGACAGGAGTCCCTGCTCTCCCAGAGCCATGTCGATCATCAGAAGCTGCTTGTGGCTGCGGATGCAGATGGCCACGAAAGGCCTAGAAGTAAAAACTGGAGCAATGTCGTGTCCAAGAAGATTTTCCCAGAGAAAAGCATCCTAGGAGCAGCAAGTGTCCTGGAGGTGCCAGTTTCCAGTATATGACTCTCAGGATGCTGTGGCGCTGCCAAAGGCGAAGAGGCTCAGAGAGCTGCCAGACACGATCCTCGAGCAGGAAAGGCAGATGTTGGGAGCACCAGGGAATTCCCTGATGTCAGCAGTGGAGGAGCAGGATGAGGAAGATGTCCACGCTTGGGCTACTTGTGGCAAGAGTGTCCAAGGCTCCCAGTGCCTCCGTGGGAGCTGCAGGAGTGGTGACGGAGGACAACCATTGGGCAGGACTGGCTGCTCCCTCAGAGCCGTGGCTCTCAGCAGAACCGTCTCATTGCTGAGGATGCACCTGTCCAGGAAGAGCATTGCAGAGGAGTAGGAGTCCAGCTCATTGCAGTAAGGGAATGGCTGAGGGATGTTTCCCAGGAGCAACTTTGCTGGAGGTGCCAGTTCCAGTCCATGGCTCGCAGGATGCTGCAGCACTGCCATAGGAGAAGGGGTTTTGCATGGTGCTAGAGAAGATCCTCGAGCAGCAAAGGCAGGTGTTTGCAGCTCCAGGGAATACCCTGACGTCAGCAGTGGAGTAGCAGGATGAGGAAGATGTCTACGCTTGGGCTACTTGTGGCAAGAGCCTCCATCCCTGCCCTTGCCTGGGTGAGAGTTGCCGGAGCGCAGATGGAGGAAGGCCTTTGGACAGGTGCAAGGTAAGAATGATGGATGGTCGGCAGTCGTGGTGTAAACAGAAACATTTCTTGCAATCATCCCTTCTGTTAGAATAGTTTCACTTTCCGGTTTGAATAGCGTGAGCCTGGAAAGCCAATAGTCTAAATGTTCAGATGTCTGGTACCCAGTAGTAGACATGAACTCAAGTCTCTCATAGAAACATGAGGTTTTTTCCTTAAGCCAAGTGCTGGGAAGGGAATTTCTTCTGCAAAAGTACTGTGCTTCTGCTGCTTGTTCCATTTTAGAAAGTTTCCTCCCTTGGCCCTGCCTTGTTTGAATAGTCCTTTCTCTTCTAACTAGAAGCTCCAGGTTTTCTTCTTACAAGTTGTCTTTGTTTTCTTTGTCCACAGACAGGAGTCCCTGCTCTCCCAGAGCCATGTCGATCATCAGAACCTGCTTGTGGCTGAGAATGCAGATGGCCACGAAAGGCCTAGAAGTAAAAACTGGAGCAATGTCGTGTCCAAGAAGATTTTCCCAGAGAAAAGCATCCTAGGAGCGGCAAGTGTCATGTAGCTGCCAGTTTCCAGTATATGACTCTCAGGATGCTGTGGCGCTGCCAAAGGCGAAGAGGATCAGAGAGCTGCCAGACACGATCCTCGAGCAGGAAAGGCAGATTTTAGGAGCTCCAGGGAATTCCCTGATGTCAGCAGTGGAGGAGCAGGATGAGGAAGATGTCCACGCTTGGGCTACTTGTGGCAAGAGTGTCCAAGGCTCCCAGTGCCTCCGTGAGAGCTGCAGGAGTGGAGTCAGAGGAAGGCCTTTGGACAGGACTGCCTCCTCCCTCAGAGCCATGGCTCTCAGCAGAACCGTCTCATTGCTGAGGATGCACCTGTCCAGGAAGAGCCTTGCAAAGGAGTAGGAGTCCAGCTCATTGCAGTAAGGGAATGGCTGAATGATGTTTCCCAGGAGCAACTATGCTGAAGGTGCCAGTTCTAGTCCATGGCTCGCAGGATGCTGCAGCACTGCCATAGGAGAAGGGGTTTGGCATGGTGCTAGAGAAGGTCCTCGAGCAGCAAAGGCAGGTGTTTGCAGCTCCAGGGAATACCCTGACGTCAGCAGTGGAGTAGCAGGATGAGGAAGATGTGCACGCTTGGGCTACTTGTGGCAAGAGCCTCTATCCCTGCCCTTGCCTGGGTGAGAGTTGCCAGAGCGCAGACGGAGGAAGGCCTTTGGACAGGTGCAAGGTAAGAATGATGCATGGTCGGCAGTCGTGGTGTAAACAGAAACATTTCTTGCAATCATCCCTACTGTTAGAGTAGTTTCACTTTCCGGTTTGAATAGCGTGAGCCTGGAAAGCCAATAGTCTAAATGTTCAGATGTCTGGTACCCAATAGTAGACATGAACTCATGTCTCTCACAGAAACATCAGGCGTTTTCCTTAAGCCAAGTGCTGGGAGGGGAATTTCTTCTGCAATACTGCTGTGCTTCTGCTGCTTGTTCCATTTTAGAAAGTTTCCTCCCTTGGCTCTGCCTTGATTGAATAGTCCTTTCTCTTCTAACTAGAAGCTCCAGGTTTTCTTCTTACAAGTTGTCTTTGTTTTCTTTGTCCACAGACAGGAGTCCCTGCTCTCCCAGAGCCATGTCGATCATCAGAAGCTGCTTGTGGCTGCGGATGCAGATGGCCACAAAAGGCCTAGAAGTAAAATCTGCAGCAAGGTTGTGTGCAAGAAGATTTTCCCAGAGAAAAGCATCCTAGGAGCAGCAAGTGTCCTGGAGGTGCCAGTTGCCAGTATATGACTCCTAGGATGCTGTTGCGCTTCCAAAGTGTAAGAGGCTCAGAGAGCTGCCAGACACGATCCTCGAGCAGGAAAGGCAGATGTTGGGAGCTCCAGGGAATTCCCTGATGTCAGCAGTGGAGGAGCAGGATGAGGAAGATCTCGACGCTTGGGCTACTTGTGGCAAGAGTGTCCAAGGCTCCCAGTGCCTCCGTGGGAGCTGCAGGACTGGTGACGGAGGAAGGCCTTTGGGCAGGACTGGCTGCTCCCTCAGAGCCGTGGCTCTCAGCAGAACCGTCTCATTGCTGAGGATGCACCTATCCAGGAAGAGCCTTGCAAAGGTGTAGGAGTCCAGCTCATTGCAGTAAGGGAATGGCTGAAGGATGTTTCCCAGGAGCAACTATGCTGAAGGTGCCAGTTCCAGTCCATGGCTCGCAGGATGCTGCAGCACTGCCATAGGAGAAGGCATTTGGCATGGTGCTAGAGAAGATCCTCGAGCAGCAAAGGCAAGTGTTTGCAGCTCCAGGGAATTCCTAGATGTCAGCAGTGGAAGATCAGGATGAGGAATATCTCCAGGCTTGGGCTACTTGTGGCAAGAGCCTCCATCCCTGCCCGAGCTTGGGTGAGAGTTGCCAGAGCGCAGACGGAGGAAGGCCTTTGGACAGGTGTAAGGTAAGAATGATGCATGGTCGGCAGTCGTGGTGTGAGCAGAAACATTTCTTGCAATCGCCTCTAGCTTTTAGAGTAGTTTCACTTTCCGGTTTGAATAGTGTGAGCCTGGAAAGCCAATAGTCTAAATGTTCAGATGTCTGGAACCCAATAGTAGACATGAACTCAAGTCTCTCATAGAAACATCAGGCTTTTTCCTTAAGCCAAGTGCTGGGAGGGGAATTTCTTCTGCAAAACTGCTCTGCTTCTGCTGCTTGTTCCATTTTAGAAAGTTTCCTGCTTTGGCCCTGCCTTGATTGAATAGTCCTTTCTCTTCTATCTAGAAGCTCCAGGTTTTCTTCTTACAAGTTGTCTTTGTTTTCTTTGTCCACAGACAGGAGTCCCTGCTCTCCCAGAGCCCTGTTGATCATCAGAAGCTGCTTGTGGCTGAGGATGCAGATGGCCACGAAAGGCCTAGAAGTAAAATCGGCAGCAATGTCGTGTGCAAGAAGATTTTCCCAGAGAAAAGCATCCTAGGAGCAGCAAGTGTCCTGGAGGTGCCAGTTGCCAGTATATGACTCCTAGGATGCTGTGGCGCTACCAGAGGTGAAGAGGCTCAGAGAGCTGCCAGACATGATCCTCCAGCTGGAAAGGCAGATGTTTGGAGCTCCAGGGAATTCCCTGACGTCAGCAGTGGAGGAGCAGGATGAGGAAGATGTCCACGCTTGGGCTACTTGTGGCAAGAGTGTCCAAGGCTCCCAGTGCCTCCGTGAGAGCGGCAGGACTGGAGACGGAGGAAGGCCTTTGGACAGGTGCAAGGTAAGAATGATGCATGGTCCCCAGTTGTGGTGAATACAGAAACATTTCTTCGAAGCATCTCTAGCTTTTGAAATAGTTTGACATTCCGGTTTGAATTGCGTGAGCCTGGAAAGCCAGTAGTCTAAATGTTCAGATGTCTGCTATCCAATAGTAGACATGAACTCAAGTCTCTCATAGAAACATCATGCTTTTTCCTTAAGCCAAGTGCGGGGAGGGGAATTTCTTCTGCAAAACTACTGTGCTTCTGCTGCTTGTTCCATTTTAGAAAGTTTCCTCCCTTGGCCCTGCCTTGATTGAATTGTCCTTTCTCTTCTAACTAGAAGCTCCAGGTTTTAATCTTACAAGTTGTCTTTGTTTTCTTTGTCCACAGACAGGGGTCCCTGCTCTCCCAGAGCCATGTCGATCATCAGAAGCTTCTTGTGGCT
The DNA here is from genome assembly GCF_041296385.1 of Aphelocoma coerulescens. Taxonomy (NCBI): domain Eukaryota; kingdom Metazoa; phylum Chordata; class Aves; order Passeriformes; family Corvidae; genus Aphelocoma; species Aphelocoma coerulescens. The sequence goes on along the minus strand of NW_027184059.1, from coordinate 1,191,612 downwards.
GAGAATGCAGATGGCCACGAAAGGCCTAGGAGTAAAAACTGGAGCAAGGACGTGTGCAAGAAGTTTTTCCTAGAGGAAAGCATCCTAGGAGCAGCAAGTGTCCTGGAGGTGCCAGTTGCCAGTATATGCGTCCTAGGATGCTGTGGCGCTGCCAAAGGCAAAGAGGCTCAGAGATCTGCCAGACACGATCCTCCAGCAGGAAAGGCAGATGTTGGGAGCACCAGGGAATTCCCTGACGTCAGCAGTGGAGGAGCAGGATGAGGAAGATGTCCACGCTTGGGCTACTTGTGGCAAGAGTGTCCAAGGCTCCCAGTGCCTCCGTGGGAGCTGCAGGACTGGTGACAGAGGGCAACCATTGGGCAGGACTGGCTGCTTCCTCAGAGCTGTGGCTCTCAGCAGAACTGTCTCATTGCTGAGGATGCACCTGTCCAGGAAGAGCATTGCAGAGGAGTAGGAGTCCAGCTCATTGCAGTAAGGGAATGGCTGAGGGATGTTTCCCAGGAGCAACTTTGCTGGAGGTGCCAGTTCCAGTCCGTGGCTCGCAGGATGCTGCAGCTCTGCCTTAGGAGAAGGGGTTTTGCATGGTGCTAGAGAAGATCCTCGAGCAGCAAAGGCAGGTGTTTGCAGCTCCAGGGAATACCCTGACGTCAGCAGTGGAGTAGCAGGATGAGGAAGATGTCCACGCTTGGGCTACTTGTGGCAAGAGCCTCCATCCCTGCCCTTGCCTGGGTGAGAGTTGCCGGAGCGCAGATGGAGGAAGGCCTTTGGACAGGTGCAAGGTAAGAATGATGCATGGTCGGCAGTCGTGGTGTAAACAGAAACATTTCTTGCAATCATCCTTACTGTTAGAGTAGTTTCACTTTCCGGTTTGAATAGCGTGAGCCTGGAAAGCCAATAGTCTAAATGTTCAGATGTCTGGTTCCCAGTAGTAGACATGAACTCAAGTCTCTCATAGAAACATGAGGTTTTTTCCTTAAGCCAAGTGCTGGGAAGGGAATTTCTTCTGCAATACTGCTGTGCTTCTGCTGCTTGTTCCATTTTAGAAAGTTTCCTCCCTTGGCCCTGCCTTGATTGAATAGTCCTTTGTCTTCTATCTAGAAGCTCCAGGTTTTCTTCTTACAAGTTGTCTTTGTTTTCTTTGTCCACAGACAGGAGTCCCTGCTCTCCCAGAGCCATGTCGATCATCAGAAGCTGCTTGTGGCTGCGGATGCAGATGGCCACGAAAGGCCTAGAAGTAAAAACTGGAGCAATGTCGTGTCCAAGAAGATTTTCCCAGAGAAAAGCATCCTAGGAGCAGCAAGTGTCCTGTAGCTGCCAGTTTCCAGTATATGACTCTCAGGATGCTGTGGCGCTGCCAAAGGCGAAGAGGCTCAGAGAGCTGCCAGACACGATCCTCGAGCAGGAAAGGCAGATGTTGGGAGCACCAGGGAATTCCCTGATGTCAGCAGTGGAGGAGCAGGATGAGGAAGATCTCGACGCTTGGGCTACTTGTGGCAAGAGTGTCCAAGGCTCCCAGTGCCTCCGTGGGAGCTGCAGGAGTGGAGTCAGAGGAAGGCCTTTGGACAGGACTGGCTGCTCCCTCAGAGCCATGGCTCTCAGCAGAACCGTCTCATTGCTGAGGATGCACCTGTCCAGGAAGAGCCTTGCAAAGGAGTAGGAGTCCAGCTCATTGCAGTAAGGGAATGGCTGAAGGATGTTTCCCAGGAGCAACTATGCTGAAGGTGCCAGTTCCAGTCCATGGCTCGCAGGATGCTGCAGCACTGCCATAGGAGAAGGGGTTTGGCATGGTGCTAGAGAAGATCCTCGAGCCGCAAAGGCAGGTGTTTGCAGCTCCAGGGAATACCCTGACGTCAGCAGTGGAGTAGCAGGATGAGGAAGATGTCCACGCTTGGGCTACTTGTGGCAAGAGCCTCCATCCTTGCCCTTGCCTGGGTGAGAGTTGCCAGAGCGCAGACGGAGGAAGGCCTTTGGACAGGTGCAAGGTAAGAATGATGCATGGTCGGCAGTCGTGGTGTAAACAGAAACATTTCTTGCAATCATCCCTACTGTTAGAGTAGTTTCACTTTCCGGTTTGAATAGCGTGAGCCTGGAAAGCCAATAGTCTAAATGTTCAGATGTCTGGTACCCAATAGTAGACATGAACTCAAGTCTCTCATAGAAACATGAGGTTTTTTCCTTAAGCCAAGTGCTGGGAGGGGAATTTCTTCTGCAAAACTACTGTGCTTCTGCTGCTTGTTCCATTTTAGAAAGTTTCCTCCCTTAGCCCTGCCTTGATTGAATAGTCCTTTTTTTTCTAACTAGAAGCTCCAGGTTTTCTTCTTACAAGTTGTCTTTGTTTTCTTTGTCCACAGACAGGAGTCCCTGCTCTCCCAGAGCCATGTCGATCATCAGAAGCTGCTTGTGGCTGAGAATGCAGATGGCCACGAAAGGCCTAGGAGTAAAAACTGGAGCAAGGACGTGTGCAAGAAGATTTTCCCAGAGAAAAGCATCCTAGGAGCAGCAAGTGTCCTGGAGGTGCCAGTTGCCAGTATATGACTCCTAGGATGCTGTGGCGCTGCCAAAGGCAAAGAGGCTCAGAGAGCTGCCAGACACGATCCTCGAGCAGGAAAGGCAGATGTTTGGAGCACCAGGGAATTCCCTGCCGTCAGCAGTGGAGGAGCAGGATGAGGAAGATGTCCACGCTTGGGCTACTTGTGGCAAGAGTGTCCAAGGCTCCCAGTGCCTCCGTGGGAGCTGCAGGAGTGGTGACGGAGGACAACCATTGGGCAGGACTGGCTGCTCCCTCAGAGCCGTGGCTCTCAGCAGAACCGTCTCATTGCTGAGGATGCACCTGTCCAGGAAGAGCATTGCAGAGGAGTAGGAGTCCAGCTCATTGCAGTAAGGGAATGGCTGAGGGATGTTTCCCAGGAGCAACTTTGCTGGAGGTGCCAGTTCCAGTCCATGGCTCGCAGGATGCTGCAGCACTGCCATAGGAGAAGGGGTTTTGCATGGTGCTAGAGAAGATCCTCGAGCAGCAAAGGCAGGTGTTTGCAGCTCCAGGGAATACCCTGACGTCAGCAGTGGAGTAGCAGGATGAGGAAGATGTCCACGCTTGGGCTACTTGTGGCAAGAGCCTCCATCCCTGCCCTTGCCTGGGTGAGAGTTGCCGGAGCGCAGATGGAGGAAGGCCTTTGGACAGGTGCAAGGTAAGAATGATGGATGGTCGGCAGTCGTGGTGTAAACAGAAACATTTCTTGCAATCATCCCTTCTGTTAGAATAGTTTCACTTTCCGGTTTGAATAGCGTGAGCCTGGAAAGCCAATAGTCTAAATGTTCAGATGTCTGGTACCCAGTAGTAGACATGAACTCAAGTCTCTCATAGAAACATGAGGTTTTTTCCTTAAGCCAAGTGCTGGGAAGGGAATTTCTTCTGCAAAAGTACTGTGCTTCTGCTGCTTGTTCCATTTTAGAAAGTTTCCTCCCTTGGCCCTGCCTTGTTTGAATAGTCCTTTCTCTTCTAACTAGAAGCTCCAGGTTTTCTTCTTACAAGTTGTCTTTGTTTTCTTTGTCCACAGACAGGAGTCCCTGCTCTCCCAGAGCCATGTCGATCATCAGAAGCTGCTTGTGGCTGAGAATGCAGATGGCCACGAAAGGCCTAGAAGTAAAAACTGGAGCAATGTCGTGTCCAAGAAGATTTTCCCAGAGAAAAGCATCCTAGGAGCGGCAAGTGTCATGTAGCTGCCAGTTTCCAGTATATGACTCTCAGGATGCTGTGGCGCTGCCAAAGGCGAAGAGGATCAGAGAGCTGCCAGACACGATCCTCGAGCAGGAAAGGCAGATTTTAGGAGCTCCAGGGAATTCCCTGATGTCAGCAGTGGAGGAGCAGGATGAGGAAGATGTCCACGCTTGGGCTACTTGTGGCAAGAGTGTCCAAGGCTCCCAGTGCCTCCGTGAGAGCTGCAGGAGTGGAGTCAGAGGAAGGCCTTTGGACAGGACTGCCTCCTCCCTCAGAGCCATGGCTCTCAGCAGAACCGTCTCATTGCTGAGGATGCACCTGTCCAGGAAGAGCCTTGCAAAGGAGTAGGAGTCCAGCTCATTGCAGTAAGGGAATGGCTGAATGATGTTTCCCAGGAGCAACTATGCTGAAGGTGCCAGTTCTAGTCCATGGCTCGCAGGATGCTGCAGCACTGCCATAGGAGAAGGGGTTTGGCATGGTGCTAGAGAAGGTCCTCGAGCAGCAAAGGCAGGTGTTTGCAGCTCCAGGGAATACCCTGACGTCAGCAGTGGAGTAGCAGGATGAGGAAGATGTGCACGCTTGGGCTACTTGTGGCAAGAGCCTCTATCCCTGCCCTTGCCTGGGTGAGAGTTGCCAGAGCGCAGACGGAGGAAGGCCTTTGGACAGGTGCAAGGTAAGAATGATGCATGGTCGGCAGTCGTGGTGTAAACAGAAACATTTCTTGCAATCATCCCTACTGTTAGAGTAGTTTCACTTTCCGGTTTGAATAGCGTGAGCCTGGAAAGCCAATAGTCTAAATGTTCAGATGTCTGGTACCCAATAGTAGACATGAACTCATGTCTCTCACAGAAACATCAGGCGTTTTCCTTAAGCCAAGTGCTGGGAGGGGAATTTCTTCTGCAATACTGCTGTGCTTCTGCTGCTTGTTCCATTTTAGAAAGTTTCCTCCCTTGGCTCTGCCTTGATTGAATAGTCCTTTCTCTTCTAACTAGAAGCTCCAGGTTTTCTTCTTACAAGTTGTCTTTGTTTTCTTTGTCCACAGACAGGAGTCCCTGCTCTCCCAGAGCCATGTCGATCATCAGAAGCTGCTTGTGGCCGTGGATGCAGATGGCCACGAAAGGCCTAGAAGTAAAATCTGCAGCAAGGTTGTGTGCAAGAAGATTTTCCCAGAGAAAAGCATCCTAGGAGCAGCAAGTGTCCTGGAGCTGCCAGTTGCCAGTATAGGACTCCTAGGATGCTGTTGCGCTTCCAAAATGTAAGAGGCTCAGAGAGCTGCCAGACACGATCCTCGAGCAGGAAAGGCAGATGTTGGGAGCTCCAGGGAATTCCCTGATGTCAGCAGTGGCGGAGCAATATGAGGAAGATGTCCACGCTTGGGCTACTTGTGGCAAGCGTGTCCAAGGCTCCCAGTGCCTCCGTGGGAGCTACAGGAGTGGAGACGGAGGAAGGCCTTTGGGCAGGACTGGCTGCTCCCTCAGAGCCGTGGCTCTCAGCAGAACCGTCTCATTGCTGAGGATGCACCTATCCAGGAAGAGCCTTGCAAAGGAGTAGGAGTCCAGCTCATTGCAGTAAGGGAATGGCTGAAGGATGTTTCCCAGGAGCAACTATGCTGAAGGTGCCAGTTCCAGTCCATGGCTCGCAGGATGCTGCAGCACTGCCATAGGAGAAGGGGTTTGGCATGGTGCTAGAGAAGGTCCTCGAGCCGCAAAGGCAGGTGTTTGCAGCTCCAGGGAATTCCTAGATGTCAGCAGTGGAAGATCAGGATGAGGAATATCTCCAGGCTTGGGCTACTTGTGGCAAGAGCCTCCATCCCTGCCCGAGCTTGGGTGAGAGTTGCCAGAGCGCAGACGGAGGAAGGCCTTTGGACAGGTGCAAGGTAAGAATGATGCATGGTCGGCAGTCGTGGTGTAAACAGAAACATTTCTTGCAATCATCCCTACTGTTAGAGTAGTTTCACTTTCCGGTTTGAATAGCGTGAGCCTGGAAAGCCAATAGTCTAAATGTTCAGATGTCTGGTACCCAATAGTAGACATGAACTCAAGTCTCTCATAGAAACATCAGGCTTTTTCCTTAAGCCAAGTGCTGGGAGGGGAATTTCTTCTGCAAAACTGCTCTGCTTCTGCTGCTTGTTCCATTTTAGAAAGTTTCCTGCTTTGGCCCTGCCTTGATTGAATAGTCCTTTGTCTTCTAACTAGAAGCTCCAGGTTTTCTTCTTACAAGTTGTCTTTGTTTTCTTTGTCCACAGACAGGAGTCCCTGCTCTCCCAGAGCCCTGTTGATCATCAGAACCTGCTTGTGGCTGAGGATGCAGATGGCCACGAAAGGCCTAGAAGTAAAATCGGCAGCAAGGTCGTATGCAAGAAGATTTTCCCAGAGAAAAGCATCCTAGGAGCAGCAAGTGTCCTGGAGGTGCCAGTTGCCAGTATATGACTCCTAGGATGCTGTGGCGCTGCCAAAGGTGAAGAGGCTCAGAGAGCTGCCAGACATGATCCTCTAGCTGGAAAGGCAGATGTTTGGAGCTCCAGGGAATTCCCTGACGTCAGCAGTGGAGGAGCAGGATGAGGAAGATGTCCACGCTTGGGCTACTTGTGGCAAGAGTGTCCAAGGCTCCCAGTGCCTCCGTGAGAGCGGCAGGACTGGAGACGGAGGAAGGCCTTTGGACAGGTGCAAGGTAAGAATGATGCATGGTCCCCAGTTGTGGTGAGTACAGAAACATTTCTTCGAAGCATCTCTAGCTTTTGAAATAGTTTGACATTCCGGTTTGAATTGCGTGAGCCTGGAAAGCCAGTAGTCTAAATGTTCAGATGTCTGCTATCCAATAGTAGACATGAACTCAAGTCTCTCATAGAAACATCATGCTTTTTCCTTAAGCCAAGTGCTGGGAGGGGAATTTCTTCTGCAAAACTACTGTGCTTCTGCTGCTTGTTCCATTTTAGAAAGTTTCCTCCCTTGGCCCTGCCTTGATTGAATAGTCCTTTTTCTTCTAACTAGAAGCTCCAGGTTTTAATCTTACAAGTTGTCTTTGTTTTCTTTGTCCACAGACAGGAGTCCCTGCTCTCCCAGAGCCATGTCGATCATCAGAAGCTGCTTGTGGCTGCGGATGCAGATGGCCACAAAAGGCCTAGAAGTAAAATCTGCAGCAAGGTTGTGTGCAAGAAGATTTTCCCAGAGAAAAGCATCCTAGGAGCAGCAAGTGTCCTGGAGGTGCCAGTTGCCAGTATATGACTCCAAGGATGCTGTGGCGCAGCCAAAGGTGAAGAGGCTCAGAGAGCTGCCAGACACGATCCTCGAGCTGCAAAGGCAGGTGTTTGCAGCTCCAGGGAATTCCCTGCCGTCAGCAGTGGAGGAGCAGGATGAGGAAGATCTCGACGCTTGGGCTACTTGTGGCAAGAGTGTCCAAGGCTCCCAGTGCCTCCGTGGGAGCTGCGGGACTGGAGGCGGAGGAAGGCCTTTGGGCAGGACTGGCTGCTCCCTCAGAGCCGCGGCTCTCAGCAGAACCGTCTCATTGCTGAGGATGCACCTGTCCAGGAAGAGCATTGCAGAGGAGTAGGAGTCCAGCTCATTGCAGTAAGGGAATGGCTGAGGGATGTTTCCCAGGAGCAACTTTGCTGGAGGTGCCAGTTCCAGTCCGTGACTTGCAGGATGCTGCAGCACTGCCATAGGAGAAGGCGTTTGGCATGATGCTAGAGAAGATCCTCGAGCAGCAAATGCAAGTGTTTGCAGCTCCAGGGAATTCCTAGATGTCAGCAGTGGAAGATCAGGATGAGGAATATCTCCAGGCTTGGGCTACTTGTGGCAAGAGCCTCCATCCCTGCCCGAGCTTGGGTGAGAGTTGCCAGAGCGCAGACGGAGGAAGGCCTTTGGACAGGTGCAAGGTAAGAATGATGCATGGTCGGCAGTCGTGGTGTAAACAGAAACATTTCTTGCAATCATCCCTACTGTTAGAGTAGTTTCACTTTCCGGTTTGAATAGCGTGAGCCTGGAAAGCCAGTAGTCTAAATGTTCAGATGTCTGGTACCCAATAGTAGACATGAACTCATGTCTCTCATAGAAACATCAGGCTTTTTCCTTAAGCCAAGTGCTGGGAGGGGAATTTCTTCTGCAAAACTACTGTGCTTCTGCTGCTTGTTCCATTTTAGAAAGTTTCCTCCTTTGGCCCTGCCTTGATTGAATAGTCCTTTTTCTTCTAACTAGAAGCTCCAGGTTTTCTTCTTACAAGTTGTCTTTGTTTTCTTTGTCCACAGACAGGAGTCCCTGCTCTCCCAGAGCCCTGTTGATCATCAGAACCTGCTTGTGGCTGAGGATGCAGATGGCCACGAAAGGCCTAGAAGTAAAATCGGCAGCAAGGTTGTGTGCAAGAAGATTTTCCCAGAGAAAAGCATCCTAGGAGCAGCAAGTGTCCTGGAGGTGCCAGTTGCCAGTATATGACTCCTAGGATGCTGTGGCGCTGCCAAAGGTGAAGAGGCTCAGAGAGCTGCCAGACATGATCCTCCAGCTGGAAAGGCAGATGTTTGGAGCTCCAGGGAATTCCCTGCCGTCAGCAGTGGAGGAGCAGGATGAGGAAGATGTCCATGCTTGGGCTACTTGTGGCAAGAGTGTCCAAGGCTCCCAGTGCCTCCGTGAGAGCGGCAGGACTGGAGACGGAGGAAGGCCTTTGGACAGGTGCAAGGTAAGAATGATGCATGGTCCCCAGTTGTGGTGAGTACAGAAACATTTCTTCGAAGCATCTCTAGCTTTTGAAATAGTTTGACATTCCGGTTTGAATTGCGTGAGCCTGGAAAGCCAGTAGTCTAAATGTTCAGATGTCTGCTATCCAATAGTAGACATGAACTCAAGTCTCTCATAGAAACATCATGCTTTTTCCTTAAGCCAAGTGCTGGGAGGGGAATTTCTTCTGCAAAAGTACTGTGCTTCTGCTGCTTGTTCCATTTTAGAAAGTTTCCTCCCTTGGCCCTGCCTTGATTGAATAGTCCTTTCTCTTCTAACTAGAAGCTCCAGGTTTTAATCTTACAAGTTGTCTTTGTTTTCTTTGTCCACAGACAGGAGTCCCTGCTCTCCCAGAGCCATGTCGATCATCAGAAGCTGCTTGTGGCTGCGGATGCAGATGGCCACAAAAGGCCTAGAAGTAAAATCTGGAGCAAGGTCGTGTGCAAGATTTTCCCAGAGAAAAGCATCCTAGGAGCAGCAAGTGTACTGGAGGTGCCAGTTGCCAGTATATGACTCCAAGGATGCTGTGGCGCAGCCAAAGGTGAAGAGGCTCAGAGAGCTGCCAGACACGATCCTCGAGCAGCAAAGGCAGGTGTTTGCAGCTCCAGGGAATTCCCTGCCGTCAGCAGTGGAGGAGCAGGATGAGGAAGATCTCGACGCTTGGGCTACTTGTGGCAAGAGTGTCCAAGGCTCCCAGTGCCTCCGTGGGAGCTGCGGGACTGGAGGCGGAGGAAGGCCTTTGGGCAGGACTGGCTGCTCCCTCAGAGCCGCGGCTCTCAGCAGAACCGTCTCATTGCTGAGGATGCACCTGTCCAGGAAGAGCATTGCAGAGGAGTAGGAGTCCAGCTCATTGCAGTAAGGGAATGGCTGAGGGATGTTTCCCAGGAGCAACTTTGCTGGAGGTGCCAGTTCCAGTCCGTGACTTGCAGGATGCTGCAGCACTGCCATAGGAGAAGGCGTTTGGCATGATGCTAGAGAAGATCCTCGAGCAGCAAATGCAAGTGTTTGCAGCTCCAGGGAATTCCTAGATGTCAGCAGTGGAAGATCAGGATGAGGAATATCTCCAGGCTTGGGCTACTTGTGGCAAGAGCCTCCATCCCTGCCCGAGCTTGGGTGAGAGTTGCCAGAGCGCAGACGGAGGAAGGCCTTTGGACAGGTGCAAGGTAAGAATGATGCATGGTCGGCAGTCGTGGTGTAAACAGAAACATTTCTTGCAATCATCCCTACTGTTAGAGTAGTTTCACTTTCCGGTTTGAATAGCGTGAGCCTGGAAAGCCAATAGTCTAAGTTTTCAGATGTCTGGTACCCAATAGTAGACATGAACTCATGTCTCTCATAGAAACATCAGGCTTTTTCCTTAAGCCAAGTGCTGGGAGGGGAATTTCTTCTGCAAAACTACTGTGCTTCTGCTGCTTGTTCCATTTTAGAAAGTTTCCTCCTTTGGCCCTGCCTTGATTGAATAGTCCTTTTTCTTCTAACTAGAAGCTCCAGGTTTTCTTCTTACAAGTTGTCTTTGTTTTCTTTGTCCACAGACAGGAGTCCCTGCTCTCCCAGAGCCATGTCGATTATCAGAAGCTTCTTGTGGCTGAGAATGCAGATGGCCACGAAAGGCCTAGGAGTAAAAACTGGAGCAAGGACGTGTGCAAGAAGATTTTCCTAGAGGAAAGCATCCTAGGAGCAGCAAGTGTCCTGGAGGTGCCAGTTGCCAGTATATGACTCCTAGGATGCTGTGGCGCTGCCAAAGGCAAAGAGGCTCAGAGATCTGCCAGACACGATCCTCCAGCAGGAAAGGCAGATGTTGGGAGCACCAGGGAATTCCCTGACGTCAGCAGTGGAGGAGCAGGATGAGGAAGATGTCCACGCTTGGGCTACTTGTGGCAAGAGTGTCCAAGGCTCCCAGTGCCTCCGTGGGAGCTGCAGGACTGGTGACAGAGGGCAACCATTGGGCAGGACTGGCTGCTCCCTCAGAGCTGTGGCTCTCAGCAGAACCGTCTCATTGCTGAGGATGCACCTGTCCAGGAAGAGCATTGCAGAGGAGTAGGAGTCCAGCTCATTGCAGTAAGGGAATGGCTGAGGGATGTTTCCCAGGAGCAACTTTGCTGGAGGTGCCAGTTCCAGTCCGTGGCTCGCAGGATGCTGCAGCGCTGCCATAGGAGAAGGGGTTTTGCATGGTGCTAGAGAAGATCCTCGAGCAGCAAAGGCAGGTGTTTGCAGCTCCAGGGAATACCCTGACGTCAGCAGTGGAGTAGCAGGATGAGGAAGATGTCCACGCTTGGGCTACTTGTGGCAAGAGCCTCCATCCCTGCCCTTGCCTGGGTGAGAGTTGCCGGAGCGCAGATGGAGGAAGGCCTTTGGACAGGTGCAAGGTAAGAATGATGCATGGTCGGCAGTCGTGGTGTAAACAGAAACATTTCTTGCAATCATCCTTACTGTTAGAGTAGTTTCACTTTCCGGTTTGAATAGCGTGAGCCTGGAAAGCCAATAGTCTAAATGTTCAGATGTCTGGTACCCAGTAGTAGACATGAACTCATGTCTCTCATAGAAACATGAGGTTTTTTCCTTAAGCCAAGTGCTGGGAAAGGAATTTCTTCTGCAAAACTACTGTGCTTCTGCTGCTTGTTCCATTTTAGAAAGTTTCCTCCCTTGGCCCTGCCTTGATTGAATAGTCCTTTGTCTTCTATCTAGAAGCTCCAGGTTTTCTTCTTACAAGTTGTCTTTGTTTTCTTTGTCCACAGACAGGAGTCCCTGTTTTCCCAGAGCCATGTCGATCATCAGAAGCTGCTTGTGGCTGCGGATGCAGATGGCCACGAAAGGCCTAGAAGTAAAAACTGGAGCAATGTCGTGTCCAAAAAGATTTTCCCAGAGAAAAGCATCCTAGGAGCAGCAAGTGTCCTGGAGGTGCCAGTTTCCAGTATATGACTCTCAGGATGCTGTGGCGCTGCCAAAGGCGAAGAGGCTCAGAGAGCTGCCAGACACGATCCTCGAGCAGGAAAGGCAGATTTTAGGAGCTCCAGGGAATTCCCTGACGTCAGCAGTGGAGGAGCAGGATGAGGAAGATGTCCACGCTTGGGCTACTTGTGGCAAGAGTGTCCAAGGCTCCCAGTGCCTCCGTGGGAGCTGCAGGAGTGGAGTCAGAGGAAGGCCTTTTGACAGGACTGGCTGCTCCCTCAGAGCCATGGCTCTCAGCAGAACCGTCTCATTGCTGAGGATGCACCTGTCCAGGAAGAGCCTTGCAGAGGAGTAGGAGTCCAGCTCATTGCAGTAAGGGAATGGCTGAATGATGTTTCCCAGGAGCAACTATGCTGAAGGTGCCAGTTCCAGTCCATGGCTCGCAGGATGCTGCAGCACTGCCATAGGAGAAGGGGTTTGGCATGGTGCTAGAGAAGGTCCTCGAGCAGCAAAGGCAGGTGTTTGCAGCTCCAGGGAATACCCTGACGTCAGCAGTGGAGTAGCAGGATGAGGAAGATGTCCACGCTTGGGCTACTTGTGGCAAGGGCCTCCATCCTTGCCCTTGCCTGGGTGAGAGTTGCCGGAGCGCAGACGGAGGAAGGCCTTTGGACAGGTGCAAGGTAAGAATGATGCATGGTCGGCAGTCGTGGTGTAAACAGAAACATTTCTTGCAATCATCCCTACTGTTAGAGTAGTTTCACTTTCCGGTTTGAATAGCGTGAGCCTGGAAAGCCAATAGTCCAAATGTTCAGATGTCTGGTACCCAATAGTAGACATGAACTCAAGTCTCTCATAGAAACATCAGGCGTTTTCCTTAAGCCAAGTGCTGGGAGGGGAATTTCTTCTGCAATACTGCTGTGCTTCTGCTGCTTGTTCCATTTTAGAAAGTTTCCTCTCTTGGCCCTGCCTTGATTGAATAGTCCTTTCTCTTCTAACTAGAAGCTCCAGGTTTTAATCTTACAAGTTGTCTTTGTTTTCTTTGTCCACAGACAGGAGTCCCTGCTCTCCCAGAGCCATGTCGATCATCAGAAGCTGCTTGTGGCTGCGGATGCAGATGGCCACAAAAGGCCTAGAAGTAAAATCTGGAGCAAGGTCGTGTGCAAGATTTTCCCAGAGAAAAGCATCCTAGGAGCAGCAAGTGTACTGGAGGTGCCAGTTGCCAGTATATGACTCCAAGGATGCTGTGGCGCAGCCAAAGGTGAAGAGGCTCAGAGAGCTGCCAGACACGATCCTCGAGCAGCAAAGGCAGGTGTTTGCAGCTCCAGGGAATTCCCTGCCGTCAGCAGTGGAGGAGCAGGATGAGGAAGATGTCCATGCTTGGGCTACTTGTGGCAAGAGTGTCCAAGGCTCCCAGTGCCTCCGTGGGAGCTGCGGGACTGGAGGCGGAGGAAGGCCTTTGGGCAGGACTGGCTGCTCCCTCAGAGCCGCGGCTTTCAGCAGAACCGTCTCATTGCTGAGGATGCACCTGTCCAGGAAGAGCATTGCAGAGGAGTAGGAGTCCAGCTCATTGCAGTAAGGGAATGGCTGAGGGATGTTTCCCAGGAGCAACTTTGCTGGAGGTGCCAGTTCCAGTCCGTGACTTGCAGGATGCTGCAGCACTGCCATAGGAGAAGGCGTTTGGCATGATGCTAGAGAAGATCCTCGAGCAGCAAATGCAAGTGTTTGCAGCTCCAGGGAATTCCTAGATGTCAGCAGTGGAAGATCAGGATGAGGAATATCTCCAGGCTTGGGCTACTTGTGGCAAGAGCCTCCATCCCTGCCCGAGCTTGGGTGAGAGTTGCCAGAGCGCAGACGGAGGAAGGCCTTTGGACAGGTGCAAGGTAAGAATGATGCATGGACGGCAGTCGTGGTGTAAACAGAAACATTTCTTGCAATCGCCTCTAGCTTTTAGAGTAGTTTCACTTTCCGGTTTGAATAGTGTGAGCCTGGAAAGCCAATAGTCTAAATGTTCAGATGTCTGGAACCCAATAGTAGACATGAACTCAAGTCTCTCATAGAAACATCAGGCTTTTTCCTTAAGCCAAGTGCTGGGAGGGGAATTTCTTCTGCAAAACTGCTCTGCTTCTGCTGCTTGTTCCATTTTAGAAAGTTTCCTGCTTTGGCCCTGCCTTGATTGAATAGTCCTTTCTCTTCTATCTAGAAGCTCCAGGTTTTCTTCTTACAAGTTGTCTTTGTTTTCTTTGTCCACAGACAGGAGTCCCTGCTCTCCCAGAGCCCTGTTGATCATCAGAAGCTGCTTGTGGCTGAGGATGCAGATGGCCACGAAAGGCCTAGAAGTAAAATCGGCAGCAATGTCGTGTGCAAGAAGATTTTCCCAGAGAAAAGCATCCTAGGAGCAGCAAGTGTCCTGGAGGTGCCAGTTGCCAGTATATGACTCCTAGGATGCTGTGGCGCTACCAGAGGTGAAGAGGCTCAGAGAGCTGCCAGACATGATCCTCCAGCTGGAAAGGCAGATGTTTGGAGCTCCAGGGAATTCCCTGACGTCAGCAGTGGAGGAGCAGGATGAGGAAGATGTCCACGCTTGGGCTACTTGTGGCAAGAGTGTCCAAGGCTCCCAGTGCCTCCGTGAGAGCGGCAGGACTGGAGACGGAGGAAGGCCTTTGGACAGGTGCAAGGTAAGAATGATGCATGGTCCCCAGTTGTGGTGAATACAGAAACATTTCTTCGAAGCATCTCTAGCTTTTGAAATAGTTTGACATTCCGGTTTGAATTGCGTGAGCCTGGAAAGCCAGTAGTCTAAATGTTCAGATGTCTGCTATCCAATAGTAGACATGAACTCAAGTCTCTCATAGAAACATCATGCTTTTTCCTTAAGCCAAGTGCGGGGAGGGGAATTTCTTCTGCAAAACTACTGTGCTTCTGCTGCTTGTTCCATTTTAGAAAGTTTCCTCCCTTGGCCCTGCCTTGATTGAATTGTCCTTTCTCTTCTAACTAGAAGCTCCAGGTTTTAATCTTACAAGTTGTCTTTGTTTTCTTTGTCCACAGACAGGGGTCCCTGCTCTCCCAGAGCCATGTCGATCATCAGAAGCTTCTTGTGGCTGAGAATGCAGATGGCCACGAAAGGCCTAGGAGTAAAAACTGGAGCAAGGACGTGTGCAAGAAGTTTTTCCTAGAGGAAAGCATCCTAGGAGCAGCAAGTGTCCTGGAGGTGCCAGTTGCCAGTATATGCGTCCTAGGATGCTGTGGCGCTGCCAAAGGCAAAGAGGCTCAGAGATCTGCCAGACACGATCCTCCAGCAGGAAAGGCAGATGTTGGGAGCACCAGGGAATTCCCTGACGTCAGCAGTGGAGGAGCAGGATGAGGAAGATGTCCACGCTTGGGCTACTTGTGGCAAGAGTGTCCAAGGCTCCCAGTGCCTCCGTGGGAGCTGCAGGACTGGTGACAGAGGGCAACCATTGGGCAGGACTGGCTGCTTCCTCAGAGCTGTGGCTCTCAGCAGAACTGTCTCATTGCTGAGGATGCACCTGTCCAGGAAGAGCATTGCAGAGGAGTAGGAGTCCAGCTCATTGCAGTAAGGGAATGGCTGAGGGATGTTTCCCAGGAGCAACTTTGCTGGAGGTGCCAGTTCCAGTCCGTGGCTCGCAGGATGCTGCAGCTCTGCCTTAGGAGAAGGGGTTTTGCATGGTGCTAGAGAAGATCCTCGAGCAGCAAAGGCAGGTGTTTGCAGCTCCAGGGAATACCCTGACGTCAGCAGTGGAGTAGCAGGATGAGGAAGATGTCCACGCTTGGGCTACTTGTGGCAAGAGCCTCCATCCCTGCCCTTGCCTGGGTGAGAGTTGCCGGAGCGCAGATGGAGGAAGGCCTTTGGACAGGTGCAAGGTAAGAATGATGCATGGTCGGCAGTCGTGGTGTAAACAGAAACATTTCTTGCAATCATCCTTACTGTTAGAGTAGTTTCACTTTCCGGTTTGAATAGCGTGAGCCTGGAAAGCCAATAGTCTAAATGTTCAGATGTCTGGTTCCCAGTAGTAGACATGAACTCAAGTCTCTCATAGAAACATGAGGTTTTTTCCTTAAGCCAAGTGCTGGGAAGGGAATTTCTTCTGCAATACTGCTGTGCTTCTGCTGCTTGTTCCATTTTAGAAAGTTTCCTCCCTTGGCCCTGCCTTGATTGAATAGTCCTTTGTCTTCTATCTAGAAGCTCCAGGTTTTCTTCTTACAAGTTGTCTTTGTTTTCTTTGTCCACAGACAGGAGTCCCTGCTCTCCCAGAGCCATGTCGATCATCAGAAGCTGCTTGTGGCTGCGGATGCAGATGGCCACGAAAGGCCTAGAAGTAAAAACTGGAGCAATGTCGTGTCCAAGAAGATTTTCCCAGAGAAAAGCATCCTAGGAGCAGCAAGTGTCCTGTAGCTGCCAGTTTCCAGTATATGACTCTCAGGATGCTGTGGCGCTGCCAAAGGCGAAGAGGATCAGAGAGCTGCCAGACACGATCCTCGAGCAGGAAAGGCAGATGTTGGGAGCACCAGGGAATTCCCTGATGTCAGCAGTGGAGGAGCAGGATGAGGAAGATCTCGACGCTTGGGCTACTTGTGGCAAGAGTGTCCAAGGCTCCCAGTGCCTCCGTGGGAGCTGCAGGAGTGGAGTCAGAGGAAGGCCTTTGGACAGGACTGGCTGCTCCCTCAGAGCCATGGCTCTCAGCAGAACCGTCTCATTGCTGAGGATGCACCTGTCCAGGAAGAGCCTTGCAAAGGAGTAGGAGTCCAGCTCATTGCAGTAAGGGAATGGCTGAAGGATGTTTCCCAGGAGCAACTATGCTGAAGGTGCCAGTTCCAGTCCATGGCTCGCAGGATGCTGCAGCACTGCCATAGGAGAAGGGGTTTGGCATGGTGCTAGAGAAGATCCTCGAGCCGCAAAGGCAGGTGTTTGCAGCTCCAGGGAATACCCTGACGTCAGCAGTGGAGTAGCAGGATGAGGAAGATGTCCACGCTTGGGCTACTTGTGGCAAGAGCCTCCATCCTTGCCCTTGCCTGGGTGAGAGTTGCCAGAGCGCAGACGGAGGAAGGCCTTTGGACAGGTGCAAGGTAAGAATGATGCATGGTCGGCAGTCGTGGTGTAAACAGAAACATTTCTTGCAATCATCCCTACTGTTAGAGTAGTTTCACTTTCCGGTTTGAATAGCGTGAGCCTGGAAAGCCAATAGTCTAAATGTTCAGATGTCTGGTACCCAATAGTAGACATGAACTCAAGTCTCTCATAGAAACATGAGGTTTTTTCCTTAAGCCAAGTGCTGGGAGGGGAATTTCTTCTGCAAAACTACTGTGCTTCTGCTGCTTGTTCCATTTTAGAAAGTTTCCTCCCTTGGCCCTGCCTTGATTGAATAGTCCTTTTTTTTCTAACTAGAAGCTCCAGGTTTTCTTCTTACAAGTTGTCTTTGTTTTCTTTGTCCACAGACAGGAGTCCCTGCTCTCCCAGAGCCATGTCGATCATCAGAAGCTGCTTGTGGCTGAGAATGCAGATGGCCACGAAAGGCCTAGGAGTAAAAACTGGAGCAAGGACGTGTGCAAGAAGATTTTCCCAGAGAAAAGCATCCTAGGAGCAGCAAGTGTCCTGGAGGTGCCAGTTGCCAGTATATGACTCCTAGGATGCTGTGGCGCTGCCAAAGGCAAAGAGGCTCAGAGAGCTGCCAGACACGATCCTCGAGCAGGAAAGGCAGATGTTGGGAGCACCAGGGAATTCCCTGCCGTCAGCAGTGGAGGAGCAGGATGAGGAAGATGTCCACGCTTGGGCTACTTGTGGCAAGAGTGTCCAAGGCTCCCAGTGCCTCCGTGGGAGCTGCAGGAGTGGTGACGGAGGACAACCATTGGGCAGGACTGGCTGCTCCCTCAGAGCCGTGGCTCTCAGCAGAACCGTCTCATTGCTGAGGATGCACCTGTCCAGGAAGAGCATTGCAGAGGAGTAGGAGTCCAGCTCATTGCAGTAAGGGAATGGCTGAGGGATGTTTCCCAGGAGCAACTTTGCTGGAGGTGCCAGTTCCAGTCCATGGCTCGCAGGATGCTGCAGCACTGCCATAGGAGAAGGGGTTTTGCATGGTGCTAGAGAAGATCCTCGAGCAGCAAAGGCAGGTGTTTGCAGCTCCAGGGAATACCCTGACGTCAGCAGTGGAGTAGCAGGATGAGGAAGATGTCCACGCTTGGGCTACTTGTGGCAAGAGCCTCCATCCCTGCCCTTGCCTGGGTGAGAGTTGCCGGAGCGCAGATGGAGGAAGGCCTTTGGACAGGTGCAAGGTAAGAATGATGGATGGTCGGCAGTCGTGGTGTAAACAGAAACATTTCTTGCAATCATCCCTTCTGTTAGAATAGTTTCACTTTCCGGTTTGAATAGCGTGAGCCTGGAAAGCCAATAGTCTAAATGTTCAGATGTCTGGTACCCAGTAGTAGACATGAACTCAAGTCTCTCATAGAAACATGAGGTTTTTTCCTTAAGCCAAGTGCTGGGAAGGGAATTTCTTCTGCAAAAGTACTGTGCTTCTGCTGCTTGTTCCATTTTAGAAAGTTTCCTCCCTTGGCCCTGCCTTGTTTGAATAGTCCTTTCTCTTCTAACTAGAAGCTCCAGGTTTTCTTCTTACAAGTTGTCTTTGTTTTCTTTGTCCACAGACAGGAGTCCCTGCTCTCCCAGAGCCATGTCGATCATCAGAAGCTGCTTGTGGCTGAGAATGCAGATGGCCACGAAAGGCCTAGAAGTAAAAACTGGAGCAATGTCGTGTCCAAGAAGATTTTCCCAGAGAAAAGCATCCTAGGAGCGGCAAGTGTCATGTAGCTGCCAGTTTCCAGTATATGACTCTCAGGATGCTGTGGCGCTGCCAAAGGCGAAGAGGATCAGAGAGCTGCCAGACACGATCCTCGAGCAGGAAAGGCAGATTTTAGGAGCTCCAGGGAATTCCCTGATGTCAGCAGTGGAGGAGCAGGATGAGGAAGATGTCCACGCTTGGGCTACTTGTGGCAAGAGTGTCCAAGGCTCCCAGTGCCTCCGTGAGAGCTGCAGGAGTGGAGTCAGAGGAAGGCCTTTGGACAGGACTGCCTCCTCCCTCAGAGCCATGGCTCTCAGCAGAACCGTCTCATTGCTGAGGATGCACCTGTCCAGGAAGAGCCTTGCAAAGGAGTAGGAGTCCAGCTCATTGCAGTAAGGGAATGGCTGAATGATGTTTCCCAGGAGCAACTATGCTGAAGGTGCCAGTTCTAGTCCATGGCTCGCAGGATGCTGCAGCACTGCCATAGGAGAAGGGGTTTGGCATGGTGCTAGAGAAGGTCCTCGAGCAGCAAAGGCAGGTGTTTGCAGCTCCAGGGAATACCCTGACGTCAGCAGTGGAGTAGCAGGATGAGGAAGATGTGCACGCTTGGGCTACTTGTGGCAAGAGCCTCTATCCCTGCCCTTGCCTGGGTGAGAGTTGCCAGAGCGCAGACGGAGGAAGGCCTTTGGACAGGTGCAAGGTAAGAATGATGCATGGTCGGCAGTCGTGGTGTAAACAGAAACATTACTTGCAATCATCCCTACTGTTAGAGTAGTTTCACTTTCCGGTTTGAATAGCGTGAGCCTGGAAAGCCAATAGTCTAAATGTTCAGATGTCTGGTACCCAATAGTAGACATGAACTCATGTCTCTCACAGAAACATCAGGCGTTTTCCTTAAGCCAAGTGCTGGGAGGGGAATTTCTTCTGCAATACTGCTGTGCTTCTGCTGCTTGTTCCATTTTAGAAAGTTTCCTCCCTTGGCTCTGCCTTGATTGAATAGTCCTTTCTCTTCTAACTAGAAGCTCCAGGTTTTCTTCTTACAAGTTGTCTTTGTTTTCTTTGTCCACAGACAGGAGTCCCTGCTCTCCCAGAGCCATGTCGATCATCAGAAGCTGCTTGTGGCCGTGGATGCAGATGGCCACGAAAGGCCTAGAAGTAAAATCTGCAGCAAGGTTGTGTGCAAGAAGATTTTCCCAGAGAAAAGCATCCTAGGAGCAGCAAGTGTCCTGGAGGTGCCAGTTGCCAGTATAGGACTCCTAGGATGCTGTTGCGCTTCCAAAATGTAAGAGGCTCAGAGAGCTGCCAGACACGATCCTCGAGCAGGAAAGGCAGATGTTGGGAGCTCCAGGGAATTCCCTGATGTCAGCAGTGGCGGAGCAATATGAGGAAGATGTCCACGCTTGGGCTACTTGTGGCAAGCGTGTCCAAGGCTCCCAGTGCCTCCGTGGGAGCTACAGGAGTGGAGACGGAGGAAGGCCTTTGGGCAGGACTGGCTGCTCCCTCAGAGCCGTGGCTCTCAGCAGAACCGTCTCATTGCTGAGGATGCACCTATCCAGGAAGAGCCTTGCAAAGGAGTAGGAGTCCAGCTCATTGCAGTAAGGGAATGGCTGAAGGATGTTTCCCAGGAGCAACTATGCTGAAGGTGCCAGTTCCAGTCCATGGCTCGCAGGATGCTGCAGCACTGCCATAGGAGAAGGGGTTTGGCATGGTGCTAGAGAAGGTCCTCGAGCCGCAAAGGCAGGTGTTTGCAGCTCCAGGGAATTCCTAGATGTCAGCAGTGGAAGATCAGGATGAGGAATATCTCCAGGCTTGGGCTACTTGTGGCAAGAGCCTCCATCCCTGCCCGAGCTTGGGTGAGAGTTGCCAGAGCGCAGACGGAGGAAGGCCTTTGGACAGGTGCAAGGTAAGAATGATGCATGGTCGGCAGTCGTGGTGTAAACAGAAACATTTCTTGCAATCATCCCTACTGTTAGAGTAGTTTCACTTTCCGGTTTGAATAGCGTGAGCCTGGAAAGCCAATAGTCTAAATGTTCAGATGTCTGGTACCCAATAGTAGACATGAACTCAAGTCTCTCATAGAAACATCAGGCTTTTTCCTTAAGCCAAGTGCTGGGAGGGGAATTTCTTCTGCAAAACTGCTCTGCTTCTGCTGCTTGTTCCATTTTAGAAAGTTTCCTGCTTTGGCCCTGCCTTGATTGAATAGTCCTTTGTCTTCTAACTAGAAGCTCCAGGTTTTCTTCTTACAAGTTGTCTTTGTTTTCTTTGTCCACAGAAAGGAGTCCCTGCTCTCCCAGAGCCCTGTTGATCATCAGAACCTGCTTGTGGCTGAGGATGCAGATGGCCACGAAAGGCCTAGAAGTAAAATCGGCAGCAAGGTCGTATGCAAGAAGATTTTCCCAGAGAAAAGCATCCTAGGAGCAGCAAGTGTCCTGGAGGTGCCAGTTGCCAGTATATGACTCCTAGGATGCTGTGGCGCTGCCAAAGGTGAAGAGGCTCAGAGAGCTGCCAGACATGATCCTCTAGCTGGAAAGGCAGATGTTTGGAGCTCCAGGGAATTCCCTGACGTCAGCAGTGGAGGAGCAGGATGAGGAAGATGTCCATGCTTGGGCTACTTGTGGCAAGAGTGTCCAAGGCTCCCAGTGCCTCCGTGAGAGCGGCAGGACTGGAGACGGAGGAAGGCCTTTGGACAGGTGCAAGGTAAGAATGATGCATGGTCCCCAGTTGTGGTGAGTACAGAAACATTTCTTCGAAGCATCTCTAGCTTTTGAAATAGTTTGACATTCCGGTTTGAATTGCGTGAGCCTGGAAAGCCAGTAGTCTAAATGTTCAGATGTCTGCTATCCAATAGTAGACATGAACTCAAGTCTCTCATAGAAACATCATGCTTTTTCCTTAAGCCAAGTGCTGGGAGGGGAATTTCTTCTGCAAAACTACTGTGCTTCTGCTGCTTGTTCCATTTTAGAAAGTTTCCTCCCTTGGCCCTGCCTTGATTGAATAGTCCTTTCTCTTCTAACTAGAAGCTCCAGGTTTTAATCTTACAAGTTGTCTTTGTTTTCTTTGTCCACAGACAGGAGTCCCTGCTCTCCCAGAGCCATGTCGATCATCAGAAGCTGCTTGTGGCTGCGGATGCAGATGGCCACAAAAGGCCTAGAAGTAAAATCTGCAGCAAGGTTGTGTGCAAGAAGATTTTCCCAGAGAAAAGCATCCTAGGAGCAGCAAGTGTCCTGGAGGTGCCAGTTGCCAGTATATGACTCCAAGGATGCTGTGGCGCAGCCAAAGGTGAAGAGGCTCAGAGAGCTGCCAGACACGATCCTCGAGCTGCAAAGGCAGGTGTTTGCAGCTCCAGGGAATTCCCTGCCGTCAGCAGTGGAGGAGCAGGATGAGGAAGATCTCGACGCTTGGGCTACTTGTGGCAAGAGTGTCCAAGGCTCCCAGTGCCTCCGTGGGAGCTGCGGGACTGGAGGCGGAGGAAGGCCTTTGGGCAGGACTGGCTGCTCCCTCAGAGCCGCGGCTCTCAGCAGAACCGTCTCATTGCTGAGGATGCACCTGTCCAGGAAGAGCATTGCAGAGGAGTAGGAGTCCAGCTCATTGCAGTAAGGGAATGGCTGAGGGATGTTTCCCAGGAGCAACTTTGCTGGAGGTGCCAGTTCCAGTCCGTGACTTGCAGGATGCTGCAGCACTGCCATAGGAGAAGGCGTTTGGCATGATGCTAGAGAAGATCCTCGAGCAGCAAATGCAAGTGTTTGCAGCTCCAGGGAATTCCTAGATGTCAGCAGTGGAAGATCAGGATGAGGAATATCTCCAGGCTTGGGCTACTTGTGGCAAGAGCCTCCATCCCTGCCCGAGCTTGGGTGAGAGTTGCCAGAGCGCAGACGGAGGAAGGCCTTTGGACAGGTGCAAGGTAAGAATGATGCATGGTCGGCAGTCGTGGTGTAAACAGAAACATTTCTTGCAATCATCCCTACTGTTAGAGTAGTTTCACTTTCCGGTTTGAATAGCGTGAGCCTGGAAAGCCAATAGTCTAAATGTTCAGATGTCTGGTACCCAATAGTAGACATGAACTCAAGTCTCTCATAGAAACATCAGGCTTTTTCCTTAAGCCAAGTGCTGGGAGGGGAATTTCTTCTGCAAAACTGCTCTGCTTCTGCTGCTTGTTCCATTTTAGAAAGTTTCCTGCTTTGGCCCTGCCTTGATTGAATAGTCCTTTGTCTTCTAACTAGAAGCTCCAGGTTTTCTTCTTACAAGTTGTCTTTGTTTTCTTTGTCCACAGAAAGGAGTCCCTGCTCTCCCAGAGCCCTGTTGATCATCAGAACCTGCTTGTGGCTGAGGATGCAGATGGCCACGAAAGGCCTAGAAGTAAAATCGGCAGCAAGGTCGTATGCAAGAAGATTTTCCCAGAGAAAAGCATCCTAGGAGCAGCAAGTGTCCTGGAGGTGCCAGTTGCCAGTATATGACTCCTAGGATGCTGTGGCGCTGCCAAAGGTGAAGAGGCTCAGAGAGCTGCCAGACATGATCCTCTAGCTGGAAAGGCAGATGTTTGGAGCTCCAGGGAATTCCCTGACGTCAGCAGTGGAGGAGCAGGATGAGGAAGATGTCCATGCTTGGGCTACTTGTGGCAAGAGTGTCCAAGGCTCCCAGTGCCTCCGTGAGAGCGGCAGGACTGGAGACGGAGGAAGGCCTTTGGACAGGTGCAAGGTAAGAATGATGCATGGTCCCCAGTTGTGGTGAGTACAGAAACATTTCTTCGAAGCATCTCTAGCTTTTGAAATAGTTTGACATTCCGGTTTGAATTGCGTGAGCCTGGAAAGCCAGTAGTCTAAATGTTCAGATGTCTGCTATCCAATAGTAGACATGAACTCAAGTCTCTCATAGAAACATCATGCTTTTTCCTTAAGCCAAGTGCTGGGAGGGGAATTTCTTCTGCAAAACTACTGTGCTTCTGCTGCTTGTTCCATTTTAGAAAGTTTCCTCCCTTGGCCCTGCCTTGATTGAATAGTCCTTTCTCTTCTAACTAGAAGCTCCAGGTTTTAATCTTACAAGTTGTCTTTGTTTTCTTTGTCCACAGACAGGAGTCCCTGCTCTCCCAGAGCCATGTCGATCATCAGAAGCTGCTTGTGGCTGCGGATGCAGATGGCCACAAAAGGCCTAGAAGTAAAATCTGCAGCAAGGTTGTGTGCAAGAAGATTTTCCCAGAGAAAAGCATCCTAGGAGCAGCAAGTGTCCTGGAGGTGCCAGTTGCCAGTATATGACTCCAAGGATGCTGTGGCGCAGCCAAAGGTGAAGAGGCTCAGAGAGCTGCCAGACACGATCCTCGAGCTGCAAAGGCAGGTGTTTGCAGCTCCAGGGAATTCCCTGCCGTCAGCAGTGGAGGAGCAGGATGAGGAAGATCTCGACGCTTGGGCTACTTGTGGCAAGAGTGTCCAAGGCTCCCAGTGCCTCCGTGGGAGCTGCGGGACTGGAGGCGGAGGAAGGCCTTTGGGCAGGACTGGCTGCTCCCTCAGAGCCGCGGCTCTCAGCAGAACCGTCTCATTGCTGAGGATGCACCTGTCCAGGAAGAGCATTGCAGAGGAGTAGGAGTCCAGCTCATTGCAGTAAGGGAATGGCTGAGGGATGTTTCCCAGGAGCAACTTTGCTGGAGGTGCCAGTTCCAGTCCGTGACTTGCAGGATGCTGCAGCACTGCCATAGGAGAAGGCGTTTGGCATGATGCTAGAGAAGATCCTCGAGCAGCAAATGCAAGTGTTTGCAGCTCCAGGGAATTCCTAGATGTCAGCAGTGGAAGATCAGGATGAGGAATATCTCCAGGCTTGGGCTACTTGTGGCAAGAGCCTCCATCCCTGCCCGAGCTTGGGTGAGAGTTGCCAGAGCGCAGACGGAGGAAGGCCTTTGGACAGGTGCAAGGTAAGAATGATGCATGGTCGGCAGTCGTGGTGTAAACAGAAACATTTCTTGCAATCATCCCTACTGTTAGAGTAGTTTCACTTTCCGGTTTGAATAGCGTGAGCCTGGAAAGCCAGTAGTCTAAATGTTCAGATGTCTGGTACCCAATAGTAGACATGAACTCATGTCTCTCATAGAAACATCAGGCTTTTTCCTTAAGCCAAGTGCTGGGAGGGGAATTTCTTCTGCAAAACTACTGTGCTTCTGCTGCTTGTTCCATTTTAGAAAGTTTCCTCCTTTGGCCCTGCCTTGATTGAATAGTCCTTTTTCTTCTAACTAGAAGCTCCAGGTTTTCTTCTTACAAGTTGTCTTTGTTTTCTTTGTCCACAGACAGGAGTCCCTGCTCTCCCAGAGCCCTGTTGATCATCAGAACCTGCTTGTGGCTGAGGATGCAGATGGCCACGAAAGGCCTAGAAGTAAAATCGGCAGCAAGGTTGTGTGCAAGAAGATTTTCCCAGAGAAAAGCATCCTAGGAGCAGCAAGTGTCCTGGAGGTGCCAGTTGCCAGTATATGACTCCTAGGATGCTGTGGCGCTGCCAAAGGTGAAGAGGCTCAGAGAGCTGCCAGACATGATCCTCCAGCTGGAAAGGCAGATGTTTGGAGCTCCAGGGAATTCCCTGACGTCAGCAGTGGAGGAGCAGGATGAGGAAGATGTCCATGCTTGGGCTACTTGTGGCAAGAGTGTCCAAGGCTCCCAGTGCCTCCGTGAGAGCGGCAGGACTGGAGACGGAGGAAGGCCTTTGGACAGGTGCAAGGTAAGAATGATGCATGGTCCCCAGTTGTGGTGAGTACAGAAACATTTCTTCGAAGCATCTCTAGCTTTTGAAATAGTTTGACATTCCGGTTTGAATTGCGTGAGCCTGGAAAGCCAGTAGTCTAAATGTTCAGATGTCTGCTATCCAATAGTAGACATGAACTCAAGTCTCTCATAGAAACATCAGGCTTTTTCCTTAAGCCAAGTGCGGGGAGGGGAATTTCTTCTGCAAAAGTACTGTGCTTCTGCTGCTTGTTCCATTTTAGAAAGTTTCCTCCCTTGGCCCTGCCTTGATTGAATAGTCCTTTCTCTTCTAACTAGAAGCTCCAGGTTTTAATCTTACAAGTTGTCTTTGTTTTCTTTGTCCACAGACAGGAGTCCCTGCTCTCCCAGAGCCATGTCGATCATCAGAAGCTGCTTGTGGCTGCGGATGCAGATGGCCACAAAAGGCCTAGAAGTAAAATCTGGAGCAAGGTCGTGTGCAAGATTTTCCCAGAGAAAAGCATCCTAGGAGCAGCAAGTGTACTGGAGGTGCCAGTTGCCAGTATATGACTCCAAGGATGCTGTGGCGCAGCCAAAGGTGAAGAGGCTCAGAGAGCTGCCAGACACGATCCTCGAGCAGCAAAGGCAGGTGTTTGCAGCTCCAGGGAATTCCCTGCCGTCAGCAGTGGAGGAGCAGGATGAGGAAGATCTCGACGCTTGGGCTACTTGTGGCAAGAGTGTCCAAGGCTCCCAGTGCCTCCGTGGGAGCTGCGGGACTGGAGGCGGAGGAAGGCCTTTGGGCAGGACTGGCTGCTCCCTCAGAGCCGCGGCTCTCAGCAGAACCGTCTCATTGCTGAGGATGCACCTGTCCAGGAAGAGCATTGCAGAGGAGTAGGAGTCCAGCTCATTGCAGTAAGGGAATGGCTGAGGGATGTTTCCCAGGAGCAACTTTGCTGGAGGTGCCAGTTCCAGTCCGTGACTTGCAGGATGCTGCAGCACTGCCATAGGAGAAGGCGTTTGGCATGATGCTAGAGAAGATCCTCGAGCAGCAAATGCAAGTGTTTGCAGCTCCAGGGAATTCCTAGATGTCAGCAGTGGAAGATCAGGATGAGGAATATCTCCAGGCTTGGGCTACTTGTGGCAAGAGCCTCCATCCCTGCCCGAGCTTGGGTGAGAGTTGCCAGAGCGCAGACGGAGGAAGGCCTTTGGACAGGTGCAAGGTAAGAATGATGCATGGTCGGCAGTCGTGGTGTAAACAGAAACATTTCTTGCAATCATCCTTACTGTTAGAGTAGTTTCACTTTCCGGTTTGAATAGCGTGAGCCTGGAAAGCCAATAGTCTAAATGTTCAGATGTCTGGTACCCAATAGTAGACATGAACTCATGTCTCTCATAGAAACATCAGGCTTTTTCCTTAAGCCAAGTGCTGGGAGGGGAATTTCTTCTGCAAAACTACTGTGCTTCTGCTGCTTGTTCCATTTTAGAAAGTTTCCTCCTTTGGCCCTGCCTTGATTGAATAGTCCTTTTTCTTCTAACTAGAAGCTCCAGGTTTTCTTCTTACAAGTTGTCTTTGTTTTCTTTGTCCACAGACAGGAGTCCCTGCTCTCCCAGAGCCCTGTTGATCATCAGAACCTGCTTGTGGCTGAGGATGCAGATGGCCACGAAAGGCCTAGAAGTAAAATCTGCAGCAAGGTTGTGTGCAAGAAGATTTTCCCAGAGAAAAGCATCCTAGGAGCAGCAAGTGTCCTGGAGGTGCCAGTTGCCAGTATATGACTCCTAGGATGCTGTGGCGCTGCCAAAGGTGAAGAGGCTCAGAGAGCTGCCAGACATGATCCTCCAGCTGGAAAGGCAGATGTTTGGAGCTCCAGGGAATTCCCTGACGTCAGCAGTGGAGGAGCAGGATGAGGAAGATGTCCATGCTTGGGCTACTTGTGGCAAGAGTGTCCAAGGCTCCCAGTGCCTCCGTGAGAGCGGCAGGACTGGAGACGGAGGAAGGCCTTTGGACAGGTGCAAGGTAAGAATGATGCATGGTCCCCAGTTGTGGTGAGTACAGAAACATTTCTTCGAAGCATCTCTAGCTTTTGAAATAGTTTGACATTCCGGTTTGAATTGCGTGAGCCTGGAAAGCCAGTAGTCTAAATGTTCAGATGTCTGCTATCCAATAGTAGACATGAACTCAAGTCTCTCATAGAAACATCATGCTTTTTCCTTAAGCCAAGTGCTGGGAGGGGAATTTCTTCTGCAAAAGTACTGTGCTTCTGCTGCTTGTTCCATTTTAGAAAGTTTCCTCCCTTGGCCCTGCCTTGATTGAATAGTCCTTTCTCTTCTAACTAGAAGCTCCAGGTTTTAATCTTACAAGTTGTCTTTGTTTTCTTTGTCCACAGACAGGAGTCCCTGCTCTCCCAGAGCCATGTCGATCATCAGAAGCTGCTTGTGGCTGCGGATGCAGATGGCCACAAAAGGCCTAGAAGTAAAATCTGGAGCAAGGTCGTGTGCAAGATTTTCCCAGAGAAAAGCATCCTAGGAGCAGCAAGTGTACTGGAGGTGCCAGTTGCCAGTATATGACTCCAAGGATGCTGTGGCGCAGCCAAAGGTGAAGAGGCTCAGAGAGCTGCCAGACACGATCCTCGAGCAGCAAAGGCAGGTGTTTGCAGCTCCAGGGAATTCCCTGCCGTCAGCAGTGGAGGAGCAGGATGAGGAAGATCTCGACGCTTGGGCTACTTGTGGCAAGAGTGTCCAAGGCTCCCAGTGCCTCCGTGGGAGCTGCGGGACTGGAGGCGGAGGAAGGCCTTTGGGCAGGACTGGCTGCTCCCTCAGAGCCGCGGCTCTCAGCAGAACCGTCTCATTGCTGAGGATGCACCTGTCCAGGAAGAGCATTGCAGAGGAGTAGGAGTCCAGCTCATTGCAGTAAGGGAATGGCTGAGGGATGTTTCCCAGGAGCAACTTTGCTGGAGGTGCCAGTTCCAGTCCGTGACTTGCAGGATGCTGCAGCACTGCCATAGGAGAAGGCGTTTGGCATGATGCTAGAGAAGATCCTCGAGCAGCAAATGCAAGTGTTTGCAGCTCCAGGGAATTCCTAGATGTCAGCAGTGGAAGATCAGGATGAGGAATATCTCCAGGCTTGGGCTGCTTGTGGCAAGAGCCTCCATCCCTGCCCGAGCTTGGGTGAGAGTTGCCAGAGCGCAGACGGAGGAAGGCCTTTGGACAGGTGCAAGGTAAGAATGATGCATGGTCGGCAGTCGTGGTGTAAACAGAAACATTTCTTGCAATCATCCCTACTGTTAGAGTAGTTTCACTTTCCGGTTTGAATAGCGTGAGCCTGGAAAGCCAATAGTCTAAGTTTTCAGATGTCTGGTACCCAATAGTAGACATGAACTCATGTCTCTCATAGAAACATCAGGCTTTTTCCTTAAGCCAAGTGCTGGGAGGGGAATTTCTTCTGCAAAACTACTGTGCTTCTGCTGCTTGTTCCATTTTAGAAAGTTTCCTCCTTTGGCCCTGCCTTGATTGAATAGTCCTTTTTCTTCTAACTAGAAGCTCCAGGTTTTCTTCTTACAAGTTGTCTATGTTTTCTTTGTCCACAGACAGGAGTCCCTGCTCTCCCAGAGCCATGTCGATTATCAGAAGCTTCTTGTGGCTGAGAATGCAGATGGCCACGAAAGGCCTAGGAGTAAAAACTGGAGCAAGGACGTGTGCAAGAAGATTTTCCTAGAGGAAAGCATCCTAGGAGCAGCAAGTGTCCTGGAGGTGCCAGTTGCCAGTATATGACTCCTAGGATGCTGTGGCGCTGCCAAAGGCAAAGAGGCTCAGAGATCTGCCAGACACGATCCTCCAGCAGGAAAGGCAGATGTTGGGAGCACCAGGGAATTCCCTGACGTCAGCAGTGGAGGAGCAGGATGAGGAAGATGTCCACGCTTGGGCTACTTGTGGCAAGAGTGTCCAAGGCTCCCAGTGCCTCCGTGGGAGCTGCAGGACTGGTGACAGAGGGCAACCATTGGGCAGGACTGGCTGCTCCCTCAGAGCTGTGGCTCTCAGCAGAACCGTCTCATTGCTGAGGATGCACCTGTCCAGGAAGAGCATTGCAGAGGAGTAGGAGTCCAGCTCATTGCAGTAAGGGAATGGCTGAGGGATGTTTCCCAGGAGCAACTTTGCTGGAGGTGCCAGTTCCAGTCCGTGGCTCGCAGGATGCTGCAGCGCTGCCATAGGAGAAGGGGTTTTGCATGGTGCTAGAGAAGATCCTCGAGCAGCAAAGGCAGGTGTTTGCAGCTCCAGGGAATACCCTGACGTCAGCAGTGGAGTAGCAGGATGAGGAAGATGTCCACGCTTGGGCTACTTGTGGCAAGAGCCTCCATCCCTGCCCTTGCCTGGGTGAGAGTTGCCGGAGCGCAGATGGAGGAAGGCCTTTGGACAGGTGCAAGGTAAGAATGATGCATGGTCGGCAGTCGTGGTGTAAACAGAAACATTTCTTGCAATCATCCTTACTGTTAGAGTAGTTTCACTTTCCGGTTTGAATAGCGTGAGCCTGGAAAGCCAATAGTCTAAATGTTCAGATGTCTGGTACCCAGTAGTAGACATGAACTCATGTCTCTCATAGAAACATGAGGTTTTTTCCTTAAGCCAAGTGCTGGGAAAGGAATTTCTTCTGCAAAACTACTGTGCTTCTGCTGCTTGTTCCATTTTAGAAAGTTTCCTCCCTTGGCCCTGCCTTGATTGAATAGTCCTTTGTCTTCTATCTAGAAGCTCCAGGTTTTCTTCTTACAAGTTGTCTTTGTTTTCTTTGTCCACAGACAGGAGTCCCTGTTTTCCCAGAGCCATGTCGATCATCAGAAGCTGCTTGTGGCTGCGGATGCAGATGGCCACGAAAGGCCTAGAAGTAAAAACTGGAGCAATGTCGTGTCCAAAAAGATTTTCCCAGAGAAAAGCATCCTAGGAGCAGCAAGTGTCCTGGAGGTGCCAGTTTCCAGTATATGACTCTCAGGATGCTGTGGCGCTGCCAAAGGCGAAGAGGCTCAGAGAGCTGCCAGACACGATCCTCGAGCAGGAAAGGCAGATGTTTGGAGCTCCAGGGAATTCCCTGACGTCAGCAGTGGAGGAGCAGGATGAGGAAGATGTCCACGCTTGGGCTACTTGTGGCAAGAGTGTCCAAGGCTCCCAGTGCCTCCGTGGGAGCTGCAGGAGTGGAGTCAGAGGAAGGCCTTTTGACAGGACTGGCTGCTCCCTCAGAGCCATGGCTCTCAGCAGAACCGTCTCATTGCTGAGGATGCACCTGTCCAGGAAGAGCCTTGCAGAGGAGTAGGAGTCCAGCTCATTGCAGTAAGGGAATGGCTGAATGATGTTTCCCAGGAGCAACTATGCTGAAGGTGCCAGTTCCAGTCCATGGCTCGCAGGATGCTGCAGCACTGCCATAGGAGAAGGGGTTTGGCATGGTGCTAGAGAAGATCCTCGAGCAGCAAAGGCAGGTGTTTGCAGCTCCAGGGAATACCCTGACGTCAGCAGTGGAGTAGCAGGATGAGGAAGATGTCCACGCTTGGGCTACTTGTGGCAAGGGCCTCCATCCTTGCCCTTGCCTGGGTGAGAGTTGCCGGAGCGCAGACGGAGGAAGGCCTTTGGACAGGTGCAAGGTAAGAATGATGCATGGTCGGCAGTCGTGGTGTAAACAGAAACATTTCTTGCAATCATCCCTACTGTTAGAGTAGTTTCACTTTCCGGTTTGAATAGCGTGAGCCTGGAAAGCCAATAGTCCAAATGTTCAGATGTCTGGTACCCAATAGTAGACATGAACTCAAGTCTCTCATAGAAACATCAGGCGTTTTCCTTAAGCCAAGTGCTGGGAGGGGAATTTCTTCTGCAATACTGCTGTGCTTCTGCTGCTTGTTCCATTTTAGAAAGTTTCCTCTCTTGGCCCTGCCTTGATTGAATAGTCCTTTCTCTTCTAACTAGAAGCTCCAGGTTTTAATCTTACAAGTTGTCTTTGTTTTCTTTGTCCACAGACAGGAGTCCCTGCTCTCCCAGAGCCATGTCGATCATCAGAAGCTGCTTGTGGCTGCGGATGCAGATGGCCACAAAAGGCCTAGAAGTAAAATCTGGAGCAAGGTCGTGTGCAAGATTTTCCCAGAGAAAAGCATCCTAGGAGCAGCAAGTGTACTGGAGGTGCCAGTTGCCAGTATATGACTCCAAGGATGCTGTGGCGCAGCCAAAGGTGAAGAGGCTCAGAGAGCTGCCAGACACGATCCTCGAGCAGCAAAGGCAGGTGTTTGCAGCTCCAGGGAATTCCCTGCCGTCAGCAGTGGAGGAGCAGGATGAGGAAGATGTCCATGCTTGGGCTACTTGTGGCAAGAGTGTCCAAGGCTCCCAGTGCCTCCGTGGGAGCTGCGGGACTGGAGGCGGAGGAAGGCCTTTGGGCAGGACTGGCTGCTCCCTCAGAGCCGCGGCTTTCAGCAGAACCGTCTCATTGCTGAGGATGCACCTGTCCAGGAAGAGCATTGCAGAGGAGTAGGAGTCCAGCTCATTGCAGTAAGGGAATGGCTGAGGGATGTTTCCCAGGAGCAACTTTGCTGGAGGTGCCAGTTCCAGTCCGTGACTTGCAGGATGCTGCAGCACTGCCATAGGAGAAGGCGTTTGGCATGATGCTAGAGAAGATCCTCGAGCAGCAAATGCAAGTGTTTGCAGCTCCAGGGAATTCCTAGATGTCAGCAGTGGAAGATCAGGATGAGGAATATCTCCAGGCTTGGGCTACTTGTGGCAAGAGCCTCCATCCCTGCCCGAGCTTGGGTGAGAGTTGCCAGAGCGCAGACGGAGGAAGGCCTTTGGACAGGTGCAAGGTAAGAATGATGCATGGTCGGCAGTCGTGGTGTAAACAGAAACATTTCTTGCAATCATCCTTACTGTTAGAGTAGTTTCACTTTCCGGTTTGAATAGCGTGAGCCTGGAAAGCCAATAGTCCAAATGTTCAGATGTCTGGTACCCAATAGTAGACATGAACTCATGTCTCTCATAGAAACATCAGGCTTTTTCCTTAAGCCAAGTGCTGGGAGGGGAATTTCTTCTGCAAAACTACTGTGCTTCTGCTGCTTGTTCCATTTTAGAAAGTTTCCTCCTTTGGCCCTGCCTTGATTGAATAGTCCTTTTTCTTCTAACTAGAAGCTCCAGGTTTTCTTCTTACAAGTTGTCTTTGTTTTCTTTGTCCACAGACAGGAGTCCCTGCTCTCCCAGAGCCCTGTTGATCATCAGAACCTGCTTGTGGCTGAGGATGCAGATGGCCACGAAAGGCCTAGAAGTAAAATCTGCAGCAAGGTTGTGTGCAAGAAGATTTTCCCAGAGAAAAGCATCCTAGGAGCAGCAAGTGTCCTGGAGGTGCCAGTTGCCAGTATATGACTCCTAGGATGCTGTGGCGCTGCCAAAGGTGAAGAGGCTCAGAGAGCTGCCAGACATGATCCTCCAGCTGGAAAGGCAGATGTTTGGAGCTCCAGGGAATTCCCTGACGTCAGCAGTGGAGGAGCAGGATGAGGAAGATGTCCATGCTTGGGCTACTTGTGGCAAGAGTGTCCAAGGCTCCCAGTGCCTCCGTGAGAGCGGCAGGACTGGAGACGGAGGAAGGCCTTTGGACAGGTGCAAGGTAAGAATGATGCATGGTCCCCAGTTGTGGTGAGTACAGAAACATTTCTTCGAAGCATCTCTAGCTTTTGAAATAGTTTGACATTCCGGTTTGAATTGCGTGAGCCTGGAAAGCCAGTAGTCTAAATGTTCAGATGTCTGCTATCCAATAGTAGACATGAACTCAAGTCTCTCATAGAAACATCATGCTTTTTCCTTAAGCCAAGTGCTGGGAGGGGAATTTCTTCTGCAAAAGTACTGTGCTTCTGCTGCTTGTTCCATTTTAGAAAGTTTCCTCCCTTGGCCCTGCCTTGATTGAATAGTCCTTTCTCTTCTAACTAGAAGCTCCAGGTTTTAATCTTACAAGTTGTCTTTGTTTTCTTTGTCCACAGACAGGAGTCCCTGCTCTCCCAGAGCCATGTCGATCATCAGAAGCTGCTTGTGGCTGCGGAT
Organism: Aphelocoma coerulescens; assembly: GCF_041296385.1. Lineage (NCBI taxonomy): Eukaryota > Metazoa > Chordata > Aves > Passeriformes > Corvidae > Aphelocoma > Aphelocoma coerulescens. Next base: position 1,158,794 of record NW_027184059.1, on the reverse strand, counting down.
GCAGATGGCCACAAAAGGCCTAGAAGTAAAATCTGGAGCAAGGTCGTGTGCAAGATTTTCCCAGAGAAAAGCATCCTAGGAGCAGCAAGTGTCCTGGAGGTGCCAGTTGCCAGTATATGACTCCAAGGATGCTGTGGCGCAGCCAAAGGTGAAGAGGCTCAGAGAGCTGCCAGACACGATCCTCGAGCAGCAAAGGCAGGTGTTTGCAGCTCCAGGGAATTCCCTGCCGTCAGCAGTGGAGGAGCAGGATGAGGAAGATCTCGACGCTTGGGCTACTTGTGGCAAGAGTGTCCAAGGCTCCCAGTGCCTCCGTGGGAGCTGCGGGACTGGAGGCGGAGGAAGGCCTTTGGGCAGGACTGGCTGCTCCCTCAGAGCCGCGGCTCTCAGCAGAACCGTCTCATTGCTGAGGATGCACCTGTCCAGGAAGAGCATTGCAGAGGAGTAGGAGTCCAGCTCATTGCAGTAAGGGAATGGCTGAGGGATGTTTCCCAGGAGCAACTTTGCTGGAGGTGCCAGTTCCAGTCCGTGACTTGCAGGATGCTGCAGCACTGCCATAGGAGAAGGCGTTTGGCATGATGCTAGAGAAGATCCTCGAGCAGCAAATGCAAGTGTTTGCAGCTCCAGGGAATTCCTAGATGTCAGCAGTGGAAGATCAGGATGAGGAATATCTCCAGGCTTGGGCTGCTTGTGGCAAGAGCCTCCATCCCTGCCCGAGCTTGGGTGAGAGTTGCCAGAGCGCAGACGGAGGAAGGCCTTTGGACAGGTGCAAGGTAAGAATGATGCATGGACGGCAGTCGTGGTGTAAACAGAAACATTTCTTGCAATCATCCCTACTGTTAGAGTAGTTTCACTTTCCGGTTTGAATAGCGTGAGCCTGGAAAGCCAATAGTCTAAGTTTTCAGATGTCTGGTACCCAATAGTAGACATGAACTCATGTCTCTCATAGAAACATCAGGCTTTTTCCTTAAGCCAAGTGCTGGGAGGGGAATTTCTTCTGCAAAACTACTGTGCTTCTGCTGCTTGTTCCATTTTAGAAAGTTTCCTGCTTTGGCCCTGCCTTGATTGAATAGTCCTTTTTCTTCTAACTAGAAGCTCCAGGTTTTCTTCTTACAAGTTGTCTTTGTTTTCTTTGTCCACAGACAGGAGTCCCTGCTCTCCCAGAGCCATGTCGATTATCAGAAGCTTCTTGTGGCTGAGAATGCAGATGGCCACGAAAGGCCTAGGAGTAAAAACTGGAGCAAGGACGTGTGCAAGAAGATTTTCCTAGAGGAAAGCATCCTAGGAGCAGCAAGTGTCCTGGAGGTGCCAGTTGCCAGTATATGACTCCTAGGATGCTGTGGCGCTGCCAAAGGCAAAGAGGCTCAGAGATCTGCCAGACACGATCCTCCAGCGGGAAAGGCAGATGTTGGGAGCACCAGGGAATTCCCTGACGTCAGCAGTGGAGGAGCAGGATGAGGAAGATGTCCACGCTTGGGCTACTTGTGGCAAGAGTGTCCAAGGCTCCCAGTGCCTCCGTGGGAGCTGCAGGACTGGTGACAGAGGGCAACCATTGGGCAGGACTGGCTGCTCCCTCAGAGCTGTGGCTCTCAGCAGAACCGTCTCATTGCTGAGGATGCACCTGTCCAGGAAGAGCATTGCAGAGGAGTAGGAGTCCAGCTCATTGCAGTAAGGGAATGGCTGAGGGATGTTTCCCAGGAGCAACTTTGCTGGAGGTGCCAGTTCCAGTCCGTGGCTCGCAGGATGCTGCAGCGCTGCCATAGGAGAAGGGGTTTTGCATGGTGCTAGAGAAGATCCTCGAGCAGCAAAGGCAGGTGTTTGCAGCTCCAGGGAATACCCTGACGTCAGCAGTGGAGTAGCAGGATGAGGAAGATGTCCACGCTTGGGCTACTTGTGGCAAGAGCCTCCATCCCTGCCCTTGCCTGGGTGAGAGTTGCCGGAGCGCAGATGGAGGAAGGCCTTTGGACAGGTGCAAGGTAAGAATGATGCATGGTCGGCAGTCGTGGTGTAAACAGAAACATTTCTTGCAATCATCCTTACTGTTAGAGTAGTTTCACTTTCCGGTTTGAATAGCGTGAGCCTGGAAAGCCAATAGTCTAAATGTTCAGATGTCTGGTACCCAGTAGTAGACATGAACTCATGTCTCTCATAGAAACATGAGGTTTTTTCCTTAAGCCAAGTGCTGGGAAGGGAATTTCTTCTGCAAAACTACTGTGCTTCTGCTGCTTGTTCCATTTTAGAAAGTTTCCTCCCTTGGCCCTGCCTTGATTGAATAGTCCTTTGTCTTCTATCTAGAAGCTCCAGGTTTTCTTCTTACAAGTTGTCTTTGTTTTCTTTGTCCACAGACAGGAGTCCCTGTTTTCCCAGAGCCATGTCGATCATCAGAAGCTGCTTGTGGCTGCGGATGCAGATGGCCACGAAAGGCCTAGAAGTAAAAACTGGAGCAATGTCGTGTCCAAAAAGATTTTCCCAGAGAAAAGCATCCTAGGAGCAGCAAGTGTCCTGGAGGTGCCAGTTTCCAGTATATGACTCTCAGGATGCTGTGGCGCTGCCAAAGGCGAAGAGGCTCAGAGAGCTGCCAGACACGATCCTCGAGCAGGAAAGGCAGATTTTAGGAGCTCCAGGGAATTCCCTGACGTCAGCAGTGGAGGAGCAGGATGAGGAAGATGTCCACGCTTGGGCTACTTGTGGCAAGAGTGTCCAAGGCTCCCAGTGCCTCCGTGGGAGCTGCAGGAGTGGAGTCAGAGGAAGGCCTTTTGACAGGACTGGCTGCTCCCTCAGAGCCATGGCTCTCAGCAGAACCGTCTCATTGCTGAGGATGCACCTGTCCAGGAAGAGCCTTGCAGAGGAGTAGGAGTCCAGCTCATTGCAGTAAGGGAATGGCTGAATGATGTTTCCCAGGAGCAACTATGCTGAAGGTGCCAGTTCCAGTCCATGGCTCGCAGGATGCTGCAGCACTGCCATAGGAGAAGGGGTTTGGCATGGTGCTAGAGAAGGTCCTCGAGCAGCAAAGGCAGGTGTTTGCAGCTCCAGGGAATACCCTGACGTCAGCAGTGGAGTAGCAGGATGAGGAAGATGTCCACGCTTGGGCTACTTGTGGCAAGGGCCTCCATCCTTGCCCTTGCCTGGGTGAGAGTTGCCGGAGCGCAGACGGAGGAAGGCCTTTGGACAGGTGCAAGGTAAGAATGATGCATGGTCGGCAGTCGTGGTGTAAACAGAAACATTTCTTGCAATCATCCCTACTGTTAGAGTAGTTTCACTTTCCGGTTTGAATAGCGTGAGCCTGGAAAGCCAATAGTCCAAATGTTCAGATGTCTGGTACCCAATAGTAGACATGAACTCAAGTCTCTCATAGAAACATCAGGCGTTTTCCTTAAGCCAAGTGCTGGGAGGGGAATTTCTTCTGCAATACTGCTGTGCTTCTGCTGCTTGTTCCATTTTAGAAAGTTTCCTCTCTTGGCCCTGCCTTGATTGAATAGTCCTTTCTCTTCTAACTAGAAGCTCCAGGTTTTAATCTTACAAGTTGTCTTTGTTTTCTTTGTCCACAGACAGGAGTCCCTGCTCTCCCAGAGCCATGTCGATCATCAGAAGCTGCTTGTGGCTGCGGATGCAGATGGCCACAAAAGGCCTAGAAGTAAAATCTGGAGCAAGGTCGTGTGCAAGATTTTCCCAGAGAAAAGCATCCTAGGAGCAGCAAGTGTACTGGAGGTGCCAGTTGCCAGTATATGACTCCAAGGATGCTGTGGCGCAGCCAAAGGTGAAGAGGCTCAGAGAGCTGCCAGACACGATCCTCGAGCAGCAAAGGCAGGTGTTTGCAGCTCCAGGGAATTCCCTGCCGTCAGCAGTGGAGGAGCAGGATGAGGAAGATGTCCATGCTTGGGCTACTTGTGGCAAGAGTGTCCAAGGCTCCCAGTGCCTCCGTGGGAGCTGCGGGACTGGAGGCGGAGGAAGGCCTTTGGGCAGGACTGGCTGCTCCCTCAGAGCCGCGGCTTTCAGCAGAACCGTCTCATTGCTGAGGATGCACCTGTCCAGGAAGAGCATTGCAGAGGAGTAGGAGTCCAGCTCATTGCAGTAAGGGAATGGCTGAGGGATGTTTCCCAGGAGCAACTTTGCTGGAGGTGCCAGTTCCAGTCCGTGACTTGCAGGATGCTGCAGCACTGCCATAGGAGAAGGCGTTTGGCATGATGCTAGAGAAGATCCTCGAGCAGCAAATGCAAGTGTTTGCAGCTCCAGGGAATTCCTAGATGTCAGCAGTGGAAGATCAGGATGAGGAATATCTCCAGGCTTGGGCTACTTGTGGCAAGAGCCTCCATCCCTGCCCGAGCTTGGGTGAGAGTTGCCAGAGCGCAGACGGAGGAAGGCCTTTGGACAGGTGCAAGGTAAGAATGATGCATGGTCGGCAGTCGTGGTGTAAACAGAAACATTTCTTGCAATCATCCTTACTGTTAGAGTAGTTTCACTTTCCGGTTTGAATAGCGTGAGCCTGGAAAGCCAATAGTCTAAATGTTCAGATGTCTGGTACCCAATAGTAGACATGAACTCATGTCTCTCATAGAAACATCAGGCTTTTTCCTTAAGCCAAGTGCTGGGAGGGGAATTTCTTCTGCAAAACTACTGTGCTTCTGCTGCTTGTTCCATTTTAGAAAGTTTCCTCCTTTGGCCCTGCCTTGATTGAATAGTCCTTTTTCTTCTAACTAGAAGCTCCAGGTTTTCTTCTTACAAGTTGTCTTTGTTTTCTTTGTCCACAGACAGGAGTCCCTGCTCTCCCAGAGCCCTGTTGATCATCAGAACCTGCTTGTGGCTGAGGATGCAGATGGCCACGAAAGGCCTAGAAGTAAAATCTGCAGCAAGGTTGTGTGCAAGAAGATTTTCCCAGAGAAAAGCATCCTAGGAGCAGCAAGTGTCCTGGAGGTGCCAGTTGCCAGTATATGACTCCTAGGATGCTGTGGCGCTGCCAAAGGTGAAGAGGCTCAGAGAGCTGCCAGACATGATCCTCCAGCTGGAAAGGCAGATGTTTGGAGCTCCAGGGAATTCCCTGACGTCAGCAGTGGAGGAGCAGGATGAGGAAGATGTCCATGCTTGGGCTACTTGTGGCAAGAGTGTCCAAGGCTCCCAGTGCCTCCGTGAGAGCGGCAGGACTGGAGACGGAGGAAGGCCTTTGGACAGGTGCAAGGTAAGAATGATGCATGGTCCCCAGTTGTGGTGAGTACAGAAACATTTCTTCGAAGCATCTCTAGCTTTTGAAATAGTTTGACATTCCGGTTTGAATTGCGTGAGCCTGGAAAGCCAGTAGTCTAAATGTTCAGATGTCTGCTATCCAATAGTAGACATGAACTCAAGTCTCTCATAGAAACATCATGCTTTTTCCTTAAGCCAAGTGCTGGGAGGGGAATTTCTTCTGCAAAAGTACTGTGCTTCTGCTGCTTGTTCCATTTTAGAAAGTTTCCTCCCTTGGCCCTGCCTTGATTGAATAGTCCTTTCTCTTCTAACTAGAAGCTCCAGGTTTTAATCTTACAAGTTGTCTTTGTTTTCTTTGTCCACAGACAGGAGTCCCTGCTCTCCCAGAGCCATGTCGATCATCAGAAGCTGCTTGTGGCTGCGGATGCAGATGGCCACAAAAGGCCTAGAAGTAAAATCTGGAGCAAGGTCGTGTGCAAGATTTTCCCAGAGAAAAGCATCCTAGGAGCAGCAAGTGTCCTGGAGGTGCCAGTTGCCAGTATATGACTCCAAGGATGCTGTGGCGCAGCCAAAGGTGAAGAGGCTCAGAGAGCTGCCAGACACGATCCTCGAGCAGCAAAGGCAGGTGTTTGCAGCTCCAGGGAATTCCCTGCCGTCAGCAGTGGAGGAGCAGGATGAGGAAGATCTCGACGCTTGGGCTACTTGTGGCAAGAGTGTCCAAGGCTCCCAGTGCCTCCGTGGGAGCTGCGGGACTGGAGGCGGAGGAAGGCCTTTGGGCAGGACTGGCTGCTCCCTCAGAGCCGCGGCTCTCAGCAGAACCGTCTCATTGCTGAGGATGCACCTGTCCAGGAAGAGCATTGCAGAGGAGTAGGAGTCCAGCTCATTGCAGTAAGGGAATGGCTGAGGGATGTTTCCCAGGAGCAACTTTGCTGGAGGTGCCAGTTCCAGTCCGTGACTTGCAGGATGCTGCAGCACTGCCATAGGAGAAGGCGTTTGGCATGATGCTAGAGAAGATCCTCGAGCAGCAAATGCAAGTGTTTGCAGCTCCAGGGAATTCCTAGATGTCAGCAGTGGAAGATCAGGATGAGGAATATCTCCAGGCTTGGGCTGCTTGTGGCAAGAGCCTCCATCCCTGCCCGAGCTTGGGTGAGAGTTGCCAGAGCGCAGACGGAGGAAGGCCTTTGGACAGGTGCAAGGTAAGAATGATGCATGGACGGCAGTCGTGGTGTAAACAGAAACATTTCTTGCAATCATCCCTACTGTTAGAGTAGTTTCACTTTCCGGTTTGAATAGCGTGAGCCTGGAAAGCCAATAGTCTAAGTTTTCAGATGTCTGGTACCCAATAGTAGACATGAACTCATGTCTCTCATAGAAACATCAGGCTTTTTCCTTAAGCCAAGTGCTGGGAGGGGAATTTCTTCTGCAAAACTACTGTGCTTCTGCTGCTTGTTCCATTTTAGAAAGTTTCCTCCTTTGGCCCTGCCTTGATTGAATAGTCCTTTTTCTTCTAACTAGAAGCTCCAGGTTTTCTTCTTACAAGTTGTCTTTGTTTTCTTTGTCCACAGACAGGAGTCCCTGCTCTCCCAGAGCCATGTCGATTATCAGAAGCTTCTTGTGGCTGAGAATGCAGATGGCCACGAAAGGCCTAGGAGTAAAAACTGGAGCAAGGACGTGTGCAAGAAGATTTTCCTAGAGGAAAGCATCCTAGGAGCAGCAAGTGTCCTGGAGGTGCCAGTTGCCAGTATATGACTCCTAGGATGCTGTGGCGCTGCCAAAGGCAAAGAGGCTCAGAGATCTGCCAGACACGATCCTCCAGCGGGAAAGGCAGATGTTGGGAGCACCAGGGAATTCCCTGACGTCAGCAGTGGAGGAGCAGGATGAGGAAGATGTCCACGCTTGGGCTACTTGTGGCAAGAGTGTCCAAGGCTCCCAGTGCCTCCGTGGGAGCTGCAGGACTGGTGACAGAGGGCAACCATTGGGCAGGACTGGCTGCTCCCTCAGAGCTGTGGCTCTCAGCAGAACCGTCTCATTGCTGAGGATGCACCTGTCCAGGAAGAGCATTGCAGAGGAGTAGGAGTCCAGCTCATTGCAGTAAGGGAATGGCTGAGGGATGTTTCCCAGGAGCAACTTTGCTGGAGGTGCCAGTTCCAGTCCGTGGCTCGCAGGATGCTGCAGCGCTGCCATAGGAGAAGGGGTTTTGCATGGTGCTAGAGAAGATCCTCGAGCAGCAAAGGCAGGTGTTTGCAGCTCCAGGGAATACCCTGACGTCAGCAGTGGAGTAGCAGGATGAGGAAGATGTCCACGCTTGGGCTACTTGTGGCAAGAGCCTCCATCCCTGCCCTTGCCTGGGTGAGAGTTGCCGGAGCGCAGATGGAGGAAGGCCTTTGGACAGGTGCAAGGTAAGAATGATGCATGGTCGGCAGTCGTGGTGTAAACAGAAACATTTCTTGCAATCATCCTTACTGTTAGAGTAGTTTCACTTTCCGGTTTGAATAGCGTGAGCCTGGAAAGCCAATAGTCTAAATGTTCAGATGTCTGGTACCCAGTAGTAGACATGAACTCATGTCTCTCATAGAAACATGAGGTTTTTTCCTTAAGCCAAGTGCTGGGAAGGGAATTTCTTCTGCAAAACTACTGTGCTTCTGCTGCTTGTTCCATTTTAGAAAGTTTCCTCCCTTGGCCCTGCCTTGATTGAATAGTCCTTTGTCTTCTATCTAGAAGCTCCAGGTTTTCTTCTTACAAGTTGTCTTTGTTTTCTTTGTCCACAGACAGGAGTCCCTGTTTTCCCAGAGCCATGTCGATCATCAGAAGCTGCTTGTGGCTGCGGATGCAGATGGCCACGAAAGGCCTAGAAGTAAAAACTGGAGCAATGTCGTGTCCAAAAAGATTTTCCCAGAGAAAAGCATCCTAGGAGCAGCAAGTGTCCTGGAGGTGCCAGTTTCCAGTATATGACTCTCAGGATGCTGTGGCGCTGCCAAAGGCGAAGAGGCTCAGAGAGCTGCCAGACACGATCCTCGAGCAGGAAAGGCAGATTTTAGGAGCTCCAGGGAATTCCCTGACGTCAGCAGTGGAGGAGCAGGATGAGGAAGATGTCCACGCTTGGGCTACTTGTGGCAAGAGTGTCCAAGGCTCCCAGTGCCTCCGTGGGAGCTGCAGGAGTGGAGTCAGAGGAAGGCCTTTTGACAGGACTGGCTGCTCCCTCAGAGCCATGGCTCTCAGCAGAACCGTCTCATTGCTGAGGATGCACCTGTCCAGGAAGAGCCTTGCAGAGGAGTAGGAGTCCAGCTCATTGCAGTAAGGGAATGGCTGAATGATGTTTCCCAGGAGCAACTATGCTGAAGGTGCCAGTTCCAGTCCATGGCTCGCAGGATGCTGCAGCACTGCCATAGGAGAAGGGGTTTGGCATGGTGCTAGAGAAGGTCCTCGAGCAGCAAAGGCAGGTGTTTGCAGCTCCAGGGAATACCCTGACGTCAGCAGTGGAGTAGCAGGATGAAGAAGATGTCCACGCTTGGGCTACTTGTGGCAAGGGCCTCCATCCTTGCCCTTGCCTGGGTGAGAGTTGCCGGAGCGCAGACGGAGGAAGGCCTTTGGACAGGTGCAAGGTAAGAATGATGCATGGTCGGCAGTCGTGGTGTAAACAGAAACATTTCTTGCAATCATCCCTACTGTTAGAGTAGTTTCACTTTCCGGTTTGAATAGCGTGAGCCTGGAAAGCCAATAGTCCAAATGTTCAGATGTCTGGTACCCAATAGTAGACATGAACTCAAGTCTCTCATAGAAACATCAGGCGTTTTCCTTAAGCCAAGTGCTGGGAGGGGAATTTCTTCTGCAATACTGCTGTGCTTCTGCTGCTTGTTCCATTTTAGAAAGTTTCCTCCCTTGGCTCTGCCTTGATTGAATAGTCCTTTCTCTTCTAACTAGAAGCTCCAGGTTTTCTTCTTACAAGTTGTCTTTGTTTTCTTTGTCCACAGACAGGAGTCCCTGCTCTCCCAGAGCCATGTCGATCATCAGAAGCTGCTTGTGGCTGCGGATGCAGATGGCCACAAAAGGCCTAGAAGTAAAATCTGCAGCAAGGTTGTGTGCAAGAAGATTTTCCCAGAGAAAAGCATCCTAGGAGCAGCAAGTGTCCTGGAGGTGCCAGTTGCCAGTATATGACTCCTAGGATGCTGTGGCGCTTCCAAAGTGTAAGAGGCTCAGAGAGCTGCCAGACATGATCCTCCAGCAGCAAAGGCAGATGTTGGGAGCTCCAGGGAATTCCCTGATGTCAGCAGTGGAGGAGCAGGATGAGGAAGATCTCGACGCTTGGGCTACTTGTGGCAAGAGTGTCCAAGGCTCCCAGTGCCTCCGTGGGAGCTGCAGGACTGGTGACGGAGGAAGGCCTTTGGGCAGGACTGGCTGCTCCCTCAGAGCCGTGGCTCTCAGCAGAACCGTCTCATTGCTGAGGATGCACCTATCCAGGAAGAGCCTTGCAAAGGAGTAGGAGTCCAGCTCATTGCAGTAAGGGAATGGCTGAAGGATGTTTCCCAGGAGCAACTATGCTGAAGGTGCCAGTTCCAGTCCATGGCTCGCAGGATGCTGCAGCACTGCCATAGGAGAAGGGGTTTGGCATGGTGCTAGAGAAGATCCTCGAGCAGCAAAGGCAAGTGTTTGCAGCTCCAGGGAATTCCTAGATGTCAGCAGTGGAAGATCAGGATGAGGAATATCTCCAGGCTTGGGCTACTTGTGGCAAGAGCCTCCATCCCTGCCCGAGCTTGGGTGAGAGTTGCCAGAGCGCAGACGGAGGAAGGCCTTTGGACAGGTGCAAGGTAAGAATGATGCATGGTCGGCAGTCGTGGTGTGAGCAGAAACATTTCTTGCAATCGCCTCTAGCTTTTAGAGTAGTTTCACTTTCCGGTTTGAATAGTGTGAGCCTGGAAAGCCAATAGTCTAAATGTTCAGATGTCTGGTACCCAATAGTAGACATGAACTCAAGTCTCTCATAGAAACATCAGGCTTTTTCCTTAAGCCAAGTGCTGGGAGGGGAATTTCTTCTGCAAAACTGCTCTGCTTCTGCTGCTTGTTCCATTTTAGAAAGTTTCCTGCTTTGGCCCTGCCTTGATTGAATAGTCCTTTGTCTTCTAACTAGAAGCTCCAGGTTTTCTTCTTACAAGTTGTCTTTGTTTTCTTTGTCCACAGACAGGAGTCCCTGCTCTCCCAGAGCCCTGTTGATCATCAGAAGCTGCTTGTGGCTGAGGATGCAGATGGCCACGAAAGGCCTAGAAGTAAAATCGGCAGCAATGTCGTGTGCAAGAAGATTTTCCCAGAGAAAAGCATCCTAGGAGCAGCAAGTGTCCTGGAGGTGCCAGTTGCCAGTATATGACTCCTAGGATGCTGTGGCGCTGCCAAAGGTGAAGAGGCTCAGAGAGCTGCCAGACATGATCCTCCAGCTGGAAAGGCAGATGTTTGGAGCTCCAGGGAATTCCCTGACGTCAGCAGTGGAGGAGCAGGATGAGGAAGATGTCCACGCTTGGGCTACTTGTGGCAAGAGTGTCCAAGGCTCCCAGTGCCTCCGTGAGAGCGGCAGGACTGGAGACGGAGGAAGGCCTTTGGACAGGTGCAAGGTAAGAATGATGCATGGTCGGCAGTCGTGGTGTAAACAGAAACATTTCTTGCAATCATCCCTACTGTTAGAGTAGTTTCACTTTCCGGTTTGAATAGCGTGAGCCTGGAAAGCCAATAGTCTAAATGTTCAGATGTCTGGTACCCAATAGTAGACATGAACTCAAGTCTCTCATAGAAACATCAGGCTTTTTCCTTAAGCCAAGTGCTGGGAGGGGAATTTCTTCTGCAAAACTACTGTGTTTCTGCTGCTTGTTCCATTTTAGAAAGTTTCCTGCTTTGGCCCTGCCTTGATTGAATAGTCCTTTCTCTTCTATCTAGAAGCTCCAGGTTTTCTTCTTACAAGTTGTCTTTGTTTTCTTTGTCCACAGACAGGAGTCCCTGCTCTCCCAGAGCCATGTCGATCATCAGAAGCTGCTTGTGGCTGAGAATGCAGATGGCCACGAAAGGCCTAGGAGTAAAAACTGGAGCAAGGACGTGTGCAAGAAGTTTTTCCTAGAGGAAAGCATCCTAGGAGCAGCAAGTGTCCTGGAGGTGCCAGTTGCCAGTATATGACTCCTAGGATGCTCTGGCGCTGCCAAAGGCAAAGAATCTCAGAGATCTGCCAGACACGATCCTCCAGCAGGAAAGGCAGATGTTGGGAGCACCAGGGAATTCCCTGACGTCAGCAGTGGAGGAGCAGGATGAGGAAGATGTCCACGCTTGGGCTACTTGTGGCAAGAGTGTCCAAGGCTCCCAGTGCCTCCGTGGGAGCTGCAGGACTGGTGACAGAGGACAACCATTGGGCAGGACTGGCTGCTTCCTCAGAGCTGTGGCTCTCAGCAGAACTGTCTCATTGCTGAGGATGCACCTGTCCAGGAAGAGCATTGCAGAGGAGTAGGAGTCCAGCTCATTGCAGTAAGGGAATGGCTGAGGGATGTTTCCCAGGAGCAACTTTGCTGGAGGTGCCAGTTCCAGTCCGTGGCTCGCAGGATGCTGCAGCACTGCCATAGGAGAAGGGGTTTTGCATGGTGCTAGAGAAGATCCTCGAGCAGCAAAGGCAGGTGTTTGCAGCTCCAGGGAATACCCTGACGTCAGCAGTGGAGTAGCAGGATGAGGAAGATGTCCACGCTTGGGCTACTTGTGGCAAGAGCCTCCATCCCTGCCCTTGCCTGAGTGAGAGTTGCTGGAGCGCAGATGGAGGAAGGCCTTTGGACAGGTGCAAGGTAAGAATGATGCATGGTCGGCAGTCGTGGTGTAAACAGAAACATTTCTTGCAATCATCCTTACTGTTAGAGTAGTTTCACTTTCAGGTTTGAATAGCGTGAGCCTGGAAAGCCAATAGTCTAAATGTTCAGATGTCTGGTACCCAGTAGTAGACATGAACTCAAGTCTCTCATAGAAACATGAGGTTTTTTCCTTAAGCCAAGTGCTGGGAAGGGAATTTCTTCTGCAAAACTACTGTGCTTCTGCTGCTTGTTCCATTTTAGAAAGTTTCCTCCCTTGGCCCTGCCTTGATTGAATAGTCCTTTGTCTTCTATCTAGAAGCTCCAGGTTTTCTTCTTACAAGTTGTCTTTGTTTTCTTTGTCCACAGACAGGAGTCCCTGTTTTCCCAGAGCCATGTCGATCATCAGAAGCTGCTTGTGGCTGCGGATGCAGATGGCCACGAAAGGCCTAGAAGTAAAAACTGGAGCAATGTCGTGTCCAAGAAGATTTTCCCAGAGAAAAGCATCCTAGGAGCAGCAAGTGTCCTGTAGCTGCCAGTTTCCAGTATATGACTCTCAGGATGCTGTGGCGCTGCCAAAGGCGAAGAGGCTCAGAGAGCTGCCAGACACGATCCTCGAGCAGGAAAGGCAGATTTTAGGAGCTCCAGGGAATTCCCTGATGTCAGCAGTGGAGGAGCAGGATGAGGAAGATCTCGACGCTTGGGCTACTTGTGGCAAGAGTGTCCAAGGCTCCCAGTGCCTCCGTGGGAGCTGCAGGAGTGGAGTCAGAGGAAGGCCTTTGGACAGGACTCGCTGCTCCCTCAGAGCCATGGCTCTCAGCAGAACCGTCTCATTGCTGAGGATGCACCTGTCCAGGAAGAGCCTTGCAAAGGAGTAGGAGTCCAGCTCATTGCAGTAAGGGAATGGCTGAAGGATGTTTCCCAGGAGCAACTATGCTGGAGGTGCCAGTTCCAGTCCATGGCTCGCAGGATGCTGCAGCACTGCCATAGGAGAAGGGGTTTGGCATGGTGCTAGAGAAGGTCCTCGAGCAGCAAAGGCAGGTGTTTGCAGCTCCAGGGAATACCCTGACGTCAGCAGTGGAGTAGCAGGATGAGGAAGATGTCTACGCTTGGGCTACTTGTGGCAAGAGCCTCCATCCTTGCCCTTGCCTGGGTGAGAGTTGCCGGAGCGCAGACGCAGGAAGGCCTTTGGACAGGTGCAAGGTAAGAATGATGCATGGTCGGCAGTCGTGGTGCGAGCAGAAACATTTCTTGCAATCATCCTTACTGTTAGAGTAGTTTCACTTTCCGGTTTGAATAGCGTGAGCCTGGAAAGCCAATAGTCTAAATGTTCAGATGTCTGGTACCCAGTAGTAGACATGAACTCAAGTCTCTCATAGAAACATGAGGTTTTTTCCTTAAGCCAAGTGCTGGGAAGGGAATTTCTTCTGCAAAAGTACTGTGCTTCTGCTGCTTGTTCCATTTTAGAAAGTTTCCTCCCTTGGCCCTGCCTTGATTGAAAAGTCCGTTCTCTTCTAACTAGAAGCTCCAGGTTTTCTTGTTACAAGTTGTCTTTGTTTTCTTTGTCCACAGACAGGGGTCCCTGCTCTCCCAGTGCCATGTTGATCATCAGAACCTGCTTGTGGCTGAGAATGCAGATGGCCACGAAAAGCCTAGAAGTAAAAACTGGAGCAGTGTCGTGTCCAAGAAGATTTTCCCAGAGAAAAGCATCCTAGGAGCAGCAAGTGTCCTGGAGGTGCCAGTTGCCAGTATATGACTCCTAGGATGCTGTGGCGCTGCCAAAGGCAAAGAGGCTCAGAGAGCTGCCAGACACGATCCTCGAGCAGGAAAGGCAGATTTTAGGAGCTCCAGGGAATTCCCTGATGTCAGCAGTGGAGGAGCAGGATGAGGAAGATGTCCACGCTTGGGCTACTTGTGGCAAGAGTGTCCAAGGCTCCCAGTGCCTCCGTGAGAGCTGCAGGAGTGGAGTCAGAGGAAGGCCTTTGGACAGGACTGGCTCCTCCCTCAGAGCCATGGCTCTCAGCAGAACCGTCTCATTGCTGAGGATGCACCTGTCTAGGAAGAGCCTTGCAGAGGAGTAGGAGTCCAGCTCATTGCAGTAAGGGAATGGCTGAATGATGTTTCCCAGGAGCAACTATGCTGAAGGTGCCAGTTCCAGTCCATGGCTCGCAGGATGCTGCAGCACTGCCATAGGAGAAGGGGTTTGGCATGGTGCTAGAGAAGGTCCTCGAGCAGCAAAGGCAGGTGTTTGCAGCTCCAGGGAATACCCTGACGTCAGCAGTAGAGTAGCAGGATGAGGAAGATGTCCATGCTTGGGCTACTTGTGGCAAGAGCCTCTATCCCTGCCCTTGCCTGGGTGAGAGTTGCCGGAGCGCAGACGGAGGAAGGCCTTTGGACAGGTGCAAGGTAAGAATGATGGATGGTCGGCAGTCGTGGTGTAAACAGAAACATTTCTTGCAATCATCCTTACTGTTAGAGTAGTTTCACTTTCCGGTTTGAATAGCGTGAGCCTGGAAAGCCAATAGTCTAAATGTTCAGATGTCTGGTACCCAATAGTAGACATGAACTCATGTCTCTCACAGAAACATCAGGCGTTTTCCTTAAGCCAAGTGCTGGCAGGGTAATTTCTTCTGCAATACTGCTGTGCTTCTGCTGCTTGTTCCATTTTAGAAAGTTTCCTCCCTTGGCTCTGCCTTGATTGAATAGTCCTTTCTCTTCTAACTAGAAGCTCCAGGTTTTCTTCTTACAAGTTGTCTTTGTTTTCTTTGTCCACAGACAGGAGTCCCTGCTCTTCCAGAGCCATGTCGATCATCAGAAGCTGCTTGTGGCTGCGGATGCAGATGGCCACAAAAGGCCTAGAAGTAAAATCTGCAGCAAGGTTGTGTGCAAGAAGATTTTCCCAGAGAAAAGCATCCTAGGAGCAGCAAGTGTCCTGGAGGTGCCAGTTGCCAGTATATGACTCCTAGGATGCTGTTGCGCTTCCAAAGTGTAAGAGGCTCAGAGAGCTGCCAGACACGATCCTCCAGCAGGAAAGGCAGATGTTGGGAGCTCCAGGGAATTCCCTGATGTCAGCAGTGGAGGAGCAGGATGAGGAAGATCTCGACGCTTGGGCTACTTGTGGCAAGCGTGTCCAAGGCTCCCAGTGCCTCCGTGGGAGCTGCAGGAGTGGAGACGGAGGAAGGCCTTTGGGCAGGACTGGCTGCTCCCTCAGAGCCGTGGCTCTCAGCAGAACCGTCTCATTGCTGAGGATGCACCTATCCAGGAAGAGCCTTGCAAAGGAGTAGGAGTCCAGCTCATTGCAGTAAGGGAATGGCTGAAGGATGTTTCCCAGGAGCAACTATGCTGAAGGTGCCAGTTCCAGTCCATGGCTCGCAGGATGCTGCAGCACTGCCATAGGAGAAGGCATTTGGCATGGTGCTAGAGAAGATCCTCGAGCAGCAAAGGCAGGTGTTTGCAGCTCCAGGGAATTCCTAGATGTCAGCAGTGGAAGATCAGGATGAGGAATATCTCCAGGCTTGGGCTACTTGTGGCAAGAGCCTCCATCCCTGCCCGAGCTTGGGTGAGAGTTGCCAGAGCGCAGACGGAGGAAGGCCTTTGGACAGGTGCAAGGTAAGAATGATGGATGGTCGGCAGTCGTGGTGCGAGCAGAAACATTTCTTGCAATCGCCTCTAGCTTTTAGAGTAGTTTCACTTTCCGGTTTGAATAGTGTGAGCCTGGAAAGCCAATAGTCTAAATGTTCAGATGTCTGGTACCCAATAGTAGACATGAACTCAAGTCTCTCATAGAAACATCAGGCTTTTTCCTTAAGCCAAGTGCTGGGAGGGGAATTTCTTCTGCAAAACTGCTCTGCTTCTGCTGCTTGTTCCATTTTAGAAAGTTTCCTGCTTTGGCCCTGCCTTGATTGAATAGTCCTTTGTCTTCTAACTAGAAGCTCCAGGTTTTCTTCTTACAAGTTGTCTTTGTTTTCTTTGTCCACAGACAGGAGTCCCTGCTCTCCCAGAGCCCTGTTGATCATCAGAAGCTGCTTGTGGCTGAGGATGCAGATGGCCACGAAAGGCCTAGAAGTAAAATCGGCAGCAATGTCGTGTGCAAGAAGATTTTCCCAGAGAAAAGCATCCTAGGAGCAGCAAGTGTCCTGGAGGTGCCAGTTGCCAGTATATGACTCCTAGGATGCTGTGGCGCTGCCAAAGGTGAAGAGGCTCAGAGAGCTGCCAGACATGATCCTCCAGCTGGAAAGGCAGATGTTTGGAGCTCCAGGGAATTCCCTGATGTCAGCAGTGGAGGAGCAGGATGAGGAAGATGTCCACGCTTGGGCTACTTGTGGCAAGAGTGTCCAAGGCTCCCAGTGCCTCCGTGAGAGCGGCAGGACTGGAGACGGAGGAAGGCCTTTGGACAGGTGCAAGGTAAGAATGATGCATGGTCCCCAGTTGTGGTGAATACAGAAACATTTCTTCGAAGCATCTCTAGCTTTTGAAATAGTTTGACATTCCGGTTTGAATTGCGTGAGCCTGGAAAGCCAGTAGTCTAAATGTTCAGATGTCTGCTATCCAATAGTAGACATGAACTCAAGTCTCTCATAGAAACATCAGGCTTTTTCCTTAAGCCAAGTGCGGGGAGGGGAATTTCTTCTGCAAAACTACTGTGCTTCTGCTGCTTGTTCCATTTTAGAAAGTTTCCTGCTTTGGCCCTGCCTTGATTGAATTGTCCTTTCTCTTCTAACTAGAAGCTCCAGGTTTTAATCTTACAAGTTGTCTTTGTTTTCTTTGTCCACAGACAGGAGTCCCTGCTCTCCCAGAGCCATGTCGATCATCAGAAGCTTCTTGTGGCTGAGAATGCAGATGGCCTAGGAGTAAAAACTGGAGCAAGGACGTGTGCAAGAAGTTTTTCCTAGAGGAAAGCATCCTAGGAGCAGCAAGTGTCCTGGAGGTGCCAGTTGCCAGTAGATGACTCCTAGGATGCTGTGGCGCTGCCAAAGGCAAAGAGGCTCAGAGATCTGCCAGACACGATCCTCCAGCAGGAAAGGCAGATGTTGGGAGCACCAGGGAATTCCCTGACGTCAGCAGTGGAGGAGCAGGATGAGGAAGATGTCCACGCTTGGGCTACTTGTGGCAAGAGTGTCCAAGGCTCCCAGTGCCTCCGTGGGAGCTGCAGGACTGGTGACAGAGGACAACCATTGGGCAGGACTGGCTGCTTCCTCAGAGCTGTGGCTCTCAGCAGAACTGTCTCATTGCTGAGGATGCACCTGTCCAGGAAGAGCATTGCAGAGGAGTAGGAGTCCAGCTCATTGCAGTAAGGGAATGGCTGAGGGATGTTTCCCAGGAGCAACTTTGCTGGAGGTGCCAGTTCCAGTCCGTGGCTCGCAGGATGCTGCAGCACTGCCATAGGAGAAGGGGTTTTGCATGGTGCTAGAGAAGATCCTCGAGCAGCAAAGGCAGGTGTTTGCAGCTCCAGGGAATACCCTGACGTCAGCAGTGGAGTAGCAGGATGAAGAAGATGTCCACGCTTGGGCTACTTGTGGCAAGAGCCTCCATCCCTGCCCTTGCCTGGGTGAGAGTTGCTGGAGCGCAGATGGAGGAAGGCCTTTGGACAGGTGCAAGGTAAGAATGATGCATGGTCGGCAGTCGTGGTGTAAACAGAAACATTTCTTGCAATCATCCTTACTGTTAGAGTAGTTTCACTTTCAGGTTTGAATAGCGTGAGCCTGGAAAGCCAATAGTCTAAATGTTCAGATGTCTGGTACCCAGTAGTAGACATGAACTCAAGTCTCTCATAGAAACATGAGGTTTTTTCCTTAAGCCAAGTGCTGGGAAGGGAATTTCTTCTGCAAAACTACTGTGCTTCTGCTGCTTGTTCCATTTTAGAAAGTTTCCTCCCTTGGCCCTGCCTTGATTGAATAGTCCTTTGTCTTCTATCTAGAAGCTCCAGGTTTTCTTCTTACAAGTTGTCTTTGTTTTCTTTGTCCACAGACAGGAGTCCCTGCTCTCCCAGAGCCCTGTTGATCATCAGAACCTGCTTGTGGCTGAGAATGCAGATGGCCACGAAAGGCCTAGAAGTAAAAACTGGAGCAAGGTTGTATGCAAGAAGATTTTCCCAGAGAAAAGCATCCTAGGAGCAGCAAGTGTCCTGGAGGTGCCAGTTGCCAGTATATGACTCCTAGGATGCTGTGGCGCTGCCAAAGTTGAAGAGGCTCAGAGAGCTGCCAGACATGATCCTCCAGCTGGAAAGGCAGATGTTGGGAGCTCCAGGGAATTCCTTGACGTCAGCAGTGGAGGAGCAGGATGAGGAAGATGTCCCCGCTTGGGCTACTTGTGGCAAGAGTGTCCGAGGCTCCCAGTGCCTCCGTGAGAGCGGCAGGACTGGAGACGGAGGAAGGCCTTTGGACAGGTGCAAAGTAAGAATGATGCATGGTCCCCAGTTGTGGTGAGTACAGAAACATTTCTTCCAAGCATCTCTAGCTTTTGAAATAGTTTGACATTCCGGTTTGAATTGCGTGAGCCTGGAAAGCCAGTAGTCTAAATGTTCAGATGTCTGCTATCCAATAGTAGACATGAACTCAAGTCTCTCATAGAAACATCAGACTTTTTCCTTAAGCCAAGTGCTGGGAGGGGAATTTCTTCTGCAAAACTACTGTGCTTCTGCTGCTTGTTCCATTTTAGAAAGTTTCCTGCTTTGGCCCTGCCTTGATTGAATAGTCCTTTCTCTTCTATCTAGAAGCTCCAGGTTTTCTTCTTACAAGTTGTCTTTGTTTTCTTTGTCCACAGACAGGAGTCCCTGCTCTCCCAGAGCCATGTCGATCATCAGAAGCTGCTTGTGGCTGCGGATGCACATGGCCACGAAAGACCTAGAAGTAAAATCTGGAGCAAGGTCGTATGCAAGAAGATTTTCCCAGAGAAAAGCATCCTAGGAGCAGCAAGTGTCCTGGAGGTGCCAGTTGCCAGTATATGACTCCTAGGATGCTGTGGCGCAGCCAAAGATGAAGAGGCTCAGAGAGCTGCCAGACATGATCCTCCAGCAGCAAAGGCAGGTGTTTGCAGCTCCAGGGAATTCCCTGACGTCAGCAGTGGAGGAGCAGGATGAGGAAGATGTCCACGCTTGGGCTACTTGTGGCAAGAGTGTCCAAGGCTCCCAGTGCCTCCGTGGGAGCTGCAGGACTGGAGACGGAGGAAGGCCTTTTGGCAGGACTGGCTGCTCCCTCAGAGCCGCGGCTCTCAGCAGAACCGTCTCGTTGCTGAGGATGCACCTGTCCAGGAAGAGCATTGCAGAGGAGTAGGAGTCCAGCTCATTGCAGTAAGGGAATGGCTGAGGGATGTTTCCCAGGAGCAACTTTGCTGGAGGTGCCAGTTCCAGTCCGTGAGTCGCAGGATGCTGCAGCGCTGCCATAGGAGAAGGCATTTGGCATGGTGCTAGAGAAGATCCTTGAGCAGCAAAGGCAAGTGTTTGCAGCTCCAGGGAATTCCTAGATGTCAGCAGTGAAAGATCAGGATGAGGAAGATGTCCGCGCTTGGGCTACTTGTGGCACGAGCCTCCATCCCTGCCCGACCCTGGGTGAGAGTTGCCAGAGCGCAGATGGAGGAAGGCCTTTGGACAGGTGCAAGGTAAGAATGATGCATGGTCGGCAGTTGTGGTGTAAACAGAAACATTTCTTGCAATCATCCCTTCTGTTAGAATAGTTTCACTTTCCGGTTTGAATAGCGTGAGCCTGGAGCGCCAATACTCTAAATGTTCAGACGTCTGCTCCCCAATAGTAGACATGAACTCAAGTCTCTCATAGCAACACCAGGCTTTTTCATTAAGCCAAGTGCTGGGAGGGGAATTTCTTCTGCAAAACTGCTCTGCTTCTTCTGCTTGTTCCATTTTAGAAAGTTTCCTGCTTTGGCCCTGCCTTGATTGAATAGTCCTTTCTCTTCTATCTAGAAGCTCCAGGTTTTCTTCTTACAAGTTGTCTTTGTTTTCTTTGTCCACAGACAGGAGTCCCTGCTCTCCCAGAGCCCTGTTGATCATCAGAAGCTGCTCGTGGCCGCGGATGCACATGGCCACGAAAGACCTAGAAGTAAAATCTGGAGCAAGGTCGTATGCAAGAAGATTTTCCCAGAGAAAAGCATCCTAGGAGCAGCAAGTGTCCTGGAGGTGCCAGTTGCCAGTATATGACTCCTAGGATGCTGTGGCGCAGCCAAAGATGAAGAGGCTCAGAGAGCTGCCAGACACGATCCTCGAGCAGGAAAGGCAGATGTTGGGAGCTCCAGGGAATTCCCTGATGTCAGCAGTGGCGGAGCAGGATGAGGAAGATGTCCACGCTTGGGCTACTTGTGGCAAGAGCCTCCATCCTTGCCCTTGCCTGGGTGAGAGTTGCCGGAGCGCAGACGGAGGAAGGCCTTTGGACAGGTGCAAGGTAAGAATGATGCATGGTCGGCAGTCGTGGTGTAAACAGAAACATTTCTTGCAATCATCCCTACTGTTAGAGTAGTTTCACTTTCCGGTTTGAATAGCGTGAGCATGGAAAGCCAATAGTCTAAATGTGCAGATGTCTGGTACCCAATAGTAGACATGAACTCAAGTCTCTCATAGAAACATCAGGCTTTTTCCTTAAGCCAAGTGCTGGGAGGGGAATTTCTTCTGCAAAACTACCGTGCTTCTGCTGCTTGTTCCATTTTAGAAAGTTTCCTCCCTTGGCCCTGCCTTGATTGAATAGTCCTTTTTTTTCTAACTAGAAGCTCCAGGTTTTCTTCTTACAAGTTGTCTTTGTTTTCTTTGTCCACAGACAGGAGTCCCTGCTCTCCCAGAGCCATGTCGATCATCAGAAGCTGCTTGTGGCTGAGAATGCAGATGGCCACGAAAGGACTAGGAGTAAAAACTGGAGCAAGGACGTGTCCAAGAAGATTTTCCCAGAGGAAAGCATCCTAGGAGCAGCAAGTGTCCTGGAGGTGCCAGTTGCCAGTATATGACTCCTAGGATGCTGTGGCGCTGCCAAAGGCAAAGAGGCTCAGAGAGCTGCCAGACACGATCCTCGAGCAGGAAAGGCAGATGTTGGGAGCACCAGGGAATTCCCTGACGTCAGCAGTGGAGGAGCAGGATGAGGAAGATGTCCACGCTTGGGCTACTTGTGGCAAGAGTGTCCAAGGCTCCCAGTGCCTCCGTGGGAGCTGCAGGACTGGTGACGGAGGACAACCATTGGGCAGGACTGGCTGCTCCCTCAGAGCCGTGGCTCTCAGCAGAACCGTCTCATTGCTGAGGATGCACCTGTCCAGGAAGAGCATTGCAGAGGAGTAGGAGTCCAGCTCATTGCAGTAAGGGAATGGCTGAGGGATGTTTCCCAGGAGCAACTTTGCTGGAGGTGCCAGTTCCAGTCCGTGGCTCGCAGGATGCTGCAGCACTGCCATAGGAGAAGGGGTTTGGCATGGTGCTAGAGAAGGTCCTCGAGCAGCAAAGGCAGGTGTTTGCAGCTCCAGGGAATACCCTGACGTCAGCAGTGGAGTAGCAGGATGAGGAAGATGTCCACGCTTGGGCTACTTGTGGCAAGAGCCTCCATCCCTGCCCTTGCCTGGGTGAGAGTTGCCGGAGCGCAGATGGAGGAAGGCCTTTGGACAGGTGCAAGGTAAGAATGATGGATGGTCGGCAGTCGTGGTGTAAACAGAAACATTTCTTGCAATCATCCCTTCTGTTAGAATAGTTTCACTTTCCGGTTTGAATAGCGTGAGCCTGGAAAGCCAATAGTCTAAATGTTCAGATGTCTGGTACCCAATAGTAGACATGAACTCATGTCTCTCACAGAAACATCAGGCGTTTTCCTTAAGCCAAGTGCTGGGAGGGGAATTTCTTCTGCAATACTGCTGTGCTTCTGCTGCTTGTTCCATTTTAGAAAGTTTCCTCCCTTGGCTCTGCCTTGATTGAATAGTCCTTTCTCTTCTAACTAGAAGCTCCAGGTTTTCTTCTTACAAGTTGTCTTTGTTTTCTTTGTCCACAGACAGGAGTCCCTGCTCTCCCAGAGCCATGTCGATCATCAGAAGCTGCTTGTGGCTGAGAATGCAGATGGCCACGAAAGGCCTAGAAGTAAAAACTGGAGCAATGTCGTGTCCAAGAAGATTTTCCCAGAGAAAAGCATCCTAGGAGCGGCAAGTGTCATGTAGCTGCCAGTTTCCAGTATATGACTCTCAGGATGCTGTGGCGCTGCCAAAGGCGAAGAGGATCAGAGAGCTGCCAGACACGATCCTCCAGCAGGAAAGGCAGATTTTAGGAGCTCCAGGGAATTCCCTGACGTCAGCAGTGGAGGAGCAGGATGAGGAAGATGTCCACGCTTGGGCTACTTGTGGCAAGAGTGTCCAAGGCTCCCAGTGCCTCCGTGAGAGCTGCAGGAGTGGAGTCAGAGGAAGGCCTTTGGACAGGACTGGCTCCTCCCTCAGAGCCATGGCTCTCAGCAGAACCGTCTCATTGCTGAGGATGCACCTGTCCAGGAAGAGCCTTGCAAAGGAGTAGGAGTCCAGCTCATTGCAGTAAGGGAATGGCTGAATGATGTTTCCCAGGAGCAACTATGCTGAAGGTGCCAGTTCCAGTCCATGGCTCGCAGGATGCTGCAGCACTGCCATAGGAGAAGGGGTTTGGCATGATGCTAGAGAAGGTCCTCGAGCAGCAAAGGCAGGTGTTTGCAGCTCCAGGGAATACCCTGACGTCAGCAGTAGAGTAGCAGGATGAGGAAGATGTCCATGCTTGGGCTACTTGTGGCAAGAGCCTCTATCCCTGCCCTTGCCTGGGTGAGAGTTGCCGGAGCGCAGACGGAGGAAGGCCTTTGGACAGGTGCAAGGTAAGAATGATGCATGGTCGGCAGTCGTGGTGTAAACAGAAACATTTCTTGCAATCATCCTTACTGTTAGAGTAGTTTCACTTTCCGGTTTGAATAGCGTGAGCCTGGAAAGCCAATAGTCTAAATGTTCAGATGTCTGGTACCCAATAGTAGACATGAACTCATGTCTCTCACAGAAACATCAGGCGTTTTCCTTAAGCCAAGTGCTGGGAGGGGAATTTCTTCTGCAATACTGCTGTGCTTCTGCTGCTTGTTCCATTTTAGAAAGTTTCCTCCCTTGGCTCTGCCTTGATTGAATAGTCCTTTCTCTTCTAACTAGAAGCTCCAGGTTTTCTTCTTACAAGTTGTCTTTGTTTTCTTTGTCCACAGACAGGAGTCCCTGCTCTCCCAGAGCCATGTCGATCATCAGAAGCTGCTTGTGGCTGCGGATGCAGATGGCCACAAAAGGCCTAGAAGTAAAATCTGCAGCAAGGTTGTGTGCAAGAAGATTTTCCCAGAGAAAAGCATCCTAGGAGCAGCAAGTGTCCTGGAGGTGCCAGTTGCCAGTATATGACTCCTAGGATGCTGTTGCGCTTCCAAAGTGTAAGAGGCTCAGAGAGCTGCCAGACACGATCCTCGAGCAGGAAAGGCAGATGTTGGGAGCTCCAGGGAATTCCCTGATGTCAGCAGTGGAGGAGCAGGATGAGGAAGATCTCGACGCTTGGGCTACTTGTGGCAAGAGTGTCCAGGGCTCCCAGTGCCTCCGTGGGAGCTGCAGGACTGGTGACGGAGGAAGGCCTTTGGGCAGGACTGGCTGCTCCCTCAGAGCCGTGGCTCTCAGCAGAACCGTCTCATTGCTGAGGATGCACCTATCCAGGAAGAGCCTTGCAAAGGTGTAGGAGTCCAGCTCATTGCAGTAAGGGAATGGCTGAAGGATGTTTCCCAGGAGCAACTATGCTGAAGGTGCCAGTTCCAGTCCATGGCTCGCAGGATGCTGCAGCACTGCCATAGGAGAAGGCATTTGGCATGGTGCTAGAGAAGATCCTCGAGCAGCAAAGGCAAGTGTTTGCAGCTCCAGGGAATTCCTAGATGTCAGCAGTGGAAGATCAGGATGAGGAATATCTCCAGGCTTGGGCTACTTGTGGCAAGAGCCTCCATCCCTGCCCGAGCTTGGGTGAGAGTTGCCAGAGCGCAGACGGAGGAAGGCCTTTGGACAGGTGCAAGGTAAGAATGATGCATGGTCGGCAGTCGTGGTGCGAGCAGAAACATTTCTTGCAATCGCCTCTAGCTTTTAGAGTAGTTTCACTTTCCGGTTTGAATAGTGTGAGCCTGGAAAGCCAATAGTCTAAATGTTCAGATGTCTGGTACCCAATAGTAGACATGAACTCAAGTCTCTCATAGAAACATCAGGCTTTTTCCTTAAGCCAAGTGCTGGGAGGGGAATTTCTTCTGCAAAACTGCTCTGCTTCTGCTGCTTGTTCCATTTTAGAAAGTTTCCTGCTTTGGCCCTGCCTTGATTGAATAGTCCTTTGTCTTCTAACTAGAAGCTCCAGGTTTTCTTCTTACAAGTTGTCTTTGTTTTCTTTGTCCACAGACAGGAGTCCCTGCTCTCCCAGAGCCCTGTTGATCATCAGAACCTGCTTGTGGCTGAGGATGCAGATGGCCACGAAAGGCCTAGAAGTAAAATCGGCAGCAATGTCGTGTGCAAGAAGATTTTCCCAGAGAAAAGCATCCTAGGAGCAGCAAGTGTCCTGGAGGTGCCAGTTGCCAGTATATGACTCCTAGGATGCTGTGGCGCTGCCAAAGGTGAAGAGGCTCAGAGAGCTGCCAGACATGATCCTCCAGCTGGAAAGGCAGATGTTGGGAGCTCCAGGGAATTCCCTGCCGTCAGCAGTGGAGGAGCAGGATGAGGAAGATGTCCACGCTTGGGCTACTTGTGGCAAGAGTGTCCAAGGCTCCCAGTGCCTCCGTGAGAGCGGCAGGACTGGAGACGGAGGAAGGCCTTTGGACAGGTGCAAGGTAAGAATGATGCATGGTCCCCAGTTGTGGTGAATACAGAAACATTTCTTCAAAGCATCTCTAGCTTTTGAAATAGTTTGACATTCCGGTTTGAATTGCGTGAGCCTGGAAAGCCAGTAGTCTAAATGTTCAGATGTCTGCTATCCAATAGTAGACATGAACTCAAGTCTCTCATAGAAACATCATGCTTTTTCCTTAAGCCAAGTGCGGGGAGGGGAATTTCTTCTGCAAAACTACTGTGCTTCTGCTGCTTGTTCCATTTTAGAAAGTTTCCTCCCTTGGCCCTGCCTTGATTGAATAGTCCTTTCTCTTCTAACTAGAAGCTCCAGGTTTTAATCTTACAAGTTGTCTTTGTTTTCTTTGTCCACAGACAGGGGTCCCTGCTCTCCCAAAGCCATGTCGATCATCAGAAGCTTCTTGTGGCTGAGAATGCAGATGGCCACGAAAGGCCTAGGAGTAAAATCGGCAGCAAGGTCGTGTGCAAGAAGATTTTCCCAGAGAAAAGCATCCTAGGAGCAGCAAGTGTCCTGGAGGTGCCAGTTGCCAGTATATGACTCCTAGGATGCTGTGGCGCTGCCAAAGGCAAAGAGGCTCAGAGATCTGCCAGACACGATCCTCCAGCAGGAAAGGCAGATGTTTGGAGCACCAGGGAATTCCCTGCCGTCAGCAGTGGAGGAGCAGGATGAGGAAGATGTCCACGCTTGGGCTACTTGTGGCAAGAGTGTCCAAGGCTCCCAGTGCCTCCGTGGGAGCTGCAGGACTGGTGACAGAGGGCAACCATTGGGCAGGACTGGCTGCTCCCTCAGAGCTGTGGCTCTCAGCAGAACCGTCTCATTGCTGAGGATGCACCTGTCCAGGAAGAGCATTGCAGAGGAGTAGGAGTCCAGCTCATTGCAGTAAGGGAATGGCTGAGGGATGTTTCCCAGGAGCAACTTTGCTGGAGGTGCCAGTTCCAGTCCGTGGCTCGCAGGATGCTGCAGCGCTGCCATAGGAGAAGGGGTTTTGCATGATGCTAGAGAAGATCCTCGAGCAGCAAAGGCAGGTGTTTGCAGCTCCAGGGAATACCCTGACGTCAGCAGTGGAGTAGCAGGATGAGGAAGATGTCTACGCTTGGGCTACTTGTGGCAAGAGCCTCCATCCCTGCCCTTGCCTGGGTGAGAGTTGCCGGAGCGCAGATGGAGGAAGGCTTTTGGACAGGTGGAAGGTAAGAATGATGCATGGTCGGCAGTCGTGGTGTAAACAGAAACATTTCTTGCAATCATCCCTACTGTTAGAGTAGTTTCACTTTCCGGTTTGAATAGCGTGAGCCTGGAAAGCCAATAGTCTAAATGTTCAGATGTCTGGTACCCAGTAGTAGACATGAACTCAAGTCTCTCATAGAAACATGAGGTTTTTTCCTTAAGTCAAGTGCTGGGAAGGGAATTTCTTCTGCAAAACTACTGTGCTTCTGCTGCTTGTTCCATTTTAGAAAGTTTCCTCCCTTGGCCCTGCCTTGATTGAATAGTCCTTTGTCTTCTATCTAGAAGCTCCAGGTTTTCTTCTTACAAGTTGTCTTTGTTTTCTTTGTCCACAGACAGGAGTCCCTGTTTTCCCAGAGCCATGTCGATCATCAGAAGCTGCTTGTGGCTGCGGATGCAGATGGCCACGAAAGGCCTAGAAGTAAAAACTGGAGCAATGTCGTGTCCAAGAAGATTTTCCCAGAGAAAAGCATCCTAGGAGCAGCAAGTGTCCTGTAGCTGCCAGTTTCCAGTATATGACTCTCAGGATGCTGTGGCGCTGTCAAAGGCGAAGAGGCTCAGAGAGCTGCCAGACACGATCCTCGAGCAGGAAAGGCAGATTTTAGGAGCTCCAGGGAATTCCCTGACGTCAGCAGTGGAGGAGCAGGATGAGGAAGATGTCCACGCTTGGGCTACTTGTGGCAAGAGTGTCCAAGGCTCCCAGTGCCTCCGTGGGAGCTGCAGGAGTGGAGTCAGAGGAAGGCCTTTTGACAGGACTGGCTGCTCCCTCAGAGCCATGGCTCTCAGCAGAACCGTCTCATTGCTGAGGATGCACCTGTCCAGGAAGAGCCTTGCAGAGGAGTAGGAGTCCAGCTCATTGCAGTAAGGGAATGGCTGAATGATGTTTCCCAGGAGCAACTATGCTGAAGGTGCCAGTTCCAGTCCATGGCTCGCAGGATGCTGCAGCACTGCCATAGGAGAAGGGGTTTGGCATGGTGCTAGAGAAGGTCCTCGAGCAGCAAAGGCAGGTGTTTGCAGCTCCAGGGAATACCCTGACGTCAGCAGTGGAGTAGCAGGATGAGGAAGATGTCCACGCTTGGGCTACTTGTGGCAAGGGCCTCCATCCTTGCCCTTGCCTGGGTGAGAGTTGCCGGAGCGCAGACGGAGGAAGGCCTTTGGACAGGTGCAAGGTAAGAATGATGCATGGTCGGCAGTCGTGGTGCGAGCAGAAACATTTCTTGCAATCATCCCTACTGTTAGAGTAGTTTCACTTTCCGGTTTGAATAGCGTGAGCCTGGAAAGCCAATAGTCCAAATATTCAGATGTCTGGTACCCAATAGTAGACATGAACTCAAGTCTCTCATAGAAACATCAGGCGTTTTCCTTAAGCCAAGTGCTGGGAGGGGAATTTCTTCTGCAATACTGCTGTGCTTCTGCTGCTTGTTCCATTTTAGAAAGTTTCCTCCCTTGGCTCTGCCTTGATTGAATAGTCCTTTCTCTTCTAACTAGAAGCTCCAGGTTTTCTTCTTACAAGTTGTCTTTGTTTTCTTTGTCCACAGACAGGAGTCCCTGCTCTCCCAGAGCCATGTCGATCATCAGAAGCTGCTTGTGGCTGCGGATGCAGATGGCCACAAAAGGCCTAGAAGTAAAATCTGCAGCAAGGTTGTGTGCAAGAAGATTTTCCCAGAGAAAAGCATCCTAGGAGCAGCAAGTGTCCTGGAGGTGCCAGTTGCCAGTATATGACTCCTAGGATGCTGTTGCGCTTCCAAAGTGTAAGAGGCTCAGAGAGCTGCCAGACACGATCCTCGAGCAGGAAAGGCAGATGTTGGGAGCTCCAGGGAATTCCCTGATGTCAGCAGTGGAGGAGCAGGATGAGGAAGATCTCGACGCTTGGGCTACTTGTGGCAAGAGTGTCCAAGGCTCCCAGTGCCTCCGTGGGAGCTGCAGGACTGGTGACGGAGGAAGGCCTTTGGGCAGGACTGGCTGCTCCCTCAGAGCCGTGGCTCTCAGCAGAACCGTCTCATTGCTGAGGATGCACCTATCCAGGAAGAGCCTTGCAAAGGTGTAGGAGTCCAGCTCATTGCAGTAAGGGAATGGCTGAAGGATGTTTCCCAGGAGCAACTATGCTGAAGGTGCCAGTTCCAGTCCATGGCTCGCAGGATGCTGCAGCACTGCCATAGGAGAAGGCATTTGGCATGGTGCTAGAGAAGATCCTCGAGCAGCAAAGGCAAGTGTTTGCAGCTCCAGGGAATTCCTAGATGTCAGCAGTGGAAGATCAGGATGAGGAATATCTCCAGGCTTGGGCTACTTGTGGCAAGAGCCTCCATCCCTGCCCGAGCTTGGGTGAGAGTTGCCAGAGCGCAGACGGAGGAAGGCCTTTGGACAGGTGCAAGGTAAGAATGATGCATGGTCGGCAGTCGTGGTGTGAGCAGAAACATTTCTTGCAATCGCCTCTAGCTTTTAGAGTAGTTTCACTTTCCGGTTTGAATAGTGTGAGCCTGGAAAGCCAATAGTCTAAATGTTCAGATGTCTGGAACCCAATAGTAGACATGAACTCAAGTCTCTCATAGAAACATCAGGCTTTTTCCTTAAGCCAAGTGCTGGGAGGGGAATTTCTTCTGCAAAACTGCTCTGCTTCTGCTGCTTGTTCCATTTTAGAAAGTTTCCTGCTTTGGCCCTGCCTTGATTGAATAGTCCTTTCTCTTCTATCTAGAAGCTCCAGGTTTTCTTCTTACAAGTTGTCTTTGTTTTCTTTGTCCACAGACAGGAGTCCCTGCTCTCCCAGAGCCCTGTTGATCATCAGAACCTGCTTGTGGCTGAGGATGCAGATGGCCACGAAAGGCCTAGAAGTAAAATCGGCAGCAATGTCGTGTGCAAGAAGATTTTCCCAGAGAAAAGCATCCTAGGAGCAGCAAGTGTCCTGGAGGTGCCAGTTGCCAGTATATGACTCCTAGGATGCTGTGGCGCTACCAGAGGTGAAGAGGCTCAGAGAGCTGCCAGACATGATCCTCCAGCTGGAAAGGCAGATGTTTGGAGCTCCAGGGAATTCCCTGACGTCAGCAGTGGAGGAGCAGGATGAGGAAGATGTCCACGCTTGGGCTACTTGTGGCAAGAGTGTCCAAGGCTCCCAGTGCCTCCGTGAGAGCGGCAGGACTGGAGACGGAGGAAGGCCTTTGGACAGGTGCAAGGTAAGAATGATGCATGGTCCCCAGTTGTGGTGAATACAGAAACATTTCTTCGAAGCATCTCTAGCTTTTGAAATATTTTGACATTCCGGTTTGAATTGCGTGAGCCTGGAAAGCCAGTAGTCTAAATGTTCAGATGTCTGCTATCCAATAGTAGACATGAACTCAAGTCTCTCATAGAAACATCATGCTTTTTCCTTAAGCCAAGTGCGGGGAGGGGAATTTCTTCTGCAAAACTACTGTGCTTCTGCTGCTTGTTCCATTTTAGAAAGTTTCCTCCCTTGGCCCTGCCTTGATTGAATTGTCCTTTCTCTTCTAACTAGAAGCTCCAGGTTTTAATCTTACAAGTTGTCTTTGTTTTCTTTGTCCACAGACAGGGGTCCCTGCTCTCCCAGAGCCATGTCGATCATCAGAAGCTTCTTGTGGCTGAGAATGCAGATGGCCACGAAAGGCCTAGGAGTAAAAACTGGAGCAAGGACGTGTGCAAGAAGTTTTTCCTAGAGGAAAGCATCCTAGGAGCAGCAAGTGTCCTGGAGGTGCCAGTTGCCAGTATATGACTCCTAGGATGCTGTGGCGCTGCCAAAGGCAAAGAGGCTCAGAGATCTGCCAGACACGATCCTCCAGCAGGAAAGGCAGATGTTGGGAGCACCAGGGAATTCCCTGACGTCAGCAGTGGAGGAGCAGGATGAGGAAGATGTCCACGCTTGGGCTACTTGTGGCAAGAGTGTCCAAGGCTCCCAGTGCCTCCGTGGGAGCTGCAGGACTGGTGACAGAGGGCAACCATTGGGCAGGACTGGCTGCTTCCTCAGAGCTGTGGCTCTCAGCAGAACTGTCTCATTGCTGAGGATGCACCTGTCCAGGAAGAGCATTGCAGAGGAGTAGGAGTCCAGCTCATTGCAGTAAGGG
This sequence comes from Aphelocoma coerulescens, assembly GCF_041296385.1. Classification (NCBI taxonomy): domain Eukaryota; kingdom Metazoa; phylum Chordata; class Aves; order Passeriformes; family Corvidae; genus Aphelocoma; species Aphelocoma coerulescens. Next base: position 1,128,714 of record NW_027184059.1, on the reverse strand, counting down.
AATGGCTGAGGGATGTTTCCCAGGAGCAACTTTGCTGGAGGTGCCAGTTCCAGTCCGTGGCTCGCAGGATGCTGCAGCTCTGCCTTAGGAGAAGGGGTTTTGCATGGTGCTAGAGAAGATCCTCGAGCAGCAAAGGCAGGTGTTTGCAGCTCCAGGGAATACCCTGACGTCAGCAGTGGAGTAGCAGGATGAGGAAGATGTCCACGCTTGGGCTACTTGTGGCAAGAGCCTCCATCCCTGCCCTTGCCTGGGTGAGAGTTGCCGGAGCGCAGATGGAGGAAGGCCTTTGGACAGGTGCAAGGTAAGAATGATGCATGGTCGGCAGTCGTGGTGTAAACAGAAACATTTCTTGCAATCATCCTTACTGTTAGAGTAGTTTCACTTTCCGGTTTGAATAGCGTGAGCCTGGAAAGCCAATAGTCTAAATGTTCAGATGTCTGGTTCCCAGTAGTAGACATGAACTCAAGTCTCTCATAGAAACATGAGGTTTTTTCCTTAAGCCAAGTGCTGGGAAGGGAATTTCTTCTGCAATACTGCTGTGCTTCTGCTGCTTGTTCCATTTTAGAAAGTTTCCTCCCTTGGCCCTGCCTTGATTGAATAGTCCTTTGTCTTCTATCTAGAAGCTCCAGGTTTTCTTCTTACAAGTTGTCTTTGTTTTCTTTGTCCACAGACAGGAGTCCCTGCTCTCCCAGAGCCATGTCGATCATCAGAAGCTGCTTGTGGCTGCGGATGCAGATGGCCACGAAAGGCCTAGAAGTAAAAACTGGAGCAATGTCGTGTCCAAGAAGATTTTCCCAGAGAAAAGCATCCTAGGAGCAGCAAGTGTCCTGTAGCTGCCAGTTTCCAGTATATGACTCTCAGGATGCTGTGGCGCTGCCAAAGGCGAAGAGGCTCAGAGATCTGCCAGACACGATCCTCCAGCAGGAAAGGCAGATGTTTGGAGCACCAGGGAATTCCCTGCCGTCAGCAGTGGAGGAGCAGGATGAGGAAGATGTCCACGCTTGGGCTACTTGTGGCAAGAGTGTCCAAGGCTCCCAGTGCCTCCGTGGGAGCTGCAGGACTGGTGACAGAGGGCAACCATTGGGCAGGACTGGCTGCTCCCTCAGAGCTGTGGCTCTCAGCAGAACCGTCTCATTGCTGAGGATGCACCTGTCCAGGAAGAGCATTGCAGAGGAGTAGGAGTCCAGCTCATTGCAGTAAGGGAATGGCTGAGGGATGTTTCCCAGGAGCAACTTTGCTGGAGGTGCCAGTTCCAGTCCGTGGCTCGCAGGATGCTGCAGCGCTGCCATAGGAGAAGGGGTTTTGCATGATGCTAGAGAAGATCCTCGAGCAGCAAAGGCAGGTGTTTGCAGCTCCAGGGAATACCCTGACGTCAGCAGTGGAGTAGCAGGATGAGGAAGATGTCTACGCTTGGGCTACTTGTGGCAAGAGCCTCCATCCCTGCCCTTGCCTGGGTGAGAGTTGCCGGAGCGCAGATGGAGGAAGGCTTTTGGACAGGTGGAAGGTAAGAATGATGCATGGTCGGCAGTCGTGGTGTAAACAGAAACATTTCTTGCAATCATCCTTACTGTTAGAGTAGTTTCACTTTCCGGTTTGAATAGCGTGAGCCTGGAAAGCCAATAGTCTAAATGTTCAGATGTCTGGTACCCAGTAGTAGACATGAACTCAAGTCTCTCATAGAAACATGAGGTTTTTTCCTTAAGCCAAGTGCTGGGAAGGGAATTTCTTCTGCAAAACTACTGTGCTTCTGCTGCTTGTTCCATTTTAGAAAGTTTCCTCCCTTGGCCCTGCCTTGATTGAATAGTCCTTTGTCTTCTATCTAGAAGCTCCAGGTTTTCTTCTTACAAGTTGTCTTTGTTTTCTTTGTCCACAGACAGGAGTCCCTGTTTTCCCAGAGCCATGTCGATCATCAGAAGCTGCTTGTGGCTGCGGATGCAGATGGCCACGAAAGGCCTAGAAGTAAAAACTGGAGCAATGTCGTGTCCAAGAAGATTTTCCCAGAGAAAAGCATCCTAGGAGCAGCAAGTGTCCTGTAGCTGCCAGTTTCCAGTATATGACTCTCAGGATGCTGTGGCGCTGTCAAAGGCGAAGAGGCTCAGAGAGCTGCCAGACACGATCCTCGAGCAGGAAAGGCAGATTTTAGGAGCTCCAGGGAATTCCCTGACGTCAGCAGTGGAGGAGCAGGATGAGGAAGATGTCCACGCTTGGGCTACTTGTGGCAAGAGTGTCCAAGGCTCCCAGTGCCTCCGTGGGAGCTGCAGGAGTGGAGTCAGAGGAAGGCCTTTTGACAGGACTGGCTGCTCCCTCAGAGCCATGGCTCTCAGCAGAACCGTCTCATTGCTGAGGATGCACCTGTCCAGGAAGAGCCTTGCAGAGGAGTAGGAGTCCAGCTCATTGCAGTAAGGGAATGGCTGAATGATGTTTCCCAGGAGCAACTATGCTGAAGGTGCCAGTTCCAGTCCATGGCTCGCAGGATGCTGCAGCACTGCCATAGGAGAAGGGGTTTGGCATGGTGCTAGAGAAGGTCCTCGAGCAGCAAAGGCAGGTGTTTGCAGCTCCAGGGAATACCCTGACGTCAGCAGTGGAGTAGCAGGATGAGGAAGATGTCCACGCTTGGGCTACTTGTGGCAAGGGCCTCCATCCTTGCCCTTGCCTGGGTGAGAGTTGCCGGAGCGCAGACGGAGGAAGGCCTTTGGACAGGTGCAAGGTAAGAATGATGCATGGTCGGCAGTCGTGGTGCGAGCAGAAACATTTCTTGCAATCATCCCTACTGTTAGAGTAGTTTCACTTTCCGGTTTGAATAGCGTGAGCCTGGAAAGCCAATAGTCCAAATATTCAGATGTCTGGTACCCAATAGTAGACATGAACTCAAGTCTCTCATAGAAACATCAGGCGTTTTCCTTAAGCCAAGTGCTGGGAGGGGAATTTCTTCTGCAATACTGCTGTGCTTCTGCTGCTTGTTCCATTTTAGAAAGTTTCCTCCCTTGGCTCTGCCTTGATTGAATAGTCCTTTCTCTTCTAACTAGAAGCTCCAGGTTTTCTTCTTACAAGTTGTCTTTGTTTTCTTTGTCCACAGACAGGAGTCCCTGCTCTCCCAGAGCCATGTCGATCATCAGAAGCTGCTTGTGGCTGCGGATGCAGATGGCCACAAAAGGCCTAGAAGTAAAATCTGCAGCAAGGTTGTGTGCAAGAAGATTTTCCCAGAGAAAAGCATCCTAGGAGCAGCAAGTGTCCTGGAGGTGCCAGTTGCCAGTATATGACTCCTAGGATGCTGTTGCGCTTCCAAAGTGTAAGAGGCTCAGAGAGCTGCCAGACACGATCCTCGAGCAGGAAAGGCAGATGTTGGGAGCTCCAGGGAATTCCCTGATGTCAGCAGTGGAGGAGCAGGATGAGGAAGATCTCGACGCTTGGGCTACTTGTGGCAAGAGTGTCCAAGGCTCCCAGTGCCTCCGTGGGAGCTGCAGGACTGGTGACGGAGGAAGGCCTTTGGGCAGGACTGGCTGCTCCCTCAGAGCCGTGGCTCTCAGCAGAACCGTCTCATTGCTGAGGATGCACCTATCCAGGAAGAGCCTTGCAAAGGTGTAGGAGTCCAGCTCATTGCAGTAAGGGAATGGCTGAAGGATGTTTCCCAGGAGCAACTATGCTGAAGGTGCCAGTTCCAGTCCATGGCTCGCAGGATGCTGCAGCACTGCCATAGGAGAAGGCATTTGGCATGGTGCTAGAGAAGATCCTCGAGCAGCAAAGGCAAGTGTTTGCAGCTCCAGGGAATTCCTAGATGTCAGCAGTGGAAGATCAGGATGAGGAATATCTCCAGGCTTGGGCTACTTGTGGCAAGAGCCTCCATCCCTGCCCGAGCTTGGGTGAGAGTTGCCAGAGCGCAGACGGAGGAAGGCCTTTGGACAGGTGCAAGGTAAGAATGATGCATGGTCGGCAGTCGTGGTGTGAGCAGAAACATTTCTTGCAATCGCCTCTAGCTTTTAGAGTAGTTTCACTTTCCGGTTTGAATAGTGTGAGCCTGGAAAGCCAATAGTCTAAATGTTCAGATGTCTGGAACCCAATAGTAGACATGAACTCAAGTCTCTCATAGAAACATCAGGCTTTTTCCTTAAGCCAAGTGCTGGGAGGGGAATTTCTTCTGCAAAACTGCTCTGCTTCTGCTGCTTGTTCCATTTTAGAAAGTTTCCTGCTTTGGCCCTGCCTTGATTGAATAGTCCTTTCTCTTCTATCTAGAAGCTCCAGGTTTTCTTCTTACAAGTTGTCTTTGTTTTCTTTGTCCACAGACAGGAGTCCCTGCTCTCCCAGAGCCCTGTTGATCATCAGAACCTGCTTGTGGCTGAGGATGCAGATGGCCACGAAAGGCCTAGAAGTAAAATCGGCAGCAATGTCGTGTGCAAGAAGATTTTCCCAGAGAAAAGCATCCTAGGAGCAGCAAGTGTCCTGGAGGTGCCAGTTGCCAGTATATGACTCCTAGGATGCTGTGGCGCTACCAGAGGTGAAGAGGCTCAGAGAGCTGCCAGACATGATCCTCCAGCTGGAAAGGCAGATGTTTGGAGCTCCAGGGAATTCCCTGCCGTCAGCAGTGGAGGAGCAGGATGAGGAAGATGTCCACGCTTGGGCTACTTGTGGCAAGAGTGTCCAAGGCTCCCAGTGCCTCCGTGAGAGCGGCAGGACTGGAGACGGAGGAAGGCCTTTGGACAGGTGCAAGGTAAGAATGATGCATGGTCCCCAGTTGTGGTGAATACAGAAACATTTCTTCGAAGCATCTCTAGCTTTTGAAATATTTTGACATTCCGGTTTGAATTGCGTGAGCCTGGAAAGCCAGTAGTCTAAATGTTCAGATGTCTGCTATCCAATAGTAGACATGAACTCAAGTCTCTCATAGAAACATCATGCTTTTTCCTTAAGCCAAGTGCGGGGAGGGGAATTTCTTCTGCAAAACTACTGTGCTTCTGCTGCTTGTTCCATTTTAGAAAGTTTCCTCCCTTGGCCCTGCCTTGATTGAATTGTCCTTTCTCTTCTAACTAGAAGCTCCAGGTTTTAATCTTACAAGTTGTCTTTGTTTTCTTTGTCCACAGACAGGGGTCCCTGCTCTCCCAGAGCCATGTCGATCATCAGAAGCTTCTTGTGGCTGAGAATGCAGATGGCCACGAAAGGCCTAGGAGTAAAAACTGGAGCAAGGACGTGTGCAAGAAGTTTTTCCTAGAGGAAAGCATCCTAGGAGCAGCAAGTGTCCTGGAGGTGCCAGTTGCCAGTATATGACTCCTAGGATGCTGTGGCGCTGCCAAAGGCAAAGAGGCTCAGAGATCTGCCAGACACGATCCTCCAGCAGGAAAGGCAGATGTTGGGAGCACCAGGGAATTCCCTGACGTCAGCAGTGGAGGAGCAGGATGAGGAAGATGTCCACGCTTGGGCTACTTGTGGCAAGAGTGTCCAAGGCTCCCAGTGCCTCCGTGGGAGCTGCAGGACTGGTGACAGAGGGCAACCATTGGGCAGGACTGGCTGCTTCCTCAGAGCTGTGGCTCTCAGCAGAACTGTCTCATTGCTGAGGATGCACCTGTCCAGGAAGAGCATTGCAGAGGAGTAGGAGTCCAGCTCATTGCAGTAAGGGAATGGCTGAGGGATGTTTCCCAGGAGCAACTTTGCTGGAGGTGCCAGTTCCAGTCCGTGGCTCGCAGGATGCTGCAGCTCTGCCTTAGGAGAAGGGGTTTTGCATGGTGCTAGAGAAGATCCTCGAGCAGCAAAGGCAGGTGTTTGCAGCTCCAGGGAATACCCTGACGTCAGCAGTGGAGTAGCAGGATGAGGAAGATGTCCACGCTTGGGCTACTTGTGGCAAGAGCCTCCATCCCTGCCCTTGCCTGGGTGAGAGTTGCCGGAGCGCAGATGGAGGAAGGCCTTTGGACAGGTGCAAGGTAAGAATGATGCATGGTCGGCAGTCGTGGTGTAAACAGAAACATTTCTTGCAATCATCCTTACTGTTAGAGTAGTTTCACTTTCCGGTTTGAATAGCGTGAGCCTGGAAAGCCAATAGTCTAAATGTTCAGATGTCTGGTTCCCAGTAGTAGACATGAACTCAAGTCTCTCATAGAAACATGAGGTTTTTTCCTTAAGCCAAGTGCTGGGAAGGGAATTTCTTCTGCAATACTGCTGTGCTTCTGCTGCTTGTTCCATTTTAGAAAGTTTCCTCCCTTGGCCCTGCCTTGATTGAATAGTCCTTTGTCTTCTATCTAGAAGCTCCAGGTTTTCTTCTTACAAGTTGTCTTTGTTTTCTTTGTCCACAGACAGGAGTCCCTGCTCTCCCAGAGCCATGTCGATCATCAGAAGCTGCTTGTGGCTGCGGATGCAGATGGCCACGAAAGGCCTAGAAGTAAAAACTGGAGCAATGTCGTGTCCAAGAAGATTTTCCCAGAGAAAAGCATCCTAGGAGCAGCAAGTGTCCTGGAGGTGCCAGTTTCCAGTATATGACTCTCAGGATGCTGTGGCGCTGCCAAAGGCGAAGAGGCTCAGAGAGCTGCCAGACACGATCCTCGAGCAGGAAAGGCAGATGTTGGGAGCACCAGGGAATTCCCTGATGTCAGCAGTGGAGGAGCAGGATGAGGAAGATGTCCACGCTTGGGCTACTTGTGGCAAGAGTGTCCAAGGCTCCCAGTGCCTCCGTGGGAGCTGCAGGAGTGGTGACGGAGGACAACCATTGGGCAGGACTGGCTGCTCCCTCAGAGCCGTGGCTCTCAGCAGAACCGTCTCATTGCTGAGGATGCACCTGTCCAGGAAGAGCATTGCAGAGGAGTAGGAGTCCAGCTCATTGCAGTAAGGGAATGGCTGAGGGATGTTTCCCAGGAGCAACTTTGCTGGAGGTGCCAGTTCCAGTCCATGGCTCGCAGGATGCTGCAGCACTGCCATAGGAGAAGGGGTTTTGCATGGTGCTAGAGAAGATCCTCGAGCAGCAAAGGCAGGTGTTTGCAGCTCCAGGGAATACCCTGACGTCAGCAGTGGAGTAGCAGGATGAGGAAGATGTCTACGCTTGGGCTACTTGTGGCAAGAGCCTCCATCCCTGCCCTTGCCTGGGTGAGAGTTGCCGGAGCGCAGATGGAGGAAGGCCTTTGGACAGGTGCAAGGTAAGAATGATGGATGGTCGGCAGTCGTGGTGTAAACAGAAACATTTCTTGCAATCATCCCTTCTGTTAGAATAGTTTCACTTTCCGGTTTGAATAGCGTGAGCCTGGAAAGCCAATAGTCTAAATGTTCAGATGTCTGGTACCCAGTAGTAGACATGAACTCAAGTCTCTCATAGAAACATGAGGTTTTTTCCTTAAGCCAAGTGCTGGGAAGGGAATTTCTTCTGCAAAAGTACTGTGCTTCTGCTGCTTGTTCCATTTTAGAAAGTTTCCTCCCTTGGCCCTGCCTTGTTTGAATAGTCCTTTCTCTTCTAACTAGAAGCTCCAGGTTTTCTTCTTACAAGTTGTCTTTGTTTTCTTTGTCCACAGACAGGAGTCCCTGCTCTCCCAGAGCCATGTCGATCATCAGAACCTGCTTGTGGCTGAGAATGCAGATGGCCACGAAAGGCCTAGAAGTAAAAACTGGAGCAATGTCGTGTCCAAGAAGATTTTCCCAGAGAAAAGCATCCTAGGAGCGGCAAGTGTCATGTAGCTGCCAGTTTCCAGTATATGACTCTCAGGATGCTGTGGCGCTGCCAAAGGCGAAGAGGATCAGAGAGCTGCCAGACACGATCCTCCAGCAGGAAAGGCAGATTTTAGGAGCTCCAGGGAATTCCCTGATGTCAGCAGTGGAGGAGCAGGATGAGGAAGATGTCCACGCTTGGGCTACTTGTGGCAAGAGTGTCCAAGGCTCCCAGTGCCTCCGTGAGAGCTGCAGGAGTGGAGTCAGAGGAAGGCCTTTGGACAGGACTGCCTCCTCCCTCAGAGCCATGGCTCTCAGCAGAACCGTCTCATTGCTGAGGATGCACCTGTCCAGGAAGAGCCTTGCAAAGGAGTAGGAGTCCAGCTCATTGCAGTAAGGGAATGGCTGAATGATGTTTCCCAGGAGCAACTATGCTGAAGGTGCCAGTTCTAGTCCATGGCTCGCAGGATGCTGCAGCACTGCCATAGGAGAAGGGGTTTGGCATGGTGCTAGAGAAGGTCCTCGAGCAGCAAAGGCAGGTGTTTGCAGCTCCAGGGAATACCCTGACGTCAGCAGTGGAGTAGCAGGATGAGGAAGATGTGCACGCTTGGGCTACTTGTGGCAAGAGCCTCTATCCCTGCCCTTGCCTGGGTGAGAGTTGCCAGAGCGCAGACGGAGGAAGGCCTTTGGACAGGTGCAAGGTAAGAATGATGCATGGTCGGCAGTCGTGGTGTAAACAGAAACATTTCTTGCAATCATCCCTACTGTTAGAGTAGTTTCACTTTCCGGTTTGAATAGCGTGAGCCTGGAAAGCCAATAGTCTAAATGTTCAGATGTCTGGTACCCAATAGTAGACATGAACTCATGTCTCTCACAGAAACATCAGGCGTTTTCCTTAAGCCAAGTGCTGGGAGGGGAATTTCTTCTGCAATACTGCTGTGCTTCTGCTGCTTGTTCCATTTTAGAAAGTTTCCTCCCTTGGCTCTGCCTTGATTGAATAGTCCTTTCTCTTCTAACTAGAAGCTCCAGGTTTTCTTCTTACAAGTTGTCTTTGTTTTCTTTGTCCACAGACAGGAGTCCCTGCTCTCCCAGAGCCATGTCGATCATCAGAAGCTGCTTGTGGCTGCGGATGCAGATGGCCACAAAAGGCCTAGAAGTAAAATCTGCAGCAAGGTTGTGTGCAAGAAGATTTTCCCAGAGAAAAGCATCCTAGGAGCAGCAAGTGTCCTGGAGGTGCCAGTTGCCAGTATATGACTCCTAGGATGCTGTTGCGCTTCCAAAGTGTAAGAGGCTCAGAGAGCTGCCAGACACGATCCTCGAGCAGGAAAGGCAGATGTTGGGAGCTCCAGGGAATTCCCTGATGTCAGCAGTGGAGGAGCAGGATGAGGAAGATCTCGACGCTTGGGCTACTTGTGGCAAGAGTGTCCAAGGCTCCCAGTGCCTCCGTGGGAGCTGCAGGACTGGTGACGGAGGAAGGCCTTTGGGCAGGACTGGCTGCTCCCTCAGAGCCGTGGCTCTCAGCAGAACCGTCTCATTGCTGAGGATGCACCTATCCAGGAAGAGCCTTGCAAAGGTGTAGGAGTCCAGCTCATTGCAGTAAGGGAATGGCTGAAGGATGTTTCCCAGGAGCAACTATGCTGAAGGTGCCAGTTCCAGTCCATGGCTCGCAGGATGCTGCAGCACTGCCATAGGAGAAGGCATTTGGCATGGTGCTAGAGAAGATCCTCGAGCAGCAAAGGCAAGTGTTTGCAGCTCCAGGGAATTCCTAGATGTCAGCAGTGGAAGATCAGGATGAGGAATATCTCCAGGCTTGGGCTACTTGTGGCAAGAGCCTCCATCCCTGCCCGAGCTTGGGTGAGAGTTGCCAGAGCGCAGACGGAGGAAGGCCTTTGGACAGGTGTAAGGTAAGAATGATGCATGGTCGGCAGTCGTGGTGTGAGCAGAAACATTTCTTGCAATCGCCTCTAGCTTTTAGAGTAGTTTCACTTTCCGGTTTGAATAGTGTGAGCCTGGAAAGCCAATAGTCTAAATGTTCAGATGTCTGGAACCCAATAGTAGACATGAACTCAAGTCTCTCATAGAAACATCAGGCTTTTTCCTTAAGCCAAGTGCTGGGAGGGGAATTTCTTCTGCAAAACTGCTCTGCTTCTGCTGCTTGTTCCATTTTAGAAAGTTTCCTGCTTTGGCCCTGCCTTGATTGAATAGTCCTTTCTCTTCTATCTAGAAGCTCCAGGTTTTCTTCTTACAAGTTGTCTTTGTTTTCTTTGTCCACAGACAGGAGTCCCTGCTCTCCCAGAGCCCTGTTGATCATCAGAAGCTGCTTGTGGCTGAGGATGCAGATGGCCACGAAAGGCCTAGAAGTAAAATCGGCAGCAATGTCGTGTGCAAGAAGATTTTCCCAGAGAAAAGCATCCTAGGAGCAGCAAGTGTCCTGGAGGTGCCAGTTGCCAGTATATGACTCCTAGGATGCTGTGGCGCTACCAGAGGTGAAGAGGCTCAGAGAGCTGCCAGACATGATCCTCCAGCTGGAAAGGCAGATGTTTGGAGCTCCAGGGAATTCCCTGACGTCAGCAGTGGAGGAGCAGGATGAGGAAGATGTCCACGCTTGGGCTACTTGTGGCAAGAGTGTCCAAGGCTCCCAGTGCCTCCGTGAGAGCGGCAGGACTGGAGACGGAGGAAGGCCTTTGGACAGGTGCAAGGTAAGAATGATGCATGGTCCCCAGTTGTGGTGAATACAGAAACATTTCTTCGAAGCATCTCTAGCTTTTGAAATAGTTTGACATTCCGGTTTGAATTGCGTGAGCCTGGAAAGCCAGTAGTCTAAATGTTCAGATGTCTGCTATCCAATAGTAGACATGAACTCAAGTCTCTCATAGAAACATCATGCTTTTTCCTTAAGCCAAGTGCGGGGAGGGGAATTTCTTCTGCAAAACTACTGTGCTTCTGCTGCTTGTTCCATTTTAGAAAGTTTCCTCCCTTGGCCCTGCCTTGATTGAATTGTCCTTTCTCTTCTAACTAGAAGCTCCAGGTTTTAATCTTACAAGTTGTCTTTGTTTTCTTTGTCCACAGACAGGGGTCCCTGCTCTCCCAGAGCCATGTCGATCATCAGAAGCTTCTTGTGGCTGAGAATGCAGATGGCCACGAAAGGCCTAGGAGTAAAAACTGGAGCAAGGACGTGTGCAAGAAGTTTTTCCTAGAGGAAAGCATCCTAGGAGCAGCAAGTGTCCTGGAGGTGCCAGTTGCCAGTATATGCGTCCTAGGATGCTGTGGCGCTGCCAAAGGCAAAGAGGCTCAGAGATCTGCCAGACACGATCCTCCAGCAGGAAAGGCAGATGTTGGGAGCACCAGGGAATTCCCTGACGTCAGCAGTGGAGGAGCAGGATGAGGAAGATGTCCACGCTTGGGCTACTTGTGGCAAGAGTGTCCAAGGCTCCCAGTGCCTCCGTGGGAGCTGCAGGACTGGTGACAGAGGGCAACCATTGGGCAGGACTGGCTGCTTCCTCAGAGCTGTGGCTCTCAGCAGAACTGTCTCATTGCTGAGGATGCACCTGTCCAGGAAGAGCATTGCAGAGGAGTAGGAGTCCAGCTCATTGCAGTAAGGGAATGGCTGAGGGATGTTTCCCAGGAGCAACTTTGCTGGAGGTGCCAGTTCCAGTCCGTGGCTCGCAGGATGCTGCAGCTCTGCCTTAGGAGAAGGGGTTTTGCATGGTGCTAGAGAAGATCCTCGAGCAGCAAAGGCAGGTGTTTGCAGCTCCAGGGAATACCCTGACGTCAGCAGTGGAGTAGCAGGATGAGGAAGATGTCCACGCTTGGGCTACTTGTGGCAAGAGCCTCCATCCCTGCCCTTGCCTGGGTGAGAGTTGCCGGAGCGCAGATGGAGGAAGGCCTTTGGACAGGTGCAAGGTAAGAATGATGCATGGTCGGCAGTCGTGGTGTAAACAGAAACATTTCTTGCAATCATCCTTACTGTTAGAGTAGTTTCACTTTCCGGTTTGAATAGCGTGAGCCTGGAAAGCCAATAGTCTAAATGTTCAGATGTCTGGTTCCCAGTAGTAGACATGAACTCAAGTCTCTCATAGAAACATGAGGTTTTTTCCTTAAGCCAAGTGCTGGGAAGGGAATTTCTTCTGCAATACTGCTGTGCTTCTGCTGCTTGTTCCATTTTAGAAAGTTTCCTCCCTTGGCCCTGCCTTGATTGAATAGTCCTTTGTCTTCTATCTAGAAGCTCCAGGTTTTCTTCTTACAAGTTGTCTTTGTTTTCTTTGTCCACAGACAGGAGTCCCTGCTCTCCCAGAGCCATGTCGATCATCAGAAGCTGCTTGTGGCTGCGGATGCAGATGGCCACGAAAGGCCTAGAAGTAAAAACTGGAGCAATGTCGTGTCCAAGAAGATTTTCCCAGAGAAAAGCATCCTAGGAGCAGCAAGTGTCCTGTAGCTGCCAGTTTCCAGTATATGACTCTCAGGATGCTGTGGCGCTGCCAAAGGCGAAGAGGCTCAGAGAGCTGCCAGACACGATCCTCGAGCAGGAAAGGCAGATGTTGGGAGCACCAGGGAATTCCCTGATGTCAGCAGTGGAGGAGCAGGATGAGGAAGATCTCGACGCTTGGGCTACTTGTGGCAAGAGTGTCCAAGGCTCCCAGTGCCTCCGTGGGAGCTGCAGGAGTGGAGTCAGAGGAAGGCCTTTGGACAGGACTGGCTGCTCCCTCAGAGCCATGGCTCTCAGCAGAACCGTCTCATTGCTGAGGATGCACCTGTCCAGGAAGAGCCTTGCAAAGGAGTAGGAGTCCAGCTCATTGCAGTAAGGGAATGGCTGAAGGATGTTTCCCAGGAGCAACTATGCTGAAGGTGCCAGTTCCAGTCCATGGCTCGCAGGATGCTGCAGCACTGCCATAGGAGAAGGGGTTTGGCATGGTGCTAGAGAAGATCCTCGAGCCGCAAAGGCAGGTGTTTGCAGCTCCAGGGAATACCCTGACGTCAGCAGTGGAGTAGCAGGATGAGGAAGATGTCCACGCTTGGGCTACTTGTGGCAAGAGCCTCCATCCTTGCCCTTGCCTGGGTGAGAGTTGCCAGAGCGCAGACGGAGGAAGGCCTTTGGACAGGTGCAAGGTAAGAATGATGCATGGTCGGCAGTCGTGGTGTAAACAGAAACATTTCTTGCAATCATCCCTACTGTTAGAGTAGTTTCACTTTCCGGTTTGAATAGCGTGAGCCTGGAAAGCCAATAGTCTAAATGTTCAGATGTCTGGTACCCAATAGTAGACATGAACTCAAGTCTCTCATAGAAACATGAGGTTTTTTCCTTAAGCCAAGTGCTGGGAGGGGAATTTCTTCTGCAAAACTACTGTGCTTCTGCTGCTTGTTCCATTTTAGAAAGTTTCCTCCCTTGGCCCTGCCTTGATTGAATAGTCCTTTTTTTTCTAACTAGAAGCTCCAGGTTTTCTTCTTACAAGTTGTCTTTGTTTTCTTTGTCCACAGACAGGAGTCCCTGCTCTCCCAGAGCCATGTCGATCATCAGAAGCTGCTTGTGGCTGAGAATGCAGATGGCCACGAAAGGCCTAGGAGTAAAAACTGGAGCAAGGACGTGTGCAAGAAGATTTTCCCAGAGAAAAGCATCCTAGGAGCAGCAAGTGTCCTGGAGGTGCCAGTTGCCAGTATATGACTCCTAGGATGCTGTGGCGCTGCCAAAGGCAAAGAGGCTCAGAGAGCTGCCAGACACGATCCTCGAGCAGGAAAGGCAGATGTTGGGAGCACCAGGGAATTCCCTGCCGTCAGCAGTGGAGGAGCAGGATGAGGAAGATGTCCACGCTTGGGCTACTTGTGGCAAGAGTGTCCAAGGCTCCCAGTGCCTCCGTGGGAGCTGCAGGAGTGGTGACGGAGGACAACCATTGGGCAGGACTGGCTGCTCCCTCAGAGCCGTGGCTCTCAGCAGAACCGTCTCATTGCTGAGGATGCACCTGTCCAGGAAGAGCATTGCAGAGGAGTAGGAGTCCAGCTCATTGCAGTAAGGGAATGGCTGAGGGATGTTTCCCAGGAGCAACTTTGCTGGAGGTGCCAGTTCCAGTCCATGGCTCGCAGGATGCTGCAGCACTGCCATAGGAGAAGGGGTTTTGCATGGTGCTAGAGAAGATCCTCGAGCAGCAAAGGCAGGTGTTTGCAGCTCCAGGGAATACCCTGACGTCAGCAGTGGAGTAGCAGGATGAGGAAGATGTCCACGCTTGGGCTACTTGTGGCAAGAGCCTCCATCCCTGCCCTTGCCTGGGTGAGAGTTGCCGGAGCGCAGATGGAGGAAGGCCTTTGGACAGGTGCAAGGTAAGAATGATGGATGGTCGGCAGTCGTGGTGTAAACAGAAACATTTCTTGCAATCATCCCTTCTGTTAGAATAGTTTCACTTTCCGGTTTGAATAGCGTGAGCCTGGAAAGCCAATAGTCTAAATGTTCAGATGTCTGGTACCCAGTAGTAGACATGAACTCAAGTCTCTCATAGAAACATGAGGTTTTTTCCTTAAGCCAAGTGCTGGGAAGGGAATTTCTTCTGCAAAAGTACTGTGCTTCTGCTGCTTGTTCCATTTTAGAAAGTTTCCTCCCTTGGCCCTGCCTTGTTTGAATAGTCCTTTCTCTTCTAACTAGAAGCTCCAGGTTTTCTTCTTACAAGTTGTCTTTGTTTTCTTTGTCCACAGACAGGAGTCCCTGCTCTCCCAGAGCCATGTCGATCATCAGAAGCTGCTTGTGGCTGAGAATGCAGATGGCCACGAAAGGCCTAGAAGTAAAAACTGGAGCAATGTCGTGTCCAAGAAGATTTTCCCAGAGAAAAGCATCCTAGGAGCGGCAAGTGTCATGTAGCTGCCAGTTTCCAGTATATGACTCTCAGGATGCTGTGGCGCTGCCAAAGGCGAAGAGGATCAGAGAGCTGCCAGACACGATCCTCGAGCAGGAAAGGCAGATTTTAGGAGCTCCAGGGAATTCCCTGATGTCAGCAGTGGAGGAGCAGGATGAGGAAGATGTCCACGCTTGGGCTACTTGTGGCAAGAGTGTCCAAGGCTCCCAGTGCCTCCGTGAGAGCTGCAGGAGTGGAGTCAGAGGAAGGCCTTTGGACAGGACTGCCTCCTCCCTCAGAGCCATGGCTCTCAGCAGAACCGTCTCATTGCTGAGGATGCACCTGTCCAGGAAGAGCCTTGCAAAGGAGTAGGAGTCCAGCTCATTGCAGTAAGGGAATGGCTGAATGATGTTTCCCAGGAGCAACTATGCTGAAGGTGCCAGTTCTAGTCCATGGCTCGCAGGATGCTGCAGCACTGCCATAGGAGAAGGGGTTTGGCATGGTGCTAGAGAAGGTCCTCGAGCAGCAAAGGCAGGTGTTTGCAGCTCCAGGGAATACCCTGACGTCAGCAGTGGAGTAGCAGGATGAGGAAGATGTGCACGCTTGGGCTACTTGTGGCAAGAGCCTCTATCCCTGCCCTTGCCTGGGTGAGAGTTGCCAGAGCGCAGACGGAGGAAGGCCTTTGGACAGGTGCAAGGTAAGAATGATGCATGGTCGGCAGTCGTGGTGTAAACAGAAACATTTCTTGCAATCATCCCTACTGTTAGAGTAGTTTCACTTTCCGGTTTGAATAGCGTGAGCCTGGAAAGCCAATAGTCTAAATGTTCAGATGTCTGGTACCCAATAGTAGACATGAACTCATGTCTCTCACAGAAACATCAGGCGTTTTCCTTAAGCCAAGTGCTGGGAGGGGAATTTCTTCTGCAATACTGCTGTGCTTCTGCTGCTTGTTCCATTTTAGAAAGTTTCCTCCCTTGGCTCTGCCTTGATTGAATAGTCCTTTCTCTTCTAACTAGAAGCTCCAGGTTTTCTTCTTACAAGTTGTCTTTGTTTTCTTTGTCCACAGACAGGAGTCCCTGCTCTCCCAGAGCCATGTCGATCATCAGAAGCTGCTTGTGGCCGTGGATGCAGATGGCCACGAAAGGCCTAGAAGTAAAATCTGCAGCAAGGTTGTGTGCAAGAAGATTTTCCCAGAGAAAAGCATCCTAGGAGCAGCAAGTGTCCTGGAGCTGCCAGTTGCCAGTATAGGACTCCTAGGATGCTGTTGCGCTTCCAAAATGTAAGAGGCTCAGAGAGCTGCCAGACACGATCCTCGAGCAGGAAAGGCAGATGTTGGGAGCTCCAGGGAATTCCCTGATGTCAGCAGTGGCGGAGCAATATGAGGAAGATGTCCACGCTTGGGCTACTTGTGGCAAGCGTGTCCAAGGCTCCCAGTGCCTCCGTGGGAGCTACAGGAGTGGAGACGGAGGAAGGCCTTTGGGCAGGACTGGCTGCTCCCTCAGAGCCGTGGCTCTCAGCAGAACCGTCTCATTGCTGAGGATGCACCTATCCAGGAAGAGCCTTGCAAAGGAGTAGGAGTCCAGCTCATTGCAGTAAGGGAATGGCTGAAGGATGTTTCCCAGGAGCAACTATGCTGAAGGTGCCAGTTCCAGTCCATGGCTCGCAGGATGCTGCAGCACTGCCATAGGAGAAGGGGTTTGGCATGGTGCTAGAGAAGGTCCTCGAGCCGCAAAGGCAGGTGTTTGCAGCTCCAGGGAATTCCTAGATGTCAGCAGTGGAAGATCAGGATGAGGAATATCTCCAGGCTTGGGCTACTTGTGGCAAGAGCCTCCATCCCTGCCCGAGCTTGGGTGAGAGTTGCCAGAGCGCAGACGGAGGAAGGCCTTTGGACAGGTGCAAGGTAAGAATGATGCATGGTCGGCAGTCGTGGTGTAAACAGAAACATTTCTTGCAATCATCCCTACTGTTAGAGTAGTTTCACTTTCCGGTTTGAATAGCGTGAGCCTGGAAAGCCAATAGTCTAAATGTTCAGATGTCTGGTACCCAATAGTAGACATGAACTCAAGTCTCTCATAGAAACATCAGGCTTTTTCCTTAAGCCAAGTGCTGGGAGGGGAATTTCTTCTGCAAAACTGCTCTGCTTCTGCTGCTTGTTCCATTTTAGAAAGTTTCCTGCTTTGGCCCTGCCTTGATTGAATAGTCCTTTGTCTTCTAACTAGAAGCTCCAGGTTTTCTTCTTACAAGTTGTCTTTGTTTTCTTTGTCCACAGACAGGAGTCCCTGCTCTCCCAGAGCCCTGTTGATCATCAGAACCTGCTTGTGGCTGAGGATGCAGATGGCCACGAAAGGCCTAGAAGTAAAATCGGCAGCAAGGTCGTATGCAAGAAGATTTTCCCAGAGAAAAGCATCCTAGGAGCAGCAAGTGTCCTGGAGGTGCCAGTTGCCAGTATATGACTCCTAGGATGCTGTGGCGCTGCCAAAGGTGAAGAGGCTCAGAGAGCTGCCAGACATGATCCTCTAGCTGGAAAGGCAGATGTTTGGAGCTCCAGGGAATTCCCTGACGTCAGCAGTGGAGGAGCAGGATGAGGAAGATGTCCACGCTTGGGCTACTTGTGGCAAGAGTGTCCAAGGCTCCCAGTGCCTCCGTGAGAGCGGCAGGACTGGAGACGGAGGAAGGCCTTTGGACAGGTGCAAGGTAAGAATGATGCATGGTCCCCAGTTGTGGTGAGTACAGAAACATTTCTTCGAAGCATCTCTAGCTTTTGAAATAGTTTGACATTCCGGTTTGAATTGCGTGAGCCTGGAAAGCCAGTAGTCTAAATGTTCAGATGTCTGCTATCCAATAGTAGACATGAACTCAAGTCTCTCATAGAAACATCATGCTTTTTCCTTAAGCCAAGTGCTGGGAGGGGAATTTCTTCTGCAAAACTACTGTGCTTCTGCTGCTTGTTCCATTTTAGAAAGTTTCCTCCCTTGGCCCTGCCTTGATTGAATAGTCCTTTTTCTTCTAACTAGAAGCTCCAGGTTTTAATCTTACAAGTTGTCTTTGTTTTCTTTGTCCACAGACAGGAGTCCCTGCTCTCCCAGAGCCATGTCGATCATCAGAAGCTGCTTGTGGCTGCGGATGCAGATGGCCACAAAAGGCCTAGAAGTAAAATCTGCAGCAAGGTTGTGTGCAAGAAGATTTTCCCAGAGAAAAGCATCCTAGGAGCAGCAAGTGTCCTGGAGGTGCCAGTTGCCAGTATATGACTCCAAGGATGCTGTGGCGCAGCCAAAGGTGAAGAGGCTCAGAGAGCTGCCAGACACGATCCTCGAGCTGCAAAGGCAGGTGTTTGCAGCTCCAGGGAATTCCCTGCCGTCAGCAGTGGAGGAGCAGGATGAGGAAGATCTCGACGCTTGGGCTACTTGTGGCAAGAGTGTCCAAGGCTCCCAGTGCCTCCGTGGGAGCTGCGGGACTGGAGGCGGAGGAAGGCCTTTGGGCAGGACTGGCTGCTCCCTCAGAGCCGCGGCTCTCAGCAGAACCGTCTCATTGCTGAGGATGCACCTGTCCAGGAAGAGCATTGCAGAGGAGTAGGAGTCCAGCTCATTGCAGTAAGGGAATGGCTGAGGGATGTTTCCCAGGAGCAACTTTGCTGGAGGTGCCAGTTCCAGTCCGTGACTTGCAGGATGCTGCAGCACTGCCATAGGAGAAGGCGTTTGGCATGATGCTAGAGAAGATCCTCGAGCAGCAAATGCAAGTGTTTGCAGCTCCAGGGAATTCCTAGATGTCAGCAGTGGAAGATCAGGATGAGGAATATCTCCAGGCTTGGGCTACTTGTGGCAAGAGCCTCCATCCCTGCCCGAGCTTGGGTGAGAGTTGCCAGAGCGCAGACGGAGGAAGGCCTTTGGACAGGTGCAAGGTAAGAATGATGCATGGTCGGCAGTCGTGGTGTAAACAGAAACATTTCTTGCAATCATCCCTACTGTTAGAGTAGTTTCACTTTCCGGTTTGAATAGCGTGAGCCTGGAAAGCCAGTAGTCTAAATGTTCAGATGTCTGGTACCCAATAGTAGACATGAACTCATGTCTCTCATAGAAACATCAGGCTTTTTCCTTAAGCCAAGTGCTGGGAGGGGAATTTCTTCTGCAAAACTACTGTGCTTCTGCTGCTTGTTCCATTTTAGAAAGTTTCCTCCTTTGGCCCTGCCTTGATTGAATAGTCCTTTTTCTTCTAACTAGAAGCTCCAGGTTTTCTTCTTACAAGTTGTCTTTGTTTTCTTTGTCCACAGACAGGAGTCCCTGCTCTCCCAGAGCCCTGTTGATCATCAGAACCTGCTTGTGGCTGAGGATGCAGATGGCCACGAAAGGCCTAGAAGTAAAATCGGCAGCAAGGTTGTGTGCAAGAAGATTTTCCCAGAGAAAAGCATCCTAGGAGCAGCAAGTGTCCTGGAGGTGCCAGTTGCCAGTATATGACTCCTAGGATGCTGTGGCGCTGCCAAAGGTGAAGAGGCTCAGAGAGCTGCCAGACATGATCCTCCAGCTGGAAAGGCAGATGTTTGGAGCTCCAGGGAATTCCCTGCCGTCAGCAGTGGAGGAGCAGGATGAGGAAGATGTCCATGCTTGGGCTACTTGTGGCAAGAGTGTCCAAGGCTCCCAGTGCCTCCGTGAGAGCGGCAGGACTGGAGACGGAGGAAGGCCTTTGGACAGGTGCAAGGTAAGAATGATGCATGGTCCCCAGTTGTGGTGAGTACAGAAACATTTCTTCGAAGCATCTCTAGCTTTTGAAATAGTTTGACATTCCGGTTTGAATTGCGTGAGCCTGGAAAGCCAGTAGTCTAAATGTTCAGATGTCTGCTATCCAATAGTAGACATGAACTCAAGTCTCTCATAGAAACATCATGCTTTTTCCTTAAGCCAAGTGCTGGGAGGGGAATTTCTTCTGCAAAACTACTGTGCTTCTGCTGCTTGTTCCATTTTAGAAAGTTTCCTCCCTTGGCCCTGCCTTGATTGAATAGTCCTTTCTCTTCTAACTAGAAGCTCCAGGTTTTAATCTTACAAGTTGTCTTTGTTTTCTTTGTCCACAGACAGGAGTCCCTGCTCTCCCAGAGCCATGTCGATCATCAGAAGCTGCTTGTGGCTGCGGATGCAGATGGCCACAAAAGGCCTAGAAGTAAAATCTGGAGCAAGGTCGTGTGCAAGATTTTCCCAGAGAAAAGCATCCTAGGAGCAGCAAGTGTACTGGAGGTGCCAGTTGCCAGTATATGACTCCAAGGATGCTGTGGCGCAGCCAAAGGTGAAGAGGCTCAGAGAGCTGCCAGACACGATCCTCGAGCAGCAAAGGCAGGTGTTTGCAGCTCCAGGGAATTCCCTGCCGTCAGCAGTGGAGGAGCAGGATGAGGAAGATCTCGACGCTTGGGCTACTTGTGGCAAGAGTGTCCAAGGCTCCCAGTGCCTCCGTGGGAGCTGCGGGACTGGAGGCGGAGGAAGGCCTTTGGGCAGGACTGGCTGCTCCCTCAGAGCCGCAGCTCTCAGCAGAACCGTCTCATTGCTGAGGATGCACCTGTCCAGGAAGAGCATTGCAGAGGAGTAGGAGTCCAGCTCATTGCAGTAAGGGAATGGCTGAGGGATGTTTCCCAGGAGCAACTTTGCTGGAGGTGCCAGTTCCAGTCCGTGACTTGCAGGATGCTGCAGCACTGCCATAGGAGAAGGCGTTTGGCATGATGCTAGAGAAGATCCTCGAGCAGCAAATGCAAGTGTTTGCAGCTCCAGGGAATTCCTAGATGTCAGCAGTGGAAGATCAGGATGAGGAATATCTCCAGGCTTGGGCTACTTGTGGCAAGAGCCTCCATCCCTGCCCGAGCTTGGGTGAGAGTTGCCAGAGCGCAGACGGAGGAAGGCCTTTGGACAGGTGCAAGGTAAGAATGATGCATGGTCGGCAGTCGTGGTGTAAACAGAAACATTTCTTGCAATCATCCCTACTGTTAGAGTAGTTTCACTTTCCGGTTTGAATAGCGTGAGCCTGGAAAGCCAATAGTCTAAGTTTTCAGATGTCTGGTACCCAATAGTAGACATGAACTCATGTCTCTCATAGAAACATCAGGCTTTTTCCTTAAGCCAAGTGCTGGGAGGGGAATTTCTTCTGCAAAACTACTGTGCTTCTGCTGCTTGTTCCATTTTAGAAAGTTTCCTCCTTTGGCCCTGCCTTGATTGAATAGTCCTTTTTCTTCTAACTAGAAGCTCCAGGTTTTCTTCTTACAAGTTGTCTTTGTTTTCTTTGTCCACAGACAGGAGTCCCTGCTCTCCCAGAGCCATGTCGATTATCAGAAGCTTCTTGTGGCTGAGAATGCAGATGGCCACGAAAGGCCTAGGAGTAAAAACTGGAGCAAGGACGTGTGCAAGAAGATTTTCCTAGAGGAAAGCATCCTAGGAGCAGCAAGTGTCCTGGAGGTGCCAGTTGCCAGTATATGACTCCTAGGATGCTGTGGCGCTGCCAAAGGCAAAGAGGCTCAGAGATCTGCCAGACACGATCCTCCAGCAGGAAAGGCAGATGTTGGGAGCACCAGGGAATTCCCTGACGTCAGCAGTGGAGGAGCAGGATGAGGAAGATGTCCACGCTTGGGCTACTTGTGGCAAGAGTGTCCAAGGCTCCCAGTGCCTCCGTGGGAGCTGCAGGACTGGTGACAGAGGGCAACCATTGGGCAGGACTGGCTGCTCCCTCAGAGCTGTGGCTCTCAGCAGAACCGTCTCATTGCTGAGGATGCACCTGTCCAGGAAGAGCATTGCAGAGGAGTAGGAGTCCAGCTCATTGCAGTAAGGGAATGGCTGAGGGATGTTTCCCAGGAGCAACTTTGCTGGAGGTGCCAGTTCCAGTCCGTGGCTCGCAGGATGCTGCAGCGCTGCCATAGGAGAAGGGGTTTTGCATGGTGCTAGAGAAGATCCTCGAGCAGCAAAGGCAGGTGTTTGCAGCTCCAGGGAATACCCTGACGTCAGCAGTGGAGTAGCAGGATGAGGAAGATGTCCACGCTTGGGCTACTTGTGGCAAGAGCCTCCATCCCTGCCCTTGCCTGGGTGAGAGTTGCCGGAGCGCAGATGGAGGAAGGCCTTTGGACAGGTGCAAGGTAAGAATGATGCATGGTCGGCAGTCGTGGTGTAAACAGAAACATTTCTTGCAATCATCCTTACTGTTAGAGTAGTTTCACTTTCCGGTTTGAATAGCGTGAGCCTGGAAAGCCAATAGTCTAAATGTTCAGATGTCTGGTACCCAGTAGTAGACATGAACTCATGTCTCTCATAGAAACATGAGGTTTTTTCCTTAAGCCAAGTGCTGGGAAAGGAATTTCTTCTGCAAAACTACTGTGCTTCTGCTGCTTGTTCCATTTTAGAAAGTTTCCTCCCTTGGCCCTGCCTTGATTGAATAGTCCTTTGTCTTCTATCTAGAAGCTCCAGGTTTTCTTCTTACAAGTTGTCTTTGTTTTCTTTGTCCACAGACAGGAGTCCCTGTTTTCCCAGAGCCATGTCGATCATCAGAAGCTGCTTGTGGCTGCGGATGCAGATGGCCACGAAAGGCCTAGAAGTAAAAACTGGAGCAATGTCGTGTCCAAAAAGATTTTCCCAGAGAAAAGCATCCTAGGAGCAGCAAGTGTCCTGGAGGTGCCAGTTTCCAGTATATGACTCTCAGGATGCTGTGGCGCTGCCAAAGGCGAAGAGGCTCAGAGAGCTGCCAGACACGATCCTCGAGCAGGAAAGGCAGATTTTAGGAGCTCCAGGGAATTCCCTGACGTCAGCAGTGGAGGAGCAGGATGAGGAAGATGTCCACGCTTGGGCTACTTGTGGCAAGAGTGTCCAAGGCTCCCAGTGCCTCCGTGGGAGCTGCAGGAGTGGAGTCAGAGGAAGGCCTTTTGACAGGACTGGCTGCTCCCTCAGAGCCATGGCTCTCAGCAGAACCGTCTCATTGCTGAGGATGCACCTGTCCAGGAAGAGCCTTGCAGAGGAGTAGGAGTCCAGCTCATTGCAGTAAGGGAATGGCTGAATGATGTTTCCCAGGAGCAACTATGCTGAAGGTGCCAGTTCCAGTCCATGGCTCGCAGGATGCTGCAGCACTGCCATAGGAGAAGGGGTTTGGCATGGTGCTAGAGAAGGTCCTCGAGCAGCAAAGGCAGGTGTTTGCAGCTCCAGGGAATACCCTGACGTCAGCAGTGGAGTAGCAGGATGAGGAAGATGTCCACGCTTGGGCTACTTGTGGCAAGGGCCTCCATCCTTGCCCTTGCCTGGGTGAGAGTTGCCGGAGCGCAGACGGAGGAAGGCCTTTGGACAGGTGCAAGGTAAGAATGATGCATGGTCGGCAGTCGTGGTGTAAACAGAAACATTTCTTGCAATCATCCCTACTGTTAGAGTAGTTTCACTTTCCGGTTTGAATAGCGTGAGCCTGGAAAGCCAATAGTCCAAATGTTCAGATGTCTGGTACCCAATAGTAGACATGAACTCAAGTCTCTCATAGAAACATCAGGCGTTTTCCTTAAGCCAAGTGCTGGGAGGGGAATTTCTTCTGCAATACTGCTGTGCTTCTGCTGCTTGTTCCATTTTAGAAAGTTTCCTCTCTTGGCCCTGCCTTGATTGAATAGTCCTTTCTCTTCTAACTAGAAGCTCCAGGTTTTAATCTTACAAGTTGTCTTTGTTTTCTTTGTCCACAGACAGGAGTCCCTGCTCTCCCAGAGCCATGTCGATCATCAGAAGCTGCTTGTGGCTGCGGATGCAGATGGCCACAAAAGGCCTAGAAGTAAAATCTGGAGCAAGGTCGTGTGCAAGATTTTCCCAGAGAAAAGCATCCTAGGAGCAGCAAGTGTACTGGAGGTGCCAGTTGCCAGTATATGACTCCAAGGATGCTGTGGCGCAGCCAAAGGTGAAGAGGCTCAGAGAGCTGCCAGACACGATCCTCGAGCAGCAAAGGCAGGTGTTTGCAGCTCCAGGGAATTCCCTGCCGTCAGCAGTGGAGGAGCAGGATGAGGAAGATGTCCATGCTTGGGCTACTTGTGGCAAGAGTGTCCAAGGCTCCCAGTGCCTCCGTGGGAGCTGCGGGACTGGAGGCGGAGGAAGGCCTTTGGGCAGGACTGGCTGCTCCCTCAGAGCCGCGGCTTTCAGCAGAACCGTCTCATTGCTGAGGATGCACCTGTCCAGGAAGAGCATTGCAGAGGAGTAGGAGTCCAGCTCATTGCAGTAAGGGAATGGCTGAGGGATGTTTCCCAGGAGCAACTTTGCTGGAGGTGCCAGTTCCAGTCCGTGACTTGCAGGATGCTGCAGCACTGCCATAGGAGAAGGCGTTTGGCATGATGCTAGAGAAGATCCTCGAGCAGCAAATGCAAGTGTTTGCAGCTCCAGGGAATTCCTAGATGTCAGCAGTGGAAGATCAGGATGAGGAATATCTCCAGGCTTGGGCTACTTGTGGCAAGAGCCTCCATCCCTGCCCGAGCTTGGGTGAGAGTTGCCAGAGCGCAGACGGAGGAAGGCCTTTGGACAGGTGCAAGGTAAGAATGATGCATGGTCGGCAGTCGTGGTGTAAACAGAAACATTTCTTGCAATCATCCTTACTGTTAGAGTAGTTTCACTTTCCGGTTTGAATAGCGTGAGCCTGGAAAGCCAATAGTCTAAATGTTCAGATGTCTGGTACCCAATAGTAGACATGAACTCATGTCTCTCATAGAAACATCAGGCTTTTTCCTTAAGCCAAGTGCTGGGAGGGGAATTTCTTCTGCAAAACTACTGTGCTTCTGCTGCTTGTTCCATTTTAGAAAGTTTCCTCCTTTGGCCCTGCCTTGATTGAATAGTCCTTTTTCTTCTAACTAGAAGCTCCAGGTTTTCTTCTTACAAGTTGTCTTTGTTTTCTTTGTCCACAGACAGGAGTCCCTGCTCTCCCAGAGCCCTGTTGATCATCAGAACCTGCTTGTGGCTGAGGATGCAGATGGCCACGAAAGGCCTAGAAGTAAAATCTGCAGCAAGGTTGTGTGCAAGAAGATTTTCCCAGAGAAAAGCATCCTAGGAGCAGCAAGTGTCCTGGAGGTGCCAGTTGCCAGTATATGACTCCTAGGATGCTGTGGCGCTGCCAAAGGTGAAGAGGCTCAGAGAGCTGCCAGACATGATCCTCCAGCTGGAAAGGCAGATGTTTGGAGCTCCAGGGAATTCCCTGACGTCAGCAGTGGAGGAGCAGGATGAGGAAGATGTCCATGCTTGGGCTACTTGTGGCAAGAGTGTCCAAGGCTCCCAGTGCCTCCGTGAGAGCGGCAGGACTGGAGACGGAGGAAGGCCTTTGGACAGGTGCAAGGTAAGAATGATGCATGGTCCCCAGTTGTGGTGAGTACAGAAACATTTCTTCGAAGCATCTCTAGCTTTTGAAATAGTTTGACATTCCGGTTTGAATTGCGTGAGCCTGGAAAGCCAGTAGTCTAAATGTTCAGATGTCTGCTATCCAATAGTAGACATGAACTCAAGTCTCTCATAGAAACATCATGCTTTTTCCTTAAGCCAAGTGCTGGGAGGGGAATTTCTTCTGCAAAAGTACTGTGCTTCTGCTGCTTGTTCCATTTTAGAAAGTTTCCTCCCTTGGCCCTGCCTTGATTGAATAGTCCTTTCTCTTCTAACTAGAAGCTCCAGGTTTTAATCTTACAAGTTGTCTTTGTTTTCTTTGTCCACAGACAGGAGTCCCTGCTCTCCCAGAGCCATGTCGATCATCAGAAGCTGCTTGTGGCTGCGGATGCAGATGGCCACAAAAGGCCTAGAAGTAAAATCTGGAGCAAGGTCGTGTGCAAGATTTTCCCAGAGAAAAGCATCCTAGGAGCAGCAAGTGTCCTGGAGGTGCCAGTTGCCAGTATATGACTCCAAGGATGCTGTGGCGCAGCCAAAGGTGAAGAGGCTCAGAGAGCTGCCAGACACGATCCTCGAGCAGCAAAGGCAGGTGTTTGCAGCTCCAGGGAATTCCCTGCCGTCAGCAGTGGAGGAGCAGGATGAGGAAGATCTCGACGCTTGGGCTACTTGTGGCAAGAGTGTCCAAGGCTCCCAGTGCCTCCGTGGGAGCTGCGGGACTGGAGGCGGAGGAAGGCCTTTGGGCAGGACTGGCTGCTCCCTCAGAGCCGCGGCTCTCAGCAGAACCGTCTCATTGCTGAGGATGCACCTGTCCAGGAAGAGCATTGCAGAGGAGTAGGAGTCCAGCTCATTGCAGTAAGGGAATGGCTGAGGGATGTTTCCCAGGAGCAACTTTGCTGGAGGTGCCAGTTCCAGTCCGTGACTTGCAGGATGCTGCAGCACTGCCATAGGAGAAGGCGTTTGGCATGATGCTAGAGAAGATCCTCGAGCAGCAAATGCAAGTGTTTGCAGCTCCAGGGAATTCCTAGATGTCAGCAGTGGAAGATCAGGATGAGGAATATCTCCAGGCTTGGGCTGCTTGTGGCAAGAGCCTCCATCCCTGCCCGAGCTTGGGTGAGAGTTGCCAGAGCGCAGACGGAGGAAGGCCTTTGGACAGGTGCAAGGTAAGAATGATGCATGGACGGCAGTCGTGGTGTAAACAGAAACATTTCTTGCAATCATCCCTACTGTTAGAGTAGTTTCACTTTCCGGTTTGAATAGCGTGAGCCTGGAAAGCCAATAGTCTAAGTTTTCAGATGTCTGGTACCCAATAGTAGACATGAACTCATGTCTCTCATAGAAACATCAGGCTTTTTCCTTAAGCCAAGTGCTGGGAGGGGAATTTCTTCTGCAAAACTACTGTGCTTCTGCTGCTTGTTCCATTTTAGAAAGTTTCCTCCTTTGGCCCTGCCTTGATTGAATAGTCCTTTTTCTTCTAACTAGAAGCTCCAGGTTTTCTTCTTACAAGTTGTCTTTGTTTTCTTTGTCCACAGACAGGAGTCCCTGCTCTCCCAGAGCCATGTCGATTATCAGAAGCTTCTTGTGGCTGAGAATGCAGATGGCCACGAAAGGCCTAGGAGTAAAAACTGGAGCAAGGACGTGTGCAAGAAGATTTTCCTAGAGGAAAGCATCCTAGGAGCAGCAAGTGTCCTGGAGGTGCCAGTTGCCAGTATATGACTCCTAGGATGCTGTGGCGCTGCCAAAGGCAAAGAGGCTCAGAGATCTGCCAGACACGATCCTCCAGCGGGAAAGGCAGATGTTGGGAGCACCAGGGAATTCCCTGACGTCAGCAGTGGAGGAGCAGGATGAGGAAGATGTCCACGCTTGGGCTACTTGTGGCAAGAGTGTCCAAGGCTCCCAGTGCCTCCGTGGGAGCTGCAGGACTGGTGACAGAGGGCAACCATTGGGCAGGACTGGCTGCTCCCTCAGAGCTGTGGCTCTCAGCAGAACCGTCTCATTGCTGAGGATGCACCTGTCCAGGAAGAGCATTGCAGAGGAGTAGGAGTCCAGCTCATTGCAGTAAGGGAATGGCTGAGGGATGTTTCCCAGGAGCAACTTTGCTGGAGGTGCCAGTTCCAGTCCGTGGCTCGCAGGATGCTGCAGCGCTGCCATAGGAGAAGGGGTTTTGCATGGTGCTAGAGAAGATCCTCGAGCAGCAAAGGCAGGTGTTTGCAGCTCCAGGGAATACCCTGACGTCAGCAGTGGAGTAGCAGGATGAGGAAGATGTCCACGCTTGGGCTACTTGTGGCAAGAGCCTCCATCCCTGCCCTTGCCTGGGTGAGAGTTGCCGGAGCGCAGATGGAGGAAGGCCTTTGGACAGGTGCAAGGTAAGAATGATGCATGGTCGGCAGTCGTGGTGTAAACAGAAACATTTCTTGCAATCATCCTTACTGTTAGAGTAGTTTCACTTTCCGGTTTGAATAGCGTGAGCCTGGAAAGCCAATAGTCTAAATGTTCAGATGTCTGGTACCCAGTAGTAGACATGAACTCATGTCTCTCATAGAAACATGAGGTTTTTTCCTTAAGCCAAGTGCTGGGAAGGGAATTTCTTCTGCAAAACTACTGTGCTTCTGCTGCTTGTTCCATTTTAGAAAGTTTCCTCCCTTGGCCCTGCCTTGATTGAATAGTCCTTTGTCTTCTATCTAGAAGCTCCAGGTTTTCTTCTTACAAGTTGTCTTTGTTTTCTTTGTCCACAGACAGGAGTCCCTGTTTTCCCAGAGCCATGTCGATCATCAGAAGCTGCTTGTGGCTGCGGATGCAGATGGCCACGAAAGGCCTAGAAGTAAAAACTGGAGCAATGTCGTGTCCAAAAAGATTTTCCCAGAGAAAAGCATCCTAGGAGCAGCAAGTGTCCTGGAGGTGCCAGTTTCCAGTATATGACTCTCAGGATGCTGTGGCGCTGCCAAAGGCGAAGAGGCTCAGAGAGCTGCCAGACACGATCCTCGAGCAGGAAAGGCAGATTTTAGGAGCTCCAGGGAATTCCCTGACGTCAGCAGTGGAGGAGCAGGATGAGGAAGATGTCCACGCTTGGGCTACTTGTGGCAAGAGTGTCCAAGGCTCCCAGTGCCTCCGTGGGAGCTGCAGGAGTGGAGTCAGAGGAAGGCCTTTTGACAGGACTGGCTGCTCCCTCAGAGCCATGGCTCTCAGCAGAACCGTCTCATTGCTGAGGATGCACCTGTCCAGGAAGAGCCTTGCAGAGGAGTAGGAGTCCAGCTCATTGCAGTAAGGGAATGGCTGAATGATGTTTCCCAGGAGCAACTATGCTGAAGGTGCCAGTTCCAGTCCATGGCTCGCAGGATGCTGCAGCACTGCCATAGGAGAAGGGGTTTGGCATGGTGCTAGAGAAGGTCCTCGAGCAGCAAAGGCAGGTGTTTGCAGCTCCAGGGAATACCCTGACGTCAGCAGTGGAGTAGCAGGATGAGGAAGATGTCCACGCTTGGGCTACTTGTTGCAAGGGCCTCCATCCTTGCCCTTGCCTGGGTGAGAGTTGCCGGAGCGCAGACGGAGGAAGGCCTTTGGACAGGTGCAAGGTAAGAATGATGCATGGTCGGCAGTCGTGGTGTAAACAGAAACATTTCTTGCAATCATCCCTACTGTTAGAGTAGTTTCACTTTCCGGTTTGAATAGCGTGAGCCTGGAAAGCCAATAGTCCAAATGTTCAGATGTCTGGTACCCAATAGTAGACATGAACTCAAGTCTCTCATAGAAACATCAGGCGTTTTCCTTAAGCCAAGTGCTGGGAGGGGAATTTCTTCTGCAATACTGCTGTGCTTCTGCTGCTTGTTCCATTTTAGAAAGTTTCCTCCCTTGGCTCTGCCTTGATTGAATAGTCCTTTCTCTTCTAACTAGAAGCTCCAGGTTTTCTTCTTACAAGTTGTCTTTGTTTTCTTTGTCCACAGACAGGAGTCCCTGCTCTCCCAGAGCCATGTCGATCATCAGAAGCTGCTTGTGGCTGCGGATGCAGATGGCCACATAAGGCCTAGAAGTAAAATCTGCAGCAAGGTTGTGTGCAAGAAGATTTTCCCAGAGAAAAGCATCCTAGGAGCAGCAAGTGTCCTGGAGGTGCCAGTTGCCAGTATATGACTCCTAGGATGCTGTGGCGCTTCCAAAGTGTAAGAGGCTCAGAGAGCTGCCAGACATGATCCTCCAGCAGCAAAGGCAGATGTTGGGAGCTCCAGGGAATTCCCTGATGTCAGCAGTGGAGGAGCAGGACGAGGAAGATCTCGACGCTTGGGCTACTTGTGGCAAGAGTGTCCAAGGCTCCCAGTGCCTCCGTGGGAGCTGCAGGACTGGTGACGGAGGAAGGCCTTTGGGCAGGACTGGCTGCTCCCTCAGAGCCGTGGCTCTCAGCAGAACCGTCTCATTGCTGAGGATGCACCTATCCAGGAAGAGCCTTGCAAAGGAGTAGGAGTCCAGCTCATTGCAGTAAGGGAATGGCTGAAGGATGTTTCCCAGGAGCAACTATGCTGAAGGTGCCAGTTCCAGTCCATGGCTCGCAGGATGCTGCAGCACTGCCATAGGAGAAGGGGTTTGGCATGGTGCTAGAGAAGATCCTCGAGCAGCAAAGGCAAGTGTTTGCAGCTCCAGGGAATTCCTAGATGTCAGCAGTGGAAGATCAGGATGAGGAATATCTCCAGGCTTGGGCTACTTGTGGCAAGAGCCTCCATCCCTGCCCGAGCTTGGGTGAGAGTTGCCAGAGCGCAGACGGAGGAAGGCCTTTGGACAGGTGCAAGGTAAGAATGATGCATGGTCGGCAGTCGTGGTGTGAGCAGAAACATTTCTTGCAATCGCCTCTAGCTTTTAGAGTAGTTTCACTTTCCGGTTTGAATAGTGTGAGCCTGGAAAGCCAATAGTCTAAATGTTCAGATGTCTGGTACCCAATAGTAGACATGAACTCAAGTCTCTCATAGAAACATCAGGCTTTTTCCTTAAGCCAAGTGCTGGGAGGGGAATTTCTTCTGCAAAACTGCTCTGCTTCTGCTGCTTGTTCCATTTTAGAAAGTTTCCTGCTTTGGCCCTGCCTTGATTGAATAGTCCTTTGTCTTCTAACTAGAAGCTCCAGGTTTTCTTCTTACAAGTTGTCTTTGTTTTCTTTGTCCACAGACAGGAGTCCCTGCTCTCCCAGAGCCCTGTTGATCATCAGAAGCTGCTTGTGGCTGAGGATGCAGATGGCCACGAAAGGCCTAGAAGTAAAATCGGCAGCAATGTCGTGTGCAAGAAGATTTTCCCAGAGAAAAGCATCCTAGGAGCAGCAAGTGTCCTGGAGGTGCCAGTTGCCAGTATATGACTCCTAGGATGCTGTGGCGCTGCCAAAGGTGAAGAGGCTCAGAGAGCTGCCAGACATGATCCTCCAGCTGGAAAGGCAGATGTTTGGAGCTCCAGGGAATTCCCTGACGTCAGCAGTGGAGGAGCAGGATGAGGAAGATGTCCACGCTTGGGCTACTTGTGGCAAGAGTGTCCAAGGCTCCCAGTGCCTCCGTGAGAGCGGCAGGACTGGAGACGGAGGAAGGCCTTTGGACAGGTGCAAGGTAAGAATGATGCATGGTCGGCAGTCGTGGTGTAAACAGAAACATTTCTTGCAATCATCCCTACTGTTAGAGTAGTTTCACTTTCCGGTTTGAATAGCGTGAGCCTGGAAAGCCAATAGTCTAAATGTTCAGATGTCTGGTACCCAATAGTAGACATGAACTCAAGTCTCTCATAGAAACATCAGGCTTTTTCCTTAAGCCAAGTGCTGGGAGGGGAATTTCTTCTGCAAAACTACTGTGTTTCTGCTGCTTGTTCCATTTTAGAAAGTTTCCTGCTTTGGCCCTGCCTTGATTGAATAGTCCTTTCTCTTCTATCTAGAAGCTCCAGGTTTTCTTCTTACAAGTTGTCTTTGTTTTCTTTGTCCACAGACAGGAGTCCCTGCTCTCCCAGAGCCATGTCGATCATCAGAAGCTGCTTGTGGCTGAGAATGCAGATGGCCACGAAAGGCCTAGGAGTAAAAACTGGAGCAAGGACGTGTGCAAGAAGTTTTTCCTAGAGGAAAGCATCCTAGGAGCAGCAAGTGTCCTGGAGGTGCCAGTTGCCAGTATATGACTCCTAGGATGCTCTGGCGCTGCCAAAGGCAAAGAATCTCAGAGATCTGCCAGACACGATCCTCCAGCAGGAAAGGCAGATGTTGGGAGCACCAGGGAATTCCCTGACGTCAGCAGTGGAGGAGCAGGATGAGGAAGATGTCCACGCTTGGGCTACTTGTGGCAAGAGTGTCCAAGGCTCCCAGTGCCTCCGTGGGAGCTGCAGGACTGGTGACAGAGGACAACCATTGGGCAGGACTGGCTGCTTCCTCAGAGCTGTGGCTCTCAGCAGAACTGTCTCATTGCTGAGGATGCACCTGTCCAGGAAGAGCATTGCAGAGGAGTAGGAGTCCAGCTCATTGCAGTAAGGGAATGGCTGAGGGATGTTTCCCAGGAGCAACTTTGCTGGAGGTGCCAGTTCCAGTCCGTGGCTCGCAGGATGCTGCAGCACTGCCATAGGAGAAGGGGTTTTGCATGGTGCTAGAGAAGATCCTCGAGCAGCAAAGGCAGGTGTTTGCAGCTCCAGGGAATACCCTGACGTCAGCAGTGGAGTAGCAGGATGAGGAAGATGTCCACGCTTGGGCTACTTGTGGCAAGAGCCTCCATCCCTGCCCTTGCCTGAGTGAGAGTTGCTGGAGCGCAGATGGAGGAAGGCCTTTGGACAGGTGCAAGGTAAGAATGATGCATGGTCGGCAGTCGTGGTGTAAACAGAAACATTTCTTGCAATCATCCTTACTGTTAGAGTAGTTTCACTTTCAGGTTTGAATAGCGTGAGCCTGGAAAGCCAATAGTCTAAATGTTCAGATGTCTGGTACCCAGTAGTAGACATGAACTCAAGTCTCTCATAGAAACATGAGGTTTTTTCCTTAAGCCAAGTGCTGGGAAGGGAATTTCTTCTGCAAAACTACTGTGCTTCTGCTGCTTGTTCCATTTTAGAAAGTTTCCTCCCTTGGCCCTGCCTTGATTGAATAGTCCTTTGTCTTCTATCTAGAAGCTCCAGGTTTTCTTCTTACAAGTTGTCTTTGTTTTCTTTGTCCACAGACAGGAGTCCCTGTTTTCCCAGAGCCATGTCGATCATCAGAAGCTGCTTGTGGCTGCGGATGCAGATGGCCACGAAAGGCCTAGAAGTAAAAACTGGAGCAATGTCGTGTCCAAGAAGATTTTCCCAGAGAAAAGCATCCTAGGAGCAGCAAGTGTCCTGTAGCTGCCAGTTTCCAGTATATGACTCTCAGGATGCTGTGGCGCTGCCAAAGGCGAAGAGGCTCAGAGAGCTGCCAGACACGATCCTCGAGCAGGAAAGGCAGATTTTAGGAGCTCCAGGGAATTCCCTGATGTCAGCAGTGGAGGAGCAGGATGAGGAAGATCTCGACGCTTGGGCTACTTGTGGCAAGAGTGTCCAAGGCTCCCAGTGCCTCCGTGGGAGCTGCAGGAGTGGAGTCAGAGGAAGGCCTTTGGACAGGACTCGCTGCTCCCTCAGAGCCATGGCTCTCAGCAGAACCGTCTCATTGCTGAGGATGCACCTGTCCAGGAAGAGCCTTGCAAAGGAGTAGGAGTCCAGCTCATTGCAGTAAGGGAATGGCTGAAGGATGTTTCCCAGGAGCAACTATGCTGGAGGTGCCAGTTCCAGTCCATGGCTCGCAGGATGCTGCAGCACTGCCATAGGAGAAGGGGTTTGGCATGGTGCTAGAGAAGGTCCTCGAGCAGCAAAGGCAGGTGTTTGCAGCTCCAGGGAATACCCTGACGTCAGCAGTGGAGTAGCAGGATGAGGAAGATGTCTACGCTTGGGCTACTTGTGGCAAGAGCCTCCATCCTTGCCCTTGCCTGGGTGAGAGTTGCCGGAGCGCAGACGCAGGAAGGCCTTTGGACAGGTGCAAGGTAAGAATGATGCATGGTCGGCAGTCGTGGTGCGAGCAGAAACATTTCTTGCAATCATCCTTACTGTTAGAGTAGTTTCACTTTCCGGTTTGAATAGCGTGAGCCTGGAAAGCCAATAGTCTAAATGTTCAGATGTCTGGTACCCAGTAGTAGACATGAACTCAAGTCTCTCATAGAAACATGAGGTTTTTTCCTTAAGCCAAGTGCTGGGAAGGGAATTTCTTCTGCAAAAGTACTGTGCTTCTGCTGCTTGTTCCATTTTAGAAAGTTTCCTCCCTTGGCCCTGCCTTGATTGAAAAGTCCGTTCTCTTCTAACTAGAAGCTCCAGGTTTTCTTCTTACAAGTTGTCTTTGTTTTCTTTGTCCACAGACAGGGGTCCCTGCTCTCCCAGTGCCATGTTG
The DNA here is from genome assembly GCF_041296385.1 of Aphelocoma coerulescens. Taxonomy (NCBI): domain Eukaryota; kingdom Metazoa; phylum Chordata; class Aves; order Passeriformes; family Corvidae; genus Aphelocoma; species Aphelocoma coerulescens. Next base: position 1,095,580 of record NW_027184059.1, on the reverse strand, counting down.
ATCATCAGAACCTGCTTGTGGCTGAGAATGCAGATGGCCACGAAAGGCCTAGAAGTAAAAACTGGAGCAGTGTCGTGTCCAAGAAGATTTTCCCAGAGAAAAGCATCCTAGGAGCAGCAAGTGTCCTGGAGGTGCCAGTTGCCAGTATATGACTCCTAGGATGCTGTGGCGCTGCCAAAGGCAAAGAGGCTCAGAGAGCTGCCAGACACGATCCTCGAGCAGGAAAGGCAGATTTTAGGAGCTCCAGGGAATTCCCTGATGTCAGCAGTGGAGGAGCAGGATGAGGAAGATGTCCACGCTTGGGCTACTTGTGGCAAGAGTGTCCAAGGCTCCCAGTGCCTCCGTGAGAGCTGCAGGAGTGGAGTCAGAGGAAGGCCTTTGGACAGGACTGGCTCCTCCCTCAGAGCCATGGCTCTCAGCAGAACCGTCTCATTGCTGAGGATGCACCTGTCTAGGAAGAGCCTTGCAGAGGAGTAGGAGTCCAGCTCATTGCAGTAAGGGAATGGCTGAATGATGTTTCCCAGGAGCAACTATGCTGAAGGTGCCAGTTCCAGTCCATGGCTCGCAGGATGCTGCAGCACTGCCATAGGAGAAGGGGTTTGGCATGGTGCTAGAGAAGGTCCTCGAGCAGCAAAGGCAGGTGTTTGCAGCTCCAGGGAATACCCTGACGTCAGCAGTAGAGTAGCAGGATGAGGAAGATGTCCATGCTTGGGCTACTTGTGGCAAGAGCCTCTATCCCTGCCCTTGCCTGGGTGAGAGTTGCCGGAGCGCAGACGGAGGAAGGCCTTTGGACAGGTGCAAGGTAAGAATGATGGATGGTCGGCAGTCGTGGTGTAAACAGAAACATTTCTTGCAATCATCCTTACTGTTAGAGTAGTTTCACTTTCCGGTTTGAATAGCGTGAGCCTGGAAAGCCAATAGTCTAAATGTTCAGATGTCTGGTACCCAATAGTAGACATGAACTCATGTCTCTCACAGAAACATCAGGCGTTTTCCTTAAGCCAAGTGCTGGCAGGGTAATTTCTTCTGCAATACTGCTGTGCTTCTGCTGCTTGTTCCATTTTAGAAAGTTTCCTCCCTTGGCTCTGCCTTGATTGAATAGTCCTTTCTCTTCTAACTAGAAGCTCCAGGTTTTCTTCTTACAAGTTGTCTTTGTTTTCTTTGTCCACAGACAGGAGTCCCTGCTCTTCCAGAGCCATGTCGATCATCAGAAGCTGCTTGTGGCTGCGGATGCAGATGGCCACAAAAGGCCTAGAAGTAAAATCTGCAGCAAGGTTGTGTGCAAGAAGATTTTCCCAGAGAAAAGCATCCTAGGAGCAGCAAGTGTCCTGGAGGTGCCAGTTGCCAGTATATGACTCCTAGGATGCTGTTGCGCTTCCAAAGTGTAAGAGGCTCAGAGAGCTGCCAGACACGATCCTCGAGCAGGAAAGGCACATGTTGGGAGCTCCAGGGAATTCCCTGATGTCAGCAGTGGAGGAGCAGGATGAGGAAGATCTCGACGCTTGGGCTACTTGTGGCAAGCGTGTCCAAGGCTCCCAGTGCCTCCGTGGGAGCTGCAGGAGTGGAGACGGAGGAAGGCCTTTGGGCAGGACTGGCTGCTCCCTCAGAGCCGTGGCTCTCAGCAGAACCGTCTCATTGCTGAGGATGCACCTATCCAGGAAGAGCCTTGCAAAGGAGTAGGAGTCCAGCTCATTGCAGTAAGGGAATGGCTGAAGGATGTTTCCCAGGAGCAACTATGCTGAAGGTGCCAGTTCCAGTCCATGGCTCGCAGGATGCTGCAGCACTGCCATAGGAGAAGGCATTTGGCATGGTGCTAGAGAAGATCCTCGAGCAGCAAAGGCAGGTGTTTGCAGCTCCAGGGAATTCCTAGATGTCAGCAGTGGAAGATCAGGATGAGGAATATCTCCAGGCTTGGGCTACTTGTGGCAAGAGCCTCCATCCCTGCCCGAGCTTGGGTGAGAGTTGCCAGAGCGCAGACGGAGGAAGGCCTTTGGACAGGTGCAAGGTAAGAATGATGGATGGTCGGCAGTCGTGGTGCGAGCAGAAACATTTCTTGCAATCGCCTCTAGCTTTTAGAGTAGTTTCACTTTCCGGTTTGAATAGTGTGAGCCTGGAAAGCCAATAGTCTAAATGTTCAGATGTCTGGTACCCAATAGTAGACATGAACTCAAGTCTCTCATAGAAACATCAGGCTTTTTCCTTAAGCCAAGTGCTGGGAGGGGAATTTCTTCTGCAAAACTGCTCTGCTTCTGCTGCTTGTTCCATTTTAGAAAGTTTCCTGCTTTGGCCCTGCCTTGATTGAATAGTCCTTTGTCTTCTAACTAGAAGCTCCAGGTTTTCTTCTTACAAGTTGTCTTTGTTTTCTTTGTCCACAGACAGGAGTCCCTGCTCTCCCAGAGCCCTGTTGATCATCAGAACCTGCTTGTGGCTGAGGATGCAGATGGCCACGAAAGGCCTAGAAGTAAAATCGGCAGCAATGTCGTGTGCAAGAAGATTTTCCCAGAGAAAAGCATCCTAGGAGCAGCAAGTGTCCTGGAGGTGCCAGTTGCCAGTATATGACTCCTAGGATGCTGTGGCGCTGCCAAAGGTGAAGAGGCTCAGAGAGCTGCCAGACATGATCCTCCAGCTGGAAAGGCAGATGTTTGGAGCTCCAGGGAATTCCCTGATGTCAGCAGTGGAGGAGCAGGATGAGGAAGATGTCCACGCTTGGGCTACTTGTGGCAAGAGTGTCCAAGGCTCCCAGTGCCTCCGTGAGAGCGGCAGGACTGGAGACGGAGGAAGGCCTTTGGACAGGTGCAAGGTAAGAATGATGCATGGTCCCCAGTTGTGGTGAATACAGAAACATTTCTTCGAAGCATCTCTAGCTTTTGAAATAGTTTGACATTCCGGTTTGAATTGCGTGAGCCTGGAAAGCCAGTAGTCTAAATGTTCAGATGTCTGCTATCCAATAGTAGACATGAACTCAAGTCTCTCATAGAAACATCAGGCTTTTTCCTTAAGCCAAGTGCGGGGAGGGGAATTTCTTCTGCAAAACTACTGTGCTTCTGCTGCTTGTTCCATTTTAGAAAGTTTCCTGCTTTGGCCCTGCCTTGATTGAATTGTCCTTTCTCTTCTAACTAGAAGCTCCAGGTTTTAATCTTACAAGTTGTCTTTGTTTTCTTTGTCCACAGACAGGAGTCCCTGCTCTCCCAGAGCCATGTCGATCATCAGAAGCTTCTTGTGGCTGAGAATGCAGATGGCCTAGGAGTAAAAACTGGAGCAAGGACGTGTGCAAGAAGTTTTTCCTAGAGGAAAGCATCCTAGGAGCAGCAAGTGTCCTGGAGGTGCCAGTTGCCAGTAGATGACTCCTAGGATGCTGTGGCGCTGCCAAAGGCAAAGAGGCTCAGAGATCTGCCAGACACGATCCTCCAGCAGGAAAGGCAGATGTTGGGAGCACCAGGGAATTCCCTGACGTCAGCAGTGGAGGAGCAGGATGAGGAAGATGTCCACGCTTGGGCTACTTGTGGCAAGAGTGTCCAAGGCTCCCAGTGCCTCCGTGGGAGCTGCAGGACTGGTGACAGAGGACAACCATTGGGCAGGACTGGCTGCTTCCTCAGAGCTGTGGCTCTCAGCAGAACTGTCTCATTGCTGAGGATGCACCTGTCCAGGAAGAGCATTGCAGAGGAGTAGGAGTCCAGCTCATTGCAGTAAGGGAATGGCTGAGGGATGTTTCCCAGGAGCAACTTTGCTGGAGGTGCCAGTTCCAGTCCGTGGCTCGCAGGATGCTGCAGCACTGCCATAGGAGAAGGGGTTTTGCATGGTGCTAGAGAAGATCCTCGAGCAGCAAAGGCAGGTGTTTGCAGCTCCAGGGAATACCCTGACGTCAGCAGTGGAGTAGCAGGATGAAGAAGATGTCCACGCTTGGGCTACTTGTGGCAAGAGCCTCCATCCCTGCCCTTGCCTGAGTGAGAGTTGCTGGAGCGCAGATGGAGGAAGGCCTTTGGACAGGTGCAAGGTAAGAATGATGCATGGTCGGCAGTCGTGGTGTAAACAGAAACATTTCTTGCAATCATCCTTACTGTTAGAGTAGTTTCACTTTCAGGTTTGAATAGCGTGAGCCTGGAAAGCCAATAGTCTAAATGTTCAGATGTCTGGTACCCAGTAGTAGACATGAACTCAAGTCTCTCATAGAAACATGAGGTTTTTTCCTTAAGCCAAGTGCTGGGAAGGGAATTTCTTCTGCAAAACTACTGTGCTTCTGCTGCTTGTTCCATTTTAGAAAGTTTCCTCCCTTGGCCCTGCCTTGATTGAATAGTCCTTTGTCTTCTATCTAGAAGCTCCAGGTTTTCTTCTTACAAGTTGTCTTTGTTTTCTTTGTCCACAGACAGGAGTCCCTGTTTTCCCAGAGCCATGTCGATCATCAGAAGCTGCTTGTGGCTGCGGATGCAGATGGCCACGAAAGGCCTAGAAGTAAAAACTGGAGCAATGTCGTGTCCAAGAAGATTTTCCCAGAGAAAAGCATCCTAGGAGCAGCAAGTGTCCTGTAGCTGCCAGTTTCCAGTATATGACTCTCAGGATGCTGTGGCGCTGCCAAAGGCGAAGAGGCTCAGAGAGCTGCCAGACACGATCCTCGAGCAGGAAAGGCAGATTTTAGGAGCTCCAGGGAATTCCCTGATGTCAGCAGTGGAGGAGCAGGATGAGGAAGATCTCGACGCTTGGGCTACTTGTGGCAAGAGTGTCCAAGGCTCCCAGTGCCTCCGTGGGAGCTGCAGGAGTGGAGTCAGAGGAAGGCCTTTGGACAGGACTCGCTGCTCCCTCAGAGCCATGGCTCTCAGCAGAACCGTCTCATTGCTGAGGATGCACCTGTCCAGGAAGAGCCTTGCAAAGGAGTAGGAGTCCAGCTCATTGCAGTAAGGGAATGGCTGAAGGATGTTTCCCAGGAGCAACTATGCTGGAGGTGCCAGTTCCAGTCCATGGCTCGCAGGATGCTGCAGCACTGCCATAGGAGAAGGGGTTTGGCATGGTGCTAGAGAAGGTCCTCGAGCAGCAAAGGCAGGTGTTTGCAGCTCCAGGGAATACCCTGACGTCAGCAGTGGAGTAGCAGGATGAGGAAGATGTCTACGCTTGGGCTACTTGTGGCAAGAGCCTCCATCCTTGCCCTTGCCTGGGTGAGAGTTGCCGGAGCGCAGACGCAGGAAGGCCTTTGGACAGGTGCAAGGTAAGAATGATGCATGGTCGGCAGTCGTGGTGCGAGCAGAAACATTTCTTGCAATCATCCTTACTGTTAGAGTAGTTTCACTTTCCGGTTTGAATAGCGTGAGCCTGGAAAGCCAATAGTCTAAATGTTCAGATGTCTGGTACCCAGTAGTAGACATGAACTCAAGTCTCTCATAGAAACATGAGGTTTTTTCCTTAAGCCAAGTGCTGGGAAGGGAATTTCTTCTGCAAAAGTACTGTGCTTCTGCTGCTTGTTCCATTTTAGAAAGTTTCCTCCCTTGGCCCTGCCTTGATTGAAAAGTCCGTTCTCTTCTAACTAGAAGCTCCAGGTTTTCTTCTTACAAGTTGTCTTTGTTTTCTTTGTCCACAGACAGGGGTCCCTGCTCTCCCAGTGCCATGTTGATCATCAGAACCTGCTTGTGGCTGAGAATGCAGATGGCCACGAAAGGCCTAGAAGTAAAAACTGGAGCAGTGTCGTGTCCAAGAAGATTTTCCCAGAGAAAAGCATCCTAGGAGCAGCAAGTGTCCTGGAGGTGCCAGTTGCCAGTATATGACTCCTAGGATGCTGTGGCGCTGCCAAAGGCAAAGAGGCTCAGAGAGCTGCCAGACACGATCCTCGAGCAGGAAAGGCAGATTTTAGGAGCTCCAGTAAATTCCCTGATGTCAGCAGTGGAGGAGCAGGATGAGGAAGATGTCCACGCTTGGGCTACTTGTGGCAAGAGTGTCCAAGGCTCCCAGTGCCTCCGTGAGAGCTGCAGGAGTGGAGTCAGAGGAAGGCCTTTGGACAGGACTGGCTCCTCCCTCAGAGCCATGGCTCTCAGCAGAACCGTCTCATTGCTGAGGATGCACCTGTCTAGGAAGAGCCTTGCAGAGGAGTAGGAGTCCAGCTCATTGCAGTAAGGGAATGGCTGAATGATGTTTCCCAGGAGCAACTATGCTGAAGGTGCCAGTTCCAGTCCATGGCTCGCAGGATGCTGCAGCACTGCCATAGGAGAAGGGGTTTGGCATGGTGCTAGAGAAGGTCCTCGAGCAGCAAAGGCAGGTGTTTGCAGCTCCAGGGAATACCCTGACGTCAGCAGTAGAGTAGCAGGATGAGGAAGATGTCCATGCTTGGGCTACTTGTGGCAAGAGCCTCTATCCCTGCCCTTGCCTGGGTGAGAGTTGCCGGAGCGCAGACGGAGGAAGGCCTTTGGACAGGTGCAAGGTAAGAATGATGGATGGTCGGCAGTCGTGGTGTAAACAGAAACATTTCTTGCAATCATCCTTACTGTTAGAGTAGTTTCACTTTCCGGTTTGAATAGCGTGAGCCTGGAAAGCCAATAGTCTAAATGTTCAGATGTCTGGTACCCAATAGTAGACATGAACTCATGTCTCTCACAGAAACATCAGGCGTTTTCCTTAAGCCAAGTGCTGGCAGGGTAATTTCTTCTGCAATACTGCTGTGCTTCTGCTGCTTGTTCCATTTTAGAAAGTTTCCTCCCTTGGCTCTGCCTTGATTGAATAGTCCTTTCTCTTCTAACTAGAAGCTCCAGGTTTTCTTCTTACAAGTTGTCTTTGTTTTCTTTGTCCACAGACAGGAGTCCCTGCTCTTCCAGAGCCATGTCGATCATCAGAAGCTGCTTGTGGCTGCGGATGCAGATGGCCACAAAAGGCCTAGAAGTAAAATCTGCAGCAAGGTTGTGTGCAAGAAGATTTTCCCAGAGAAAAGCATCCTAGGAGCAGCAAGTGTCCTGGAGGTGCCAGTTGCCAGTATATGACTCCTAGGATGCTGTTGCGCTTCCAAAGTGTAAGAGGCTCAGAGAGCTGCCAGACACGATCCTCGAGCAGGAAAGGCAGATGTTGGGAGCTCCAGGGAATTCCCTGATGTCAGCAGTGGAGGAGCAGGATGAGGAAGATCTCGACGCTTGGGCTACTTGTGGCAAGCGTGTCCAAGGCTCCCAGTGCCTCCGTGGGAGCTGCAGGAGTGGAGACGGAGGAAGGCCTTTGGGCAGGACTGGCTGCTCCCTCAGAGCCGTGGCTCTCAGCAGAACCGTCTCATTGCTGAGGATGCACCTATCCAGGAAGAGCCTTGCAAAGGAGTAGGAGTCCAGCTCATTGCAGTAAGGGAATGGCTGAAGGATGTTTCCCAGGAGCAACTATGCTGAAGGTGCCAGTTCCAGTCCATGGCTCGCAGGATGCTGCAGCACTGCCATAGGAGAAGGCATTTGGCATGGTGCTAGAGAAGATCCTCGAGCAGCAAAGGCAGGTGTTTGCAGCTCCAGGGAATTCCTAGATGTCAGCAGTGGAAGATCAGGATGAGGAATATCTCCAGGCTTGGGCTACTTGTGGCAAGAGCCTCCATCCCTGCCCGAGCTTGGGTGAGAGTTGCCAGAGCGCAGACGGAGGAAGGCCTTTGGACAGGTGCAAGGTAAGAATGATGGATGGTCGGCAGTCGTGGTGCGAGCAGAAACATTTCTTGCAATCGCCTCTAGCTTTTAGAGTAGTTTCACTTTCCGGTTTGAATAGTGTGAGCCTGGAAAGCCAATAGTCTAAATGTTCAGATGTCTGGTACCCAATAGTAGACATGAACTCAAGTCTCTCATAGAAACATCAGGCTTTTTCCTTAAGCCAAGTGCTGGGAGGGGAATTTCTTCTGCAAAACTGCTCTGCTTCTGCTGCTTGTTCCATTTTAGAAAGTTTCCTGCTTTGGCCCTGCCTTGATTGAATAGTCCTTTGTCTTCTAACTAGAAGCTCCAGGTTTTCTTCTTACAAGTTGTCTTTGTTTTCTTTGTCCACAGACAGGAGTCCCTGCTCTCCCAGAGCCCTGTTGATCATCAGAACCTGCTTGTGGCTGAGGATGCAGATGGCCACGAAAGGCCTAGAAGTAAAATCGGCAGCAATGTCGTGTGCAAGAAGATTTTCCCAGAGAAAAGCATCCTAGGAGCAGCAAGTGTCCTGGAGGTGCCAGTTGCCAGTATATGACTCCTAGGATGCTGTGGCGCTGCCAAAGGTGAAGAGGCTCAGAGAGCTGCCAGACATGATCCTCCAGCTGGAAAGGCAGATGTTTGGAGCTCCAGGGAATTCCCTGATGTCAGCAGTGGAGGAGCAGGATGAGGAAGATGTCCACGCTTGGGCTACTTGTGGCAAGAGTGTCCAAGGCTCCCAGTGCCTCCGTGAGAGCGGCAGGACTGGAGACGGAGGAAGGCCTTTGGACAGGTGCAAGGTAAGAATGATGCATGGTCCCCAGTTGTGGTGAATACAGAAACATTTCTTCGAAGCATCTCTAGCTTTTGAAATAGTTTGACATTCCGGTTTGAATTGCGTGAGCCTGGAAAGCCAGTAGTCTAAATGTTCAGATGTCTGCTATCCAATAGTAGACATGAACTCAAGTCTCTCATAGAAACATCAGGCTTTTTCCTTAAGCCAAGTGCGGGGAGGGGAATTTCTTCTGCAAAACTACTGTGCTTCTGCTGCTTGTTCCATTTTAGAAAGTTTCCTGCTTTGGCCCTGCCTTGATTGAATTGTCCTTTCTCTTCTAACTAGAAGCTCCAGGTTTTAATCTTACAAGTTGTCTTTGTTTTCTTTGTCCACAGACAGGAGTCCCTGCTCTCCCAGAGCCATGTCGATCATCAGAAGCTTCTTGTGGCTGAGAATGCAGATGGCCTAGGAGTAAAAACTGGAGCAAGGACGTGTGCAAGAAGTTTTTCCTAGAGGAAAGCATCCTAGGAGCAGCAAGTGTCCTGGAGGTGCCAGTTGCCAGTAGATGACTCCTAGGATGCTGTGGCGCTGCCAAAGGCAAAGAGGCTCAGAGATCTGCCAGACACGATCCTCCAGCAGGAAAGGCAGATGTTGGGAGCACCAGGGAATTCCCTGACGTCAGCAGTGGAGGAGCAGGATGAGGAAGATGTCCACGCTTGGGCTACTTGTGGCAAGAGTGTCCAAGGCTCCCAGTGCCTCCGTGGGAGCTGCAGGACTGGTGACAGAGGACAACCATTGGGCAGGACTGGCTGCTTCCTCAGAGCTGTGGCTCTCAGCAGAACTGTCTCATTGCTGAGGATGCACCTGTCCAGGAAGAGCATTGCAGAGGAGTAGGAGTCCAGCTCATTGCAGTAAGGGAATGGCTGAGGGATGTTTCCCAGGAGCAACTTTGCTGGAGGTGCCAGTTCCAGTCCGTGGCTCGCAGGATGCTGCAGCACTGCCATAGGAGAAGGGGTTTTGCATGGTGCTAGAGAAGATCCTCGAGCAGCAAAGGCAGGTGTTTGCAGCTCCAGGGAATACCCTGACGTCAGCAGTGGAGTAGCAGGATGAAGAAGATGTCCACGCTTGGGCTACTTGTGGCAAGAGCCTCCATCCCTGCCCTTGCCTGAGTGAGAGTTGCTGGAGCGCAGATGGAGGAAGGCCTTTGGACAGGTGCAAGGTAAGAATGATGCATGGTCGGCAGTCGTGGTGTAAACAGAAACATTTCTTGCAATCATCCTTACTGTTAGAGTAGTTTCACTTTCAGGTTTGAATAGCGTGAGCCTGGAAAGCCAATAGTCTAAATGTTCAGATGTCTGGTACCCAGTAGTAGACATGAACTCAAGTCTCTCATAGAAACATGAGGTTTTTTCCTTAAGCCAAGTGCTGGGAAGGGAATTTCTTCTGCAAAACTACTGTGCTTCTGCTGCTTGTTCCATTTTAGAAAGTTTCCTCCCTTGGCCCTGCCTTGATTGAATAGTCCTTTGTCTTCTATCTAGAAGCTCCAGGTTTTCTTCTTACAAGTTGTCTTTGTTTTCTTTGTCCACAGACAGGAGTCCCTGTTTTCCCAGAGCCATGTCGATCATCAGAAGCTGCTTGTGGCTGCGGATGCAGATGGCCACGAAAGGCCTAGAAGTAAAAACTGGAGCAATGTCGTGTCCAAGAAGATTTTCCCAGAGAAAAGCATCCTAGGAGCAGCAAGTGTCCTGTAGCTGCCAGTTTCCAGTATATGACTCTCAGGATGCTGTGGCGCTGCCAAAGGCGAAGAGGCTCAGAGAGCTGCCAGACACGATCCTCGAGCAGGAAAGGCAGATTTTAGGAGCTCCAGGGAATTCCCTGATGTCAGCAGTGGAGGAGCAGGATGAGGAAGATCTCGACGCTTGGGCTACTTGTGGCAAGAGTGTCCAAGGCTCCCAGTGCCTCCGTGGGAGCTGCAGGAGTGGAGTCAGAGGAAGGCCTTTGGACAGGACTCGCTGCTCCCTCAGAGCCATGGCTCTCAGCAGAACCGTCTCATTGCTGAGGATGCACCTGTCCAGGAAGAGCCTTGCAAAGGAGTAGGAGTCCAGCTCATTGCAGTAAGGGAATGGCTGAAGGATGTTTCCCAGGAGCAACTATGCTGGAGGTGCCAGTTCCAGTCCATGGCTCGCAGGATGCTGCAGCACTGCCATAGGAGAAGGGGTTTGGCATGGTGCTAGAGAAGGTCCTCGAGCAGCAAAGGCAGGTGTTTGCAGCTCCAGGGAATACCCTGACGTCAGCAGTGGAGTAGCAGGATGAGGAAGATGTCTACGCTTGGGCTACTTGTGGCAAGAGCCTCCATCCTTGCCCTTGCCTGGGTGAGAGTTGCCGGAGCGCAGACGCAGGAAGGCCTTTGGACAGGTGCAAGGTAAGAATGATGCATGGTCGGCAGTCGTGGTGCGAGCAGAAACATTTCTTGCAATCATCCTTACTGTTAGAGTAGTTTCACTTTCCGGTTTGAATAGCGTGAGCCTGGAAAGCCAATAGTCTAAATGTTCAGATGTCTGGTACCCAGTAGTAGACATGAACTCAAGTCTCTCATAGAAACATGAGGTTTTTTCCTTAAGCCAAGTGCTGGGAAGGGAATTTCTTCTGCAAAAGTACTGTGCTTCTGCTGCTTGTTCCATTTTAGAAAGTTTCCTCCCTTGGCCCTGCCTTGATTGAAAAGTCCGTTCTCTTCTAACTAGAAGCTCCAGGTTTTCTTCTTACAAGTTGTCTTTGTTTTCTTTGTCCACAGACAGGGGTCCCTGCTCTCCCAGTGCCATGTTGATCATCAGAACCTGCTTGTGGCTGAGAATGCAGATGGCCACGAAAGGCCTAGAAGTAAAAACTGGAGCAGTGTCGTGTCCAAGAAGATTTTCCCAGAGAAAAGCATCCTAGGAGCAGCAAGTGTCCTGGAGGTGCCAGTTGCCAGTATATGACTCCTAGGATGCTGTGGCGCTGCCAAAGGCAAAGAGGCTCAGAGAGCTGCCAGACATGATCCTCCAGCTGGAAAGGCAGATGTTGGGAGCTCCAGGGAATTCCTTGACGTCAGCAGTGGAGGAGCAGGATGAGGAAGATGTCCCCGCTTGGGCTACTTGTGGCAAGAGTGTCCGAGGCTCCCAGTGCCTCCGTGAGAGCGGCAGGACTGGAGACGGAGGAAGGCCTTTGGACAGGTGCAAGGTAAGAATGATGCATGGTCCCCAGTTGTGGTGAGTACAGAAACATTTCTTCCAAGCATCTCTAGCTTTTGAAATAGTTTGACATTCCGGTTTGAATTGCGTGAGCCTGGAAAGCCAGTAGTCTAAATGTTCAGATGTCTGCTATCCAATAGTAGACATGAACTCAAGTCTCTCATAGAAACATCAGACTTTTTCCTTAAGCCAAGTGCTGGGAGGGGAATTTCTTCTGCAAAACTACTGTGCTTCTGCTGCTTGTTCCATTTTAGAAAGTTTCCTGCTTTGGCCCTGCCTTGATTGAATAGTCCTTTGTCTTCTATCTAGAAGCTCCAGGTTTTCTTCTTACAAGTTGTCTTTGTTTTCTTTGTCCACAGACAGGAGTCCCTGCTCTCCCAGAGCCATGTCGATCATCAGAAGCTGCTTGTGGCTGCGGATGCACATGGCCACGAAAGACCTAGAAGTAAAATCTGGAGCAAGGTCGTATGCAAGAAGATTTTCCCAGAGAAAAGCATCCTAGGAGCAGCAAGTGTCCTGGAGGTGCCAGTTGCCAGTATATGACTCCTAGGATGCTGTGGCGCAGCCAAAGATGAAGAGACGGAGGAAGGCCTTTTGGCAGGACTGGCTGCTCCCTCAGAGCCGCGGCTCTCAGCAGAACCGTCTCGTTGCTGAGGATGCACCTGTCCAGGAAGAGCATTGCAGAGGAGTAGGAGTCCAGCTCATTGCAGTAAGGGAATGGCTGAGGGATGTTTCCCAGGAGCAACTTTGCTGGAGGTGCCAGTTCCAGTCCGTGAGTCGCAGGATGCTGCAGCGCTGCCATAGGAGAAGGCATTTGGCATGGTGCTAGAGAAGATCCTTGAGCAGCAAAGGCAAGTGTTTGCAGCTCCAGGGAATTCCTAGATGTCAGCAGTGGAAGATCAGGATGAGGAAGATGTCCGCGCTTGGGCTACTTGTGGCACGAGCCTCCATCCCTGCCCTTGCCTGGGTGAGAGTTGCCAGAGCGCAGATGGAGGAAGGCCTTTGGACAGGTGCAAGGTAAGAATGATGGATGGTCGGCAGTTGTGGTGTAAACAGAAACATTTCTTGCAATCATCCCTTCTGTTAGAATAGTTTCACTTTCCGGTTTGAATAGCGTGAGCCTGGAGTGCCAATACTCTAAATGTTCAGACGTCTGCTCCCCAATAGTAGACATGAACTCAAGTCTCTCATAGCAACATCAGGCTTTTTCATTAAGCCAAGTGCTGGGAGGGGAATTTCTTCTGCAAAACTGCTCTGCTTCTTCTGCTTGTTCCATTTTAGAAAGTTTCCTGCTTTGGCCCTGCCTTGATTGAATAGTCCTTTCTCTTCTATCTAGAAGCTCCAGGTTTTCTTCTTACAAGTTGTCTTTGTTTTCTTTGTCCACAGACAGGAGTCCCTGCTCTCCCAGAGCCCTGTTGATCATCAGAAGCTGCTCGTGGCCGCGGATGCACATGGCCACGAAAGACCTAGAAGTAAAATCTGGAGCAAGGTCGTATGCAAGAAGATTTTCCCAGAGAAAAGCATCCTAGGAGCAGCAAGTGTCCTGGAGGTGCCAGTTGCCAGTATATGACTCCTAGGATGCTGTGGCGCAGCCAAAGATGAAGAGGCTCAGAGAGCTGCCAGACACGATCCTCGAGCAGGAAAGGCAGATGTTGGGAGCTCCAGGGAATTCCCTGATGTCAGCAGTGGCGGAGCAGGATGAGGAAGATGTCCACGCTTGGGCTACTTGTGGCAAGAGCCTCCATCCTTGCCCTTGCCTGGGTGAGAGTTGCCGGAGCGCAGACGGAGGAAGGCCTTTGGACAGGTGCAAGGTAAGAATGATGCATGGTCGGCAGTCGTGGTGTAAACAGAAACATTTCTTGCAATCATCCCTACTGTTAGAGTAGTTTCACTTTCCGGTTGGAATAGCGTGAGCATGGAAAGCCAATAGTCTAAATGTTCAGATGTCTGGTACCCAATAGTAGACATGAACTCAAGTCTCTCATAGCAACATCAGGCTTTTTCCTTAAGCCAAGTGCGGGGAGGGGAATTTCTTCTGCAAAACTACTGTGCTTCTGCTGCTTGTTCCATTTTAGAAAGTTTCCTCCCTTGGCCCTGCCTTGATTGAATAGTCCTTTTTTTTCTAACTAGAAGCTCCAGGTTTTCTTCTTACAAGTTGTCTTTGTTTTCTTTGTCCACAGACAGGAGTCCCTGCTCTCCCAGAGCCATGTCGATCATCAGAAGCTGCTTGTGGCTGCGAATGCAGATGGCCACGAAAGGACTAGGAGTAAAAACTGGAGCAAGGACGTGTGCAAGAAGATTTTCCCAGAGGAAAGCATCCTAGGAGCAGCAAGTGTCCTGGAGGTGCCAGTTGCCAGTATATGACTCCTAGGATGCTGTGGCGCTGCCAAAGGCAAAGAGGCTCAGAGAGCTGCCAGACACGATCCTCGAGCAGGAAAGGCAGATGTTGGGAGCACCAGGGAATTCCCTGACGTCAGCAGTGGAGGAGCAGGATGAGGAAGATGTCCACGCTTGGGCTACTTGTGGCAAGAGTGTCCAAGGCTCCCAGTGCCTCCGTGGGAGCTGCAGGACTGGTGACGGAGGACAACCATTGGGCAGGACTGGCTGCTCCCTCAGAGCCGTGGCTCTCAGCAGAACCGTCTCATTGCTGAGGATGCACCTGTCCAGGAAGAGCATTGCAGAGGAGTAGGAGTCCAGCTCATTGCAGTAAGGGAATGGCTGAGGGATGTTTCCCAGGAGCAACTTTGCTGGAGGTGCCAGTTCCAGTCCGTGGCTCGCAGGATGCTGCAGCACTGCCATAGGAGAAGGGGTTTTGCATGGTGCTAGAGAAGGTCCTCGAGCAGCAAAGGCAGGTGTTTGCAGCTCCAGGGAATACCCTGACGTCAGCAGTGGAGTAGCAGGATGAGGAAGATGTCCACGCTTGGGCTACTTGTGGCAAGAGCCTCCATCCCTGCCCTTGCCTGGGTGAGGGTTGCCGGAGCGCAGATGGAGGAAGGCCTTTGGACAGGTGCAAGGTAAGAATGATGGATGGTCGGCAGTCGTGGTGTAAACAGAAACATTTCTTGCAATCATCCCTTCTGTTAGAATAGTTTCACTTTCCGGTTTGAATAGCGTGAGCCTGGAAAGCCAATAGTCTAAATGTTCAGATGTCTGGTACCCAATAGTAGACATGAACTCATGTCTCTCACAGAAACATCAGGCGTTTTCCTTAAGCCAAGTGCTGGGAGGGGAATTTCTTCTGCAATACTGCTGTGCTTCTGCTGCTTGTTCCATTTTAGAAAGTTTCCTGCTTTGGCCCTGCCTTGTTTGAATAGTCCTTTGTCTTCTAACTAGAAGCTCCAGGTTTTCTTCTTACAAGTTGTCTTTGTTTTCTTTGTCCACAGACAGGAGTCCCTGCTCTCCCAGAGCCATGTCGATCATCAGAACCTGCTTGTGGCTGAGAATGCAGATGGCCACGAAAGGCCTAGAAGTAAAAACTGGAGCAATGTCGTGTCCAAGAAGATTTTCCCAGAGAAAAGCATCCTAGGAGCGGCAAGTGTCATGTAGCTGCCAGTTTCCAGTATATGACTCTCAGGATGCTGTGGCGCTGCCAAAGGCGAAGAGGCTCAGAGAGCTGCCAGACACGATCCTCGAGCAGGAAAGGCAGATGTTGGGAGCTCCAGGGAATTCCCTGACGTCAGCAGTGGAGGAGCAGGATGAGGAAGATGTCCACGCTTGGGCTACTTGTGGCAAGAGTGTCCGAGGCTCCCAGTGCCTCCGTGAGAGCTGCAGGAGTGGAGTCAGAGGAAGGCCTTTGGACAGGACTGGCTCCTCCCTCAGAGCCATGGCTCTCAGCAGAACCGTCTCATTGCTGAGGATGCACCTGTCCAGGAAGAGCCTTGCAAAGGAGTAGGAGTCCAGCTCATTGCAGTAAGGGAATGGCTGAATGATGTTTCCCAGGAGCAACTATGCTGAAGGTGCCAGTTCCAGTCCATGGCTCGCAGGATGCTGCAGCACTGCCATAGGAGAAGGGGTTTGGCATGATGCTAGAGAAGGTCCTCGAGCAGCAAAGGCAGGTGTTTGCAGCTCCAGGGAATACCCTGACGTCAGCAGTAGAGTAGCAGGATGAGGAAGATGTCCATGCTTGGGCTACTTGTGGCAAGAGCCTCTATCCCTGCCCTTGCCTGGGTGAGAGTTGCCGGAGCGCAGACGGAGGAAGGCCTTTGGACAGGTGCAAGGTAAGAATGATGCATGGTCGGCAGTCGTGGTGTAAACAGAAACATTTCTTGCAATCATCCTTACTGTTAGAGTAGTTTCACTTTCCGGTTTGAATAGCGTGAGCCTGGAAAGCCAATAGTCTAAATGTTCAGATGTCTGGTACCCAATAGTAGACATGAACTCATGTCTCTCACAGAAACATCAGGCGTTTTCCTTAAGCCAAGTGCTGGGAGGGGAATTTCTTCTGCAATACTGCTGTGCTTCTGCTGCTTGTTCCATTTTAGAAAGTTTCCTCCCTTGGCTCTGCCTTGATTGAATAGTCCTTTCTCTTCTAACTAGAAGCTCCAGGTTTTCTTCTTACAAGTTGTCTTTGTTTTCTTTGTCCACAGACAGGAGTCCCTGCTCTCCCAGAGCCATGTCGATCATCAGAAGCTGCTTGTGGCTGCGGATGCACATGGCCACGAAAGACCTAGAAGTAAAATCTGGAGCAAGGTCGTATGCAAGAAGATTTTCCCAGAGAAAAGCATCCTAGGAGCAGCAAGTGTCCTGGAGGTGCCAGTTGCCAGTATATGACTCCTAGGATGCTGTGGCGCAGCCAAAGATGAAGAGGCTCAGAGAGCTGCCAGACATGATCCTCCAGCAGCAAAGGCAGGTGTTTGCAGCTCCAGGGAATTCCCTGACGTCAGCAGTGGAGGAGCAGGATGAGGAAGATGTCCACGCTTGGGCTACTTGTGGCAAGAGTGTCCAAGGCTCCCAGTGCCTCCGTGGGAGCTGCGGGACTGGAGACGGAGGAAGGCCTTTTGGCAGGACTGGCTGCTCCCTCAGAGCCGCGGCTCTCAGCAGAACCGTCTCGTTGCTGAGGATGCACCTGTCCAGGAAGAGCATTGCAGAGGAGTAGGAGTCCAGCTCATTGCAGTAAGGGAATGGCTGAGGGATGTTTCCCAGGAGCAACTTTGCTGGAGGTGCCAGTTCCAGTCCGTGAGTCGCAGGATGCTGCAGCGCTGCCATAGGAGAAGGCATTTGGCATGGTGCTAGAGAAGATCCTTGAGCAGCAAAAGCAAGTGTTTGCAGCTCCAGGGAATTCCTAGATGTCAGCAGTGGAAGATCAGGATGAGGAAGATGTCCGCGCTTGGGCTACTTGTGGCACGAGCCTCCATCCCTGCCCGACCCTGGGTGAGAGTTGCCAGAGCGCAGATGGAGGAAGGCCTTTGGACAGGTGCAAGGTAAGAATGATGGATGGTCGGCAGTTGTGGTGTAAACAGAAACATTTCTTGCAATCATCCCTTCTGTTAGAATAGTTTCACTTTCCGGTTTGAATAGCGTGAGCCTGGAGCGCCAATACTCTAAATGTTCAGACGTCTGCTCCCCAATAGTAGACATGAACTCAAGTCTCTCATAGCAACATCAGGCTTTTTCATTAAGCCAAGTGCTGGGAGGGGAATTTCTTCTGCAAAACTGCTCTGCTTCTTCTGCTTGTTCCATTTTAGAAAGTTTCCTGCTTTGGCCCTGCCTTGATTGAATAGTCCTTTCTCTTCTATCTAGAAGCTCCAGGTTTTCTTCTTACAAGTTGTCTTTGTTTTCTTTGTCCACAGACAGGAGTCCCTGCTCTCCCAGAGCCCTGTTGATCATCAGAAGCTGCTCGTGGCCGCGGATGCACATGGCCACGAAAGACCTAGAAGTAAAATCTGGAGCAAGGTTGTGTGCAAGAAGATTTTCCCAGAGAAAAGCATCCTAGGAGCAGCAAGTGTCCTGGAGGTGCCAGTTGCCAGTATATGACTCCTAGGATGCTGTGGCGCAGCCAAAGATGAAGAGGCTCAGAGAGCTGCCAGACACGATCCTCGAGCAGGAAAGGCAGATGTTGGGAGCTCCAGGGAATTCCCTGATGTCAGCAGTGGCGGAGCAGGATGAGGAAGATGTCCACGCTTGGGCTACTTGTGGCAAGAGCCTCCATCCTTGCCCTTGCCTGGGTGAGAGTTGCCGGAGCTCAGACGGAGGAAGGCCTTTGGACAGGTGCAAGGTAAGAATGATGGATGGTCGGCAGTCGTGGTGTAAACAGAAACATTTCTTGCAATCATCCCTACTGTTAGAGTAGTTTCACTTTCCGGTTTGAATAGCGTGAGCATGGAAAGCCAATAGTCTAAATGTTCAGATGTCTGGTACCCAATAGTAGACATGAACTCAAGTCTCTCATAGAAACATCAGGCTTTTTCCTTAAGCCAAGTGCTGGGAGGGGAATTTCTTCTGCAAAACTACTGTGCTTCTGCTGCTTGTTCCATTTTAGAAAGTTTCCTCCCTTGGCCCTGCCTTGATTGAATAGTCCTTTTTTTTCTAACTAGAAGCTCCAGGTTTTCTTCTTACAAGTTGTCTTTGTTTTCTTTGTCCACAGACAGGAGTCCCTGCTCTCCCAGAGCCATGTCGATCATCAGAAGCTGCTTGTGGCTGAGAATGCAGATGGCCACGAAAGGACTAGGAGTAAAAACTGGAGCAAGGACGTGTCCAAGAAGATTTTCCCAGAGGAAAGCATCCTAGGAGCAGCAAGTGTCCTGGAGGTGCCAGTTGCCAGTATATGACTCCTAGGATGCTGTGGCGCTGCCAAAGGCAAAGAGGCTCAGAGAGCTGCCAGACACGATCCTCGAGCAGGAAAGGCAGATGTTGGGAGCACCAGGGAATTCCCTGACGTCAGCAATGGAGGAGCAGGATGAGGAAGATGTCCACGCTTGGGCTACTTGTGGCAAGAGTGTCCAAGGCTCCCAGTGCCTCCGTGAGAGCTGCAGGAGTGGAGTCAGAGGAAGGCCTTTTGACAGGACTGGCTGCTCCCTCAGAGCCATGGCTCTCAGCAGAACCGTCTCATTGCTGAGGATGCACCTGTCCAGGAAGAGCCTTGCAGAGGAGTAGGAGTCCAGCTCATTGCAGTAAGGGAATGGCTGAGGGATGTTTCCCAGGAGCAACTTTGCTGGAGGTGCCAGTTCCAGTCCGTGGCTCGCAGGATGCTGCAGCACTGCCATAGGAGAAGGGGTTTTGCATGGTGCTAGAGAAGGTCCTCGAGCAGCAAAGGCAGGTGTTTGCAGCTCCAGGGAATACCCTGACGTCAGCAGTGGAGTAGCAGGATGAGGAAGATGTCCACGCTTGGGCTACTTGTGGCAAGAGCCTCCATCCCTGCCCTTGCCTGGGTGAGAGTTGCCGGAGCGCAGATGGAGGAAGGCCTTTGGACAGGTGCAAGGTAAGAATGATGGATGGTCGGCAGTCGTGGTGTAAACAGAAACATTTCTTGCAATCATCCCTTCTGTTAGAATAGTTTCACTTTCCGGTTTGAATAGCGTGAGCCTGGAAAGCCAATAGTCTAAATGTTCAGATGTCTGGTACCCAATAGTAGACATGAACTCATGTCTCTCACAGAAACATCAGGCGTTTTCCTTAAGCCAAGTGCTGGGAGGGGAATTTCTTCTGCAATACTGCTGTGCTTCTGCTGCTTGTTCCATTTTAGAAAGTTTCCTGCTTTGGCCCGGCCTTATTTGAATAGTCCTTTGTCTTCTAACTAGAAGCTCCAGGTTTTCTTCTTACAAGTTGTCTTTGTTTTCTTTGTCCACAGACAGGAGTCCCTGCTCTCCCAGAGCCATGTTGATCATCAGAACCTGCTTGTGGCTGAGAATGCAGATGGCCACGAAAGGCCTAGAAGTAAAAACTGGAGCAATGTCGTGTCCAAGAAGATTTTCCCAGAGAAAAGCATCCTAGGAGCGGCAAGTGTCCTGTAGCTGCCAGTTTCCAGTATATGACTCTCAGGATGCTGTGGCGCTGCCAAAGGCGAAGAGGATCAGAGAGCTGCCAGACACGATCCTCCAGCAGGAAAGGCAGATTTTAGGAGCTCCAGGGAATTCCCTGACGTCAGCAGTGGAGGAGCAGGATGAGGAAGATGTCCATGCTTGGGCTACTTGTGGCAAGAGTGTCCAAGGCTCCCAGTGCCTCCGTGAGAGCTGCAGGAGTGGAGTCAGAGGAAGGCCTTTGGACAGGACTGGCTCCTCCCTCAGAGCCATGGCTCTCAGCAGAACCGTCTCATTGCTGAGGATGCACCTGTCCAGGAAGAGCCTTGCAAAGGAGTAGGAGTCCAGCTCATTGCAGTAAGGGAATGGCTGAATGATGTTTCCCAGGAGCAACTATGCTGAAGGTGCCAGTTCCAGTCCATGGCTCGCAGGATGCTGCAGCACTGCCATAGGAGAAGGGGTTTGGCATGATGCTAGAGAAGGTCCTCGAGCAGCAAAGGCAGGTGTTTGCAGCTCCAGGGAATACCCTGACGTCAGCAGTAGAGTAGCAGGATGAGGAAGATGTCCATGCTTGGGCTACTTGTGGCAAGAGCCTCTATCCCTGCCCTTGCCTGGGTGAGAGTTGCCGGAGCGCAGACGGAGGAAGGCCTTTGGACAGGTGCAAGGTAAGAATGATGCATGGTCGGCAGTCGTGGTGTAAACAGAAACATTTCTTGCAATCATCCTTACTGTTAGAGTAGTTTCACTTTCCGGTTTGAATAGCGTGAGCCTGGAAAGCCAATAGTCTAAATGTTCAGATGTCTGGTACCCAATAGTAGACATGAACTCATGTCTCTCACAGAAACATCAGGCGTTTTCCTTAAGCCAAGTGCTGGGAGGGGAATTTCTTCTGCAATACTGCTGTGCTTCTGCTGCTTGTTCCATTTTAGAAAGTTTCCTCCCTTGGCTCTGCCTTGATTGAATAGTCCTTTCTCTTCTAACTAGAAGCTCCAGGTTTTCTTCTTACAAGTTGTCTTTGTTTTCTTTGTCCACAGACAGGAGTCCCTGCTCTCCCAGAGCCATGTCGATCATCAGAAGCTGCTTGTGGCTGCGGATGCAGATGGCCACAAAAGGCCTAGAAGTAAAATCTGCAGCAAGGTTGTGTGCAAGAAGATTTTCCCAGAGAAAAGCATCCTAGGAGCAGCAAGTGTCCTGGAGGTGCCAGTTGCCAGTATATGACTCCTAGGATGCTGTTGCGCTTCCAAAGTGTAAGAGGCTCAGAGAGCTGCCAGACACGATCCTCGAGCAGGAAAGGCAGATGTTGGGAGCTCCAGGGAATTCCCTGATGTCAGCAGTGGAGGAGCAGGATGAGGAAGATCTCGACGCTTGGGCTACTTGTGGCAAGAGTGTCCAGGGCTCCCAGTGCCTCCGTGGGAGCTGCAGGACTGGTGACGGAGGAAGGCCTTTGGGCAGGACTGGTTGCTCCCTCAGAGCCGTGGCTCTCAGCAGAACCGTCTCATTGCTGAGGATGCACCTATCCAGGAAGAGCCTTGCAAAGGTGTAGGAGTCCAGCTCATTGCAGTAAGGGAATGGCTGAAGGATGTTTCCCAGGAGCAACTATGCTGAAGGTGCCAGTTCCAGTCCATGGCTCGCAGGATGCTGCAGCACTGCCATAGGAGAAGGGGTTTGGCATGGTGCTAGAGAAGATCCTCGAGCAGCAAAGGCAAGTGTTTGCAGCTCCAGGGAATTCCTAGATGTCAGCAGTGGAAGATCAGGATGAGGAATATCTCCAGGCTTGGGCTACTTGTGGCAAGAGCCTCCATCCCTGCCCGAGCTTGGGTGAGAGTTGCCAGAGCGCAGACGGAGGAAGGCCTTTGGACAGGTGCAAGGTAAGAATGATGCATGGTCGGCAGTCGTGGTGTGAGCAGAAACATTTCTTGCAATCGCCTCTAGCTTTTAGAGTAGTTTCACTTTCCGGTTTGAATAGTGTGAGCCTGGAAAGCCAATAGTCTAAATGTTCAGATGTCTGGTACCCAATAGTAGACATGAACTCAAGTCTCTCATAGAAACATCAGGCTTTTTCCTTAAGCCAAGTGCTGGGAGGGGAATTTCTTCTGCAAAACTGCTCTGCTTCTGCTGCTTGTTCCATTTTAGAAAGTTTCCTGCTTTGGCCCTGCCTTGATTGAATAGTCCTTTGTCTTCTAACTAGAAGCTCCAGGTTTTCTTCTTACAAGTTGTCTTTGTTTTCTTTGTCCACAGACAGGAGTCCCTGCTCTCCCAGAGCCCTGTTGATCATCAGAACCTGCTTGTGGCTGAGGATGCAGATGGCCACGAAAGGCCTAGAAGTAAAATCGGCAGCAATGTCGTGTGCAAGAAGATTTTCCCAGAGGAAAGCATC
The DNA here is from genome assembly GCF_041296385.1 of Aphelocoma coerulescens. Lineage (NCBI taxonomy): Eukaryota > Metazoa > Chordata > Aves > Passeriformes > Corvidae > Aphelocoma > Aphelocoma coerulescens. The sequence continues at coordinate 1,073,648 of NW_027184059.1, read as the reverse complement.
CTAGGAGCAGCAAGTGTCCTGGAGGTGCCAGTTGCCAGTATATGACTCCTAGGATGCTGTGGCGCTGCCAAAGGTGAAGAGGCTCAGAGAGCTGCCAGACATGATCCTCCAGCTGGAAAGGCAGATGTTTGGAGCTCCAGGGAATTCCCTGACGTCAGCAGTGGAGGAGCAGGATGAGGAAGATGTCCACGCTTGGGCTACTTGTGGCAAGAGTGTCCAAGGCTCCCAGTGCCTCCGTGAGAGCGGCAGGACTGGAGACGGAGGAAGGCCTTTGGACAGGTGCAAGGTAAGAATGATGCATGGTCCCCAGTTGTGGTGAATACAGAAACATTTCTTCGAAGCATCTCTAGCTTTTGAAATAGTTTGACATTCCGGTTTGAATTGCGTGAGCCTGGAAAGCCAGTAGTCTAAATGTTCAGATGTCTGCTATCCAATAGTAGACATGAACTCAAGTCTCTCATAGAAACATCAGGCTTTTTCCTTAAGCCAAGTGCGGGGAGGGGAATTTCTTCTGCAAAACTACTGTGCTTCTGCTGCTTGTTCCATTTTAGAAAGTTTCCTGCTTTGGCCCTGCCTTGATTGAATTGTCCTTTCTCTTCTAACTAGAAGCTCCAGGTTTTAATCTTACAAGTTGTCTTTGTTTTCTTTGTCCACAGACAGGAGTCCCTGCTCTCCCAGAGCCATGTCGATCATCAGAAGCTTCTTGTGGCTGAGAATGCAGATGGCCTAGGAGTAAAAACTGGAGCAAGGACGTGTGCAAGAAGTTTTTCCTAGAGGAAAGCATCCTAGGAGCAGCAAGTGTCCTGGAGGTGCCAGTTGCCAGTATATGACTCCTAGGATGCTCTGGCGCTGCCAAAGGCAAAGAGGCTCAGAGATCTGCCAGACACGATCCTCCAGCAGGAAAGGCAGATGTTGGGAGCACCAGGGAATTCCCTGACGTCAGCAGTGGAGGAGCAGGATGAGGAAGATGTCCACGCTTGGGCTACTTGTGGCAAGAGTGTCCAAGGCTCCCAGTGCCTCCGTGGGAGCTGCAGGACTGGTGACAGAGGACAACCATTGGGCAGGACTGGCTGCTTCCTCAGAGCTGTGGCTCTCAGCAGAACTGTCTCATTGCTGAGGATGCACCTGTCCAGGAAGAGCATTGCAGAGGAGTAGGAGTCCAGCTCATTGCAGTAAGGGAATGGCTGAGGGATGTTTCCCAGGAGCAACTTTGCTGGAGGTGCCAGTTCCAGTCCGTGGCTCGCAGGATGCTGCAGCACTGCCATAGGAGAAGGGGTTTTGCATGGTGCTAGAGAAGATCCTCGAGCAGCAAAGGCAGGTGTTTGCAGCTCCAGGGAATACCCTGACGTCAGCAGTGGAGTAGCAGGATGAGGAAGATGTCCACGCTTGGGCTACTTGTGGCAAGAGCCTCCATCCCTGCCCTTGCCTGAGTGAGAGTTGATGGAGCGCAGATGGAGGAAGGCCTTTGGACAGGTGCAAGGTAAGAATGATGCATGGTCGGCAGTCGTGGTGTAAACAGAAACATTTCTTGCAATCATCCTTACTGTTAGAGTAGTTTCACTTTCAGGTTTGAATAGCGTGAGCCTGGAAAGCCAATAGTCTAAATGTTCAGATGTCTGGTACCCAGTAGTAGACATGAACTCAAGTCTCTCATAGAAACATGAGGTTTTTTCCTTAAGCCAAGTGCTGGGAAGGGAATTTCTTCTGCAAAAGTACTGTGCTTCTGCTGCTTGTTCCATTTTAGAAAGTTTCCTCCCTTGGCCCTGCCTTGTTTGAATAGTCCTTTGTCTTCTATCTAGAAGCTCCAGGTTTTCTTCTTACAAGTTGTCTTTGTTTTCTTTGTCCACAGACAGGAGTCCCTGCTCTCCCAGAGCCCTGTTGATCATCAGAACCTGCTTGTGGCTGAGAATGCAGATGGCCACGAAAGGCCTAGAAGTAAAAACTGGAGCAAGGTTGTATGCAAGAAGATTTTCCCAGAGAAAAGCATCCTAGGAGCAGCAAGTGTCCTGGAGGTGCCAGTTGCCAGTATATGACTCCTAGGATGCTGTGGCGCTGCCAAAGTTGAAGAGGCTCAGAGAGCTGCCAGACATGATCCTCCAGCTGGAAAGGCAGATGTTGGGAGCTCCAGGGAATTCCTTGACGTCAGCAGTGGAGGAGCAGGATGAGGAAGATGTCCCCGCTTGGGCTACTTGTGGCAAGAGTGTCCGAGGCTCCCAGTGCCTCCGTGAGAGCGGCAGGACTGGAGACGGAGGAAGGCCTTTGGACAGGTGCAAGGTAAGAATGATGCATGGTCCCCAGTTGTGGTGAGTACAGAAACATTTCTTCCAAGCATCTCTAGCTTTTGAAATAGTTTGACATTCCGGTTTGAATTGCGTGAGCCTGGAAAGCCAGTAGTCTAAATGTTCAGATGTCTGCTATCCAATAGTAGACATGAACTCAAGTCTCTCATAGAAACATCAGACTTTTTCCTTAAGCCAAGTGCTGGGAGGGGAATTTCTTCTGCAAAACTACTGTGCTTCTGCTGCTTGTTCCATTTTAGAAAGTTTCCTGCTTTGGCCCTGCCTTGATTGAATAGTCCTTTGTCTTCTATCTAGAAGCTCCAGGTTTTCTTCTTACAAGTTGTCTTTGTTTTCTTTGTCCACAGACAGGAGTCCCTGCTCTCCCAGAGCCATGTCGATCATCAGAAGCTGCTTGTGGCTGCGGATGCACATGGCCACGAAAGACCTAGAAGTAAAATCTGGAGCAAGGTCGTATGCAAGAAGATTTTCCCAGAGAAAAGCATCCTAGGAGCAGCAAGTGTCCTGGAGGTGCCAGTTGCCAGTATATGACTCCTAGGATGCTGTGGCGCAGCCAAAGATGAAGAGGCTCAGAGAGCTGCCAGACATGATCCTCCAGCAGCAAAGGCAGGTGTTTGCAGCTCCAGGGAATTCCCTGACGTCAGCAGTGGAGGAGCAGGATGAGGAAGATGTCCACGCTTGGGCTACTTGTGGCAAGAGTGTCCAAGGCTCCCAGTGCCTCCGTGGGAGCTGCAGGACTGGAGACGGAGGAAGGCCTTTTGGCAGGACTGGCTGCTCCCTCAGAGCCGCGGCTCTCAGCAGAACCGTCTCGTTGCTGAGGATGCACCTGTCCAGGAAGAGCATTGCAGAGGAGTAGGAGTCCAGCTCATTGCAGTAAGGGAATGGCTGAGGGATGTTTCCCAGGAGCAACTTTGCTGGAGGTGCCAGTTCCAGTCCGTGAGTCGCAGGATGCTGCAGCGCTGCCATAGGAGAAGGCATTTGGCATGGTGCTAGAGAAGATCCTTGAGCAGCAAAGGCAAGTGTTTGCAGCTCCAGGGAATTCCTAGATGTCAGCAGTGGAAGATCAGGATGAGGAAGATGTCCGCGCTTGGGCTACTTGTGGCACGAGCCTCCATCCCTGCCCGACCCTGGGTGAGAGTTGCCAGAGCGCAGATGGAGGAAGGCCTTTGGACAGGTGCAAGGTAAGAATGATGGATGGTCGGCAGTTGTGGTGTAAACAGAAACATTTCTTGCAATCATCCCTTCTGTTAGAATAGTTTCACTTTCCGGTTTGAATAGCGTGAGCCTGGAGCGCCAATACTCTAAATGTTCAGACGTCTGCTCCCCAATAGTAGACATGAACTCAAGTCTCTCATAGCAACATCAGGCTTTTTCATTAAGCCAAGTGCTGGGAGGGGAATTTCTTCTGCAAAACTGCTCTGCTTCTTCTGCTTGTTCCATTTTAGAAAGTTTCCTGCTTTGGCCCTGCCTTGATTGAATAGTCCTTTCTCTTCTATCTAGAAGCTCCAGGTTTTCTTCTTACAAGTTGTCTTTGTTTTCTTTGTCCACAGACAGGAGTCCCTGCTCTCCCAGAGCCCTGTTGATCATCAGAAGCTGCTCGTGGCCGCGGATGCACATGGCCACGAAAGACCTAGAAGTAAAATCTGGAGCAAGGTCGTATGCAAGAAGATTTTCCCAGAGAAAAGCATCCTAGGAGCAGCAAGTGTCCTGGAGGTGCCAGTTGCCAGTATATGACTCCTAGGATGCTGTGGCGCAGCCAAAGATGAAGAGGCTCAGAGAGCTGCCAGACACGATCCTCCAGCAGGAAAGGCAGATGTTGGGAGCTCCAGGGAATTCCCTGATGTCAGCAGTGGCGGAGCAGGATGAGGAAGATGTCCACGCTTGGGCTACTTGTGGCAAGAGCCTCCATCCTTGCCCTTGCCTGGGTGAGAGTTGCCGGAGCGCAGACGGAGGAAGGCCTTTGGACAGGTGCAAGGTAAGAATGATGGATGGTCGGCAGTCGTGGTGTAAACAGAAACATTTCTTGCAATCATCCCTACTGTTAGAGTAGTTTCACTTTCCGGTTTGAATAGCGTGAGCATGGAAAGCCAATAGTCTAAATGTTCAGATGTCTGGTACCCAATAGTAGACATGAACTCAAGTCTCTCATAGAAACATCAGGCTTTTTCCTTAAGCCAAGTGCTGGGAGGGGAATTTCTTCTGCAAAACTACTGTGCTTCTGCTGCTTGTTCCATTTTAGAAAGTTTCCTCCCTTGGCCCTGCCTTGATTGAATAGTCCTTTTTTTTCTAACTAGAAGCTCCAGGTTTTCTTCTTACAAGTTGTCTTTGTTTTCTTTGTCCACAGACAGGAGTCCCTGCTCTCCCAGAGCCATGTCGATCATCAGAAGCTGCTTGTGGCTGAGAATGCAGATGGCCACGAAAGGACTAGGAGTAAAAACTGGAGCAAGGACGTGTCCAAGAAGATTTTCCCAGAGGAACGCATCCTAGGAGCAGCAAGTGTCCTGGAGGTGCCAGTTGCCAGTATATGACTCCTAGGATGCTGTGGCGCTGCCAAAGGCAAAGAGGCTCAGAGAGCTGCCAGACACGATCCTCGAGCAGGAAAGGCAGATGTTGGGAGCACCAGGGAATTCCCTGACGTCAGCAGTGGAGGAGCAGGATGAGGAAGATGTCCACGCTTGGGCTACTTGTGGCAAGAGTGTCCAAGGCTCCCAGTGCCTCCGTGGGAGCTGCAGGACTGGTGACGGAGGACAACCATTGGGCAGGACTGGCTGCTCCCTCAGAGCCGTGGCTCTCAGCAGAACCGTCTCATTGCTGAGGATGCACCTGTCCAGGAAGAGCATTGCAGAGGAGTAGGAGTCCAGCTCATTGCAGTAAGGGAATGGCTGAGGGATGTTTCCCAGGAGCAACTTTGCTGGAGGTGCCAGTTCCAGTCCGTGGCTCGCAGGATGCTGCAGCACTGCCATAGGAGAAGGGGTTTTGCATGGTGCTAGAGAAGGTCCTCGAGCAGCAAAGGCAGGTGTTTGCAGCTCCAGGGAATACCCTGACGTCAGCAGTGGAGTAGCAGGATGAGGAAGATGTCCACGCTTGGGCTACTTGTGGCAAGAGCCTCCATCCCTGCCCTTGCCTGGGTGAGAGTTGCCGGAGCGCAGATGGAGGAAGGCCTTTGGACAGGTGCAAGGTAAGAATGATGGATGGTCGGCAGTCGTGGTGTAAACAGAAACATTTCTTGCAATCATCCCTTCTGTTAGAATAGTTTCACTTTCCGGTTTGAATAGCGTGAGCCTGGAAAGCCAATAGTCTAAATGTTCAGATGTCTGGTACCCAATAGTAGACATGAACTCATGTCTCTCACAGAAACATCAGGCGTTTTCCTTAAGCCAAGTGCTGGGAGGGGAATTTCTTCTGCAATACTGCTGTGCTTCTGCTGCTTGTTCCATTTTAGAAAGTTTCCTGCTTTGGCCCTGCCTTGTTTGAATAGTCCTTTGTCTTCTAACTAGAAGCTCCAGGTTTTCTTCTTACAAGTTGTCTTTGTTTTCTTTGTCCACAGACAGGAGTCCCTGCTCTCCCAGAGCCATGTCGATCATCAGAACCTGCTTGTGGCTGAGAATGCAGATGGCCACGAAAGGCCTAGAAGTAAAAACTGGAGCAATGTCGTATGCAAGAAGATTTTCCCAGAGAAAAGCATCCTAGGAGCGGCAAGTGTCATGTAGCTGCCAGTTTCCAGTATATGACTCTCAGGATGCTGTGGCGCTGCCAAAGGCGAAGAGGCTCAGAGAGCTGCCAGACACGATCCTCGAGCAGGAAAGGCAGATTTTAGGAGCTCCAGGGAATTCCCTGACGTCAGCAGTGGAGGAGCAGGATGAGGAAGATGTCCACGCTTGGGCTACTTGTGGCAAGAGTGTCCGAGGCTCCCAGTGCCTCCGTGAGAGCTGCAGGAGTGGAGTCAGAGGAAGGCCTTTGGACAGGACTGGCTCCTCCCTCAGAGCCATGGCTCTCAGCAGAACCGTCTCATTGCTGAGGATGCACCTGTCCAGGAAGAGCCTTGCAAAGGAGTAGGAGTCCAGCTCATTGCAGTAAGGGAATGGCTGAATGATGTTTCCCAGGAGCAACTATGCTGAAGGTGCCAGTTCCAGTCCATGGCTCGCAGGATGCTGCAGCACTGCCATAGGAGAAGGGGTTTGGCATGATGCTAGAGAAGGTCCTCGAGCAGCAAAGGCAGGTGTTTGCAGCTCCAGGGAATACCCTGACGTCAGCAGTAGAGTAGCAGGATGAGGAAGATGTCCATGCTTGGGCTACTTGTGGCAAGAGCCTCTATCCCTGCCCTTGCCTGGGTGAGAGTTGCCGGAGCGCAGACGGAGGAAGGCCTTTGGACAGGTGCAAGGTAAGAATGATGCATGGTCGGCAGTCGTGGTGTAAACAGAAACATTTCTTGCAATCATCCTTACTGTTAGAGTAGTTTCACTTTCCGGTTTGAATAGCGTGAGCCTGGAAAGCCAATAGTCTAAATGTTCAGATGTCTGGTACCCAATAGTAGACATGAACTCATGTCTCTCACAGAAACATCAGGCGTTTTCCTTAAGCCAAGTGCTGGGAGGGGAATTTCTTCTGCAATACTGCTGTGCTTCTGCTGCTTGTTCCATTTTAGAAAGTTTCCTCCCTTGGCTCTGCCTTGATTGAATAGTCCTTTCTCTTCTAACTAGAAGCTCCAGGTTTTCTTCTTACAAGTTGTCTTTGTTTTCTTTGTCCACAGACAGGAGTCCCTGCTCTCCCAGAGCCATGTCGATCATCAGAAGCTGCTTGTGGCTGCGGATGCAGATGGCCTCAAAAGGCCTAGAAGTAAAATCTGCAGCAAGGTTGTGTGCAAGAAGATTTTCCCAGAGAAAAGCATCCTAGGAGCAGCAAGTGTCCTGGAGGTGCCAGTTGCCAGTATATGACTCCTAGGATGCTGTTGCGCTTCCAAAGTGTAAGAGGCTCAGAGAGCTGCCAGACACGATCCTCGAGCAGGAAAGGCAGATGTTGGGAGCTCCAGGGAATTCCCTGATGTCAGCAGTGGAGGAGCAGGATGAGGAAGATCTCGACGCTTGGGCTACTTGTGGCAAGAGTGTCCAGGGCTCCCAGTGCCTCCGTGGGAGCTGCAGGACTGGTGACGGAGGAAGGCCTTTGGGCAGGACTGGCTGCTCCCTCAGAGCCGTGGCTCTCAGCAGAACCGTCTCATTGCTGAGGATGCACCTATCCAGGAAGAGCCTTGCAAAGGTGTAGGAGTCCAGCTCATTGCAGTAAGGGAATGGCTGAAGGATGTTTCCCAGGAGCAACTATGCTGAAGGTGCCAGTTCCAGTCCATGGCTCGCAGGATGCTGCAGCACTGCCATAGGAGAAGGCATTTGGCATGGTGCTAGAGAAGATCCTCGAGCAGCAAAGGCAAGTGTTTGCAGCTCCAGGGAATTCCTAGATGTCAGCAGTGGAAGATCAGGATGAGGAATATCTCCAGGCTTGGGCTACTTGTGGCAAGAGCCTCCATCCCTGCCCGAGCTTGGGTGAGAGTTGCCAGAGCGCAGACGGAGGAAGGCCTTTGGACAGGTGCAAGGTAAGAATGATGCATGGTCGGCAGTCGTGGTGTGAGCAGAAACATTTCTTGCAATCGCCTCTAGCTTTTAGAGTAGTTTCACTTTCCGGTTTGAATAGTGTGAGCCTGGAAAGCCAATAGTCTAAATGTTCAGATGTCTGGTACCCAATAGTAGACATGAACTCAAGTCTCTCATAGAAACATCAGGCTTTTTCCTTAAGCCAAGTGCTGGGAGGGGAATTTCTTCTGCAAAACTGCTCTGCTTCTGCTGCTTGTTCCATTTTAGAAAGTTTCCTGCTTTGGCCCTGCCTTGATTGAATAGTCCTTTGTCTTCTAACTAGAAGCTCCAGGTTTTCTTCTTACAAGTTGTCTTTGTTTTCTTTGTCCACAGACAGGAGTCCCTGCTCTCCCAGAGCCCTGTTGATCATCAGAACCTGCTTGTGGCTGAGGATGCAGATGGTCACGAAAGGCCTAGAAGTAAAATCGGCAGCAATGTCGTGTGCAAGAAGATTTTCCCAGAGAAAAGCATCCTAGGAGCAGCAAGTGTCCTGGAGGTGCCAGTTGCCAGTATATGACTCCTAGGATGCTGTGGCGCTGCCAAAGGTGAAGAGGCTCAGAGAGCTGCCAGACATGATCCTCCAGCTGGAAAGGCAGATGTTTGGAGCTCCAGGGAATTCCCTGACGTCAGCAGTGGAGGAGCAGGATGAGGAAGATGTCCACGCTTGGGCTACTTGTGGCAAGAGTGTCCAAGGCTCCCAGTGCCTCCGTGAGAGCGGCAGGACTGGAGACGGAGGAAGGCCTTTGGACAGGTGCAAGGTAAGAATGATGCATGGTCCCCAGTTGTGGTGAATACAGAAACATTTCTTCGAAGCATCTCTAGCTTTTGAAATAGTTTGACATTCCGGTTTGAATTGCGTGAGCCTGGAAAGCCAGTAGTCTAAATGTTCAGATGTCTGCTATCCAATAGTAGACATGAACTCAAGTCTCTCATAGAAACATCAGGCTTTTTCCTTAAGCCAAGTGCGGGGAGGGGAATTTCTTCTGCAAAACTACTGTGCTTCTGCTGCTTGTTCCATTTTAGAAAGTTTCCTGCTTTGGCCCTGCCTTGATTGAATTGTCCTTTCTCTTCTAACTAGAAGCTCCAGGTTTTAATCTTACAAGTTGTCTTTGTTTTCTTTGTCCACAGACAGGAGTCCCTGCTCTCCCAGAGCCATGTCGATCATCAGAAGCTTCTTGTGGCTGAGAATGCAGATGGCCTAGAAGTAAAAACTGGAGCAAGGACGTGTGCAAGAAGTTTTTCCTAGAGGAAAGCATCCTAGGAGCAGCAAGTGTCCTGGAGGTGCCAGTTGCCAGTATATGACTCCTAGGATGCTGTGGCGCTGCCAAAGGCAAAGAGGCTCAGAGATCTGCCAGACACGATCCTCCAGCAGGAAAGGCAGATGTTGGGAGCACCAGGGAATTCCCTGACGTCAGCAGTGGAGGAGCAGGATGAGGAAGATGTCCACGCTTGGGCTACTTGTGGCAAGAGTGTCCAAGGCTCCCAGTGCCTCCGTGGGAGCTGCAGGACTGGTGACAGAGGACAACCATTGGGCAGGACTGGCTGCTTCCTCAGAGCTGTGGCTCTCAGCAGAACTGTCTCATTGCTGAGGATGCACCTGTCCAGGAAGAGCATTGCAGAGGAGTAGGAGTCCAGCTCATTGCAGTAAGGGAATGGCTGAGGGATGTTTCCCAGGAGCAACTTTGCTGGAGGTGCCAGTTCCAGTCCGTGGCTCGCAGGATGCTGCAGCACTGCCATAGGAGAAGGGGTTTTGCATGGTGCTAGAGAAGATCCTCGAGCAGCAAAGGCAGGTGTTTGCAGCTCCAGGGAATACCCTGACGTCAGCAGTGGAGTAGCAGGATGAGGAAGATGTCCACGCTTGGGCTACTTGTGGCAAGAGCCTCCATCCCTGCCCTTGCCTGAGTGAGAGTTGCTGGAGCGCAGATGGAGGAAGGCCTTTGGACAGGTGCAAGGTAAGAATGATGCATGGTCGGCAGTCGTGGTGTAAACAGAAACATTTCTTGCAATCATCCTTACTGTTAGAGTAGTTTCACTTTCAGGTTTGAATAGCGTGAGCCTGGAAAGCCAATAGTCTAAATGTTCAGATGTCTGGTACCCAGTAGTAGACATGAACTCAAGTCTCTCATAGAAACATGAGGTTTTTTCCTTAAGCCAAGTGCTGGGAAGGGAATTTCTTCTGCAAAAGTACTGTGCTTCTGCTGCTTGTTCCATTTTAGAAAGTTTCCTCCCTTGGCCCTGCCTTGATTGAATAGTCCTTTGTCTTCTATCTAGAAGCTCCAGGTTTTCTTCTTACAAGTTGTCTTTGTTTTCTTTGTCCACAGACAGGAGTCCCTGCTCTCCCAGAGCCCTGTTGATCATCAGAACCTGCTTGTGGCTGAGAATGCAGATGGCCACGAAAGGCCTAGAAGTAAAAACTGGAGCAAGGTTGTATGCAAGAAGATTTTCCCAGAGAAAAGCATCCTAGGAGCAGCAAGTGTCCTGGAGGTGCCAGTTGCCAGTATATGACTCCTAGGATGCTGTGGCGCTGCCAAAGTTGAAGAGGCTCAGAGAGCTGCCAGACATGATCCTCCAGCTGGAAAGGCAGATGTTGGGAGCTCCAGGGAATTCCTTGACGTCAGCAGTGGAGGAGCAGGATGAGGAAGATGTCCCCGCTTGGGCTACTTGTGGCAAGAGTGTCCAAGGCTCCCAGTGCCTCCGTGAGAGCGGCAGGACTGGAGACGGAGGAAGGCCTTTGGACAGGTGCAAGGTAAGAATGATGCATGGTCCCCAGTTGTGGTGAGTACAGAAACATTTCTTCCAAGCATCTCTAGCTTTTGAAATAGTTTGACATTCCGGTTTGAATTGCGTGAGCCTGGAAAGCCAGTAGTCTAAATGTTCAGATGTCTGCTATCCAATAGTAGACATGAACTCAAGTCTCTCATAGAAACATCAGACTTTTTCCTTAAGCCAAGTGCTGGGAGGGGAATTTCTTCTGCAAAACTACTGTGCTTCTGCTGCTTGTTCCATTTTAGAAAGTTTCCTGCTTTGGCCCTGCCTTGATTGAATAGTCCTTTGTCTTCTATCTAGAAGCTCCAGGTTTTCTTCTTACAAGTTGTCTTTGTTTTCTTTGTCCACAGACAGGAGTCCCTGCTCTCCCAGAGCCATGTCGATCATCAGAAGCTGCTTGTGGCTGCGGATGCACATGGCCACGAAAGACCTAGAAGTAAAATCTGGAGCAAGGTCGTATGCAAGAAGATTTTCCCAGAGAAAAGCATCCTAGGAGCAGCAAGTGTCCTGGAGGTGCCAGTTGCCAGTATATGACTCCTAGGATGCTGTGGCGCAGCCAAAGATGAAGAGGCTCAGAGAGCTGCCAGACATGATCCTCCAGCAGCAAAGGCAGGTGTTTGCAGCTCCAGGGAATTCCCTGACGTCAGCAGTGGAGGAGCAGGATGAGGAAGATGTCCACGCTTGGGCTACTTGTGGCAAGAGTGTCCAAGGCTCCCAGTGCCTCCGTGGGAGCTGCGGGACTGGAGACGGAGGAAGGCCTTTTGGCAGGACTGGCTGCTCCCTCAGAGCCGCGGCTCTCAGCAGAACCGTCTCGTTGCTGAGGATGCACCTGTCCAGGAAGAGCATTGCAGAGGAGTAGGAGTCCAGCTCATTGCAGTAAGGGAATGGCTGAGGGATGTTTCCCAGGAGCAACTTTGCTGGAGGTGCCAGTTCCAGTCCATGGCTCGCAGGATGCTGCAGCACTGCCATAGGAGAAGGCATTTGGCATGGTGCTAGAGAAGATCCTTGAGCAGCAAAGGCAAGTGTTTGCAGCTCCAGGGAATTCCTAGATGTCAGCAGTGGAAGATCAGGATGAGGAAGATGTCCGCGCTTGGGCTACTTGTGGCACGAGCCTCCATCCCTGCCCGACCCTGGGTGAGAGTTGCCAGAGCGCAGATGGAGGAAGGCCTTTGGACAGGTGCAAGGTAAGAATGATGGATGGTCGGCAGTTGTGGTGTAAACAGAAACATTTCTTGCAATCATCCCTTCTGTTAGAATAGTTTCACTTTCCGGTTTGAATAGCGTGAGCCTGGAGCGCCAATACTCTAAATGTTCAGACGTCTGCTCCCCAATAGTAGACATGAACTCAAGTCTCTCATAGCAACATCAGGCTTTTTCATTAAGCCAAGTGCTGGGAGGGGAATTTCTTCTGCAAAACTGCTCTGCTTCTTCTGCTTGTTCCATTTTAGAAAGTTTCCTGCTTTGGCCCTGCCTTGATTGAATAGTCCTTTCTCTTCTATCTAGAAGCTCCAGGTTTTCTTCTTACAAGTTGTCTTTGTTTTCTTTGTCCACAGACAGGAGTCCCTGCTCTCCCAGAGCCCTGTTGATCATCAGAAGCTGCTCGTGGCCGCGGATGCACATGGCCACGAAAGACCTAGAAGTAAAATCTGGAGCAAGGTCGTATGCAAGAAGATTTTCCCAGAGAAAAGCATCCTAGGAGCAGCAAGTGTCCTGGAGGTGCCAGTTGCCAGTATATGACTCCTAGGATGCTGTGGCGCAGCCAAAGATGAAGAGGCTCAGAGAGCTGCCAGACACGATCCTCGAGCAGGAAAGGCAGATGTTGGGAGCTCCAGGGAATTCCCTGATGTCAGCAGTGGCGGAGCAGGATGAGGAAGATGTCCACGCTTGGGCTACTTGTGGCAAGAGCCTCCATCCTTGCCCTTGCCTGGGTGAGAGTTGCCGGAGCGCAGACGGAGGAAGGCCTTTGGACAGGTGCAAGGTAAGAATGATGCATGGTCGGCAGTCGTGGTGTAAACAGAAACATTTCTTGCAATCATCCCTACTGTTAGAGTAGTTTCACTTTCCGGTTTGAATAGCGTGAGCCTGGAAAGCCAATAGTCTAAATGTTCAGATGTCTGGTACCCAATAGTAGACATGAACTCAAGTCTCTCATAGAAACATCAGGCTTTTTCCTTAAGCCAAGTGCTGGGAGGGGAATTTCTTCTGCAAAACTACTGTGCTTCTGCTGCTTGTTCCATTTTAGAAAGTTTCCTCCCTTGGCCCTGCCTTGATTGAATAGTCCTTTTTTTTCTAACTAGAAGCTCCAGGTTTTCTTCTTACAAGTTGTCTTTGTTTTCTTTGTCCACAGACAGGAGTCCCTGCTCTCCCAGAGCCATGTCGATCATCAGAAGCTGCTTGTGGCTGAGAATGCAGATGGCCACGAAAGGACTAGGAGTAAAAACTGGAGCAAGGACGTGTCCAAGAAGATTTTCCCAGAGGAAAGCATCCTAGGAGCAGCAAGTGTCCTGGAGGTGCCAGTTGCCAGTATATGACTCCTAGGATGCTGTGGCGCTGCCAAAGGCAAAGAGGCTCAGAGAGCTGCCAGACACGATCCTCGAGCAGGAAAGGCAGATGTTGGGAGCACCAGGGAATTCCCTGACGTCAGCAGTGGAGGAGCAGGATGAGGAAGATGTCCACGCTTGGGCTACTTGTGGCAAGAGTGTCCAAGGCTCCCAGTGCCTCCGTGGGAGCTGCAGGACTGGTGACGGAGGACAACCATTGGGCAGGACTGGCTGCTCCCTCAGAGCCGTGGCTCTCAGCAGAACCGTCTCATTGCTGAGGATGCACCTGTCCAGGAAGAGCATTGCAGAGGAGTAGGAGTCCAGCTCATTGCAGTAAGGGAATGGCTGAGGGATGTTTCCCAGGAGCAACTTTGCTGGAGGTGCCAGTTCCAGTCCGTGGCTCGCAGGATGCTGCAGCACTGCCATAGGAGAAGGGGTTTTGCATGGTGCTAGAGAAGGTCCTCGAGCAGCAAAGGCAGGTGTTTGCAGCTCCAGGGAATACCCTGACGTCAGCAGTGGAGTAGCAGGATGAGGAAGATGTCCACGCTTGGGCTACTTGTGGCAAGAGCCTCCATCCCTGCCCTTGCCTGGGTGAGAGTTGCCGGAGCGCAGATGGAGGAAGGCCTTTGGACAGGTGCAAGGTAAGAATGATGGATGGTCGGCAGTCGTGGTGTAAACAGAAACATTTCTTGCAATCATCCCTTCTGTTAGAATAGTTTCACTTTCCGGTTTGAATAGCGTGAGCCTGGAAAGCCAATAGTCTAAATGTTCAGATGTCTGGTACCCAATAGTAGACATGAACTCATGTCTCTCACAGAAACATCAGGCGTTTTCCTTAAGCCAAGTGCTGGGAGGGGAATTTCTTCTGCAATACTGCTGTGCTTCTGCTGCTTGTTCCATTTTAGAAAGTTTCCTGCTTTGGCCCTGCCTTGTTTGAATAGTCCTTTGTCTTCTAACTAGAAGCTCCAGGTTTTCTTCTTACAAGTTGTCTTTGTTTTCTTTGTCCACAGACAGGAGTCCCTGCTCTCCCAGAGCCATGTCGATCATCAGAACCTGCTTGTGGCTGAGAATGCAGATGGCCACGAAAGGCCTAGAAGTAAAAACTGGAGCAATGTCGTGTCCAAGAAGATTTTCCCAGAGAAAAGCATCCTAGGAGCGGCAAGTGTCATGTAGCTGCCAGTTTCCAGTATATGACTCTCAGGATGCTGTGGCGCTGCCAAAGGCGAAGAGGCTCAGAGAGCTGCCAGACACGATCCTCGAGCAGGAAAGGCAGATTTTAGGAGCTCCAGGGAATTCCCTGACGTCAGCAGTGGAGGAGCAGGATGAGGAAGATGTCCACGCTTGGGCTACTTGTGGCAAGAGTGTCCGAGGCTCCCAGTGCCTCCGTGAGAGCTGCAGGAGTGGAGTCAGAGGAAGGCCTTTGGACAGGACTGGCTCCTCCCTCAGAGCCATGGCTCTCAGCAGAACCGTCTCATTGCTGAGGATGCACCTGTCCAGGAAGAGCCTTGCAAAGGAGTAGGAGTCCAGCTCATTGCAGTAAGGGAATGGCTGAATGATGTTTCCCAGGAGCAACTATGCTGAAGGTGCCAGTTCCAGTCCATGGCTCGCAGGATGCTGCAGCACTGCCATAGGAGAAGGGGTTTGGCATGATGCTAGAGAAGGTCCTCGAGCAGCAAAGGCAGGTGTTTGCAGCTCCAGGGAATACCCTGACGTCAGCAGTAGAGTAGCAGGATGAGGAAGATGTCCATGCTTGGGCTACTTGTGGCAAGAGCCTCTATCCCTGCCCTTGCCTGGGTGAGAGTTGCCGGAGCGCAGACGGAGGAAGGCCTTTGGACAGGTGCAAGGTAAGAATGATGCATGGTCGGCAGTCGTGGTGTAAACAGAAACATTTCTTGCAATCATCCTTACTGTTAGAGTAGTTTCACTTTCCGGTTTGAATAGCGTGAGCCTGGAAAGCCAATAGTCTAAATGTTCAGATGTCTGGTACCCAATAGTAGACATGAACTCATGTCTCTCACAGAAACATCAGGCGTTTTCCTTAAGCCAAGTGCTGGGAGGGGAATTTCTTCTGCAATACTGCTGTGCTTCTGCTGCTTGTTCCATTTTAGAAAGTTTCCTCCCTTGGCTCTGCCTTGATTGAATAGTCCTTTCTCTTCTAACTAGAAGCTCCAGGTTTTCTTCTTACAAGTTGTCTTTGTTTTCTTTGTCCACAGACAGGAGTCCCTGCTCTCCCAGAGCCATGTCGATCATCAGAAGCTGCTTGTGGCTGCGGATGCAGATGGCCACAAAAGGCCTAGAAGTAAAATCTGCAGCAAGGTTGTGTGCAAGAAGATTTTCCCAGAGAAAAGCATCCTAGGAGCAGCAAGTGTCCTGGAGGTGCCAGTTGCCAGTATATGACTCCTAGGATGCTGTTGCGCTTCCAAAGTGTAAGAGGCTCAGAGAGCTGCCAGACACGATCCTCGAGCAGGAAAGGCAGATGTTGGGAGCTCCAGGGAATTCCCTGATGTCAGCAGTGGAGGAGCAGGATGAGGAAGATCTCGACGCTTGGGCTACTTGTGGCAAGAGTGTCCAGGGCTCCCAGTGCCTCCGTGGGAGCTGCAGGACTGGTGACGGAGGAAGGCCTTTGGGCAGGACTGGCTGCTCCCTCAGAGCCGTGGCTCTCAGCAGAACCGTCTCATTGCTGAGGATGCACCTATCCAGGAAGAGCCTTGCAAAGGTGTAGGAGTCCAGCTCATTGCAGTAAGGGAATGGCTGAAGGATGTTTCCCAGGAGCAACTATGCTGAAGGTGCCAGTTCCAGTCCATGGCTCGCAGGATGCTGCAGCACTGCCATAGGAGAAGGCATTTGGCATGGTGCTAGAGAAGATCCTCGAGCAGCAAAGGCAAGTGTTTGCAGCTCCAGGGAATTCCTAGATGTCAGCAGTGGAAGATCAGGATGAGGAATATCTCCAGGCTTGGGCTACTTGTGGCAAGAGCCTCCATCCCTGCCCGAGCTTGGGTGAGAGTTGCCAGAGCGCAGACGGAGGAAGGCCTTTGGACAGGTGCAAGGTAAGAATGATGCATGGTCGGCAGTCGTGGTGTGAGCAGAAACATTTCTTGCAATCGCCTCTAGCTTTTAGAGTAGTTTCACTTTCCGGTTTGAATAGTGTGAGCCTGGAAAGCCAATAGTCTAAATGTTCAGATGTCTGGTACCCAATAGTAGACATGAACTCAAGTCTCTCATAGAAACATCAGGCTTTTTCCTTAAGCCAAGTGCTGGGAGGGGAATTTCTTCTGCAAAACTGCTCTGCTTCTGCTGCTTGTTCCATTTTAGAAAGTTTCCTGCTTTGGCCCTGCCTTGATTGAATAGTCCTTTGTCTTCTAACTAGAAGCTCCAGGTTTTCTTCTTACAAGTTGTCTTTGTTTTCTTTGTCCACAGACAGGAGTCCCTGCTCTCCCAGAGCCCTGTTGATCATCAGAACCTGCTTGTGGCTGAGGATGCAGATGGTCACGAAAGGCCTAGAAGTAAAATCGGCAGCAATGTCGTGTGCAAGAAGATTTTCCCAGAGAAAAGCATCCTAGGAGCAGCAAGTGTCCTGGAGGTGCCAGTTGCCAGTATATGACTCCTAGGATGCTGTGGCGCTGCCAAAGGTGAAGAGGCTCAGAGAGCTGCCAGACATGATCCTCCAGCTGGAAAGGCAGATGTTTGGAGCTCCAGGGAATTCCCTGACGTCAGCAGTGGAGGAGCAGGATGAGGAAGATGTCCACGCTTGGGCTACTTGTGGCAAGAGTGTCCAAGGCTCCCAGTGCCTCCGTGAGAGCGGCAGGACTGGAGACGGAGGAAGGCCTTTGGACAGGTGCAAGGTAAGAATGATGCATGGTCCCCAGTTGTGGTGAATACAGAAACATTTCTTCGAAGCATCTCTAGCTTTTGAAATAGTTTGACATTCCGGTTTGAATTGCGTGAGCCTGGAAAGCCAGTAGTCTAAATGTTCAGATGTCTGCTATCCAATAGTAGACATGAACTCAAGTCTCTCATAGAAACATCAGGCTTTTTCCTTAAGCCAAGTGCGGGGAGGGGAATTTCTTCTGCAAAACTACTGTGCTTCTGCTGCTTGTTCCATTTTAGAAAGTTTCCTGCTTTGGCCCTGCCTTGATTGAATTGTCCTTTCTCTTCTAACTAGAAGCTCCAGGTTTTAATCTTACAAGTTGTCTTTGTTTTCTTTGTCCACAGACAGGAGTCCCTGCTCTCCCAGAGCCATGTCGATCATCAGAAGCTTCTTGTGGCTGAGAATGCAGATGGCCTAGAAGTAAAAACTGGAGCAAGGACGTGTGCAAGAAGTTTTTCCTAGAGGAAAGCATCCTAGGAGCAGCAAGTGTCCTGGAGGTGCCAGTTGCCAGTATATGACTCCTAGGATGCTGTGGCGCTGCCAAAGGCAAAGAGGCTCAGAGATCTGCCAGACACGATCCTCCAGCAGGAAAGGCAGATGTTGGGAGCACCAGGGAATTCCCTGACGTCAGCAGTGGAGGAGCAGGATGAGGAAGATGTCCACGCTTGGGCTACTTGTGGCAAGAGTGTCCAAGGCTCCCAGTGCCTCCGTGGGAGCTGCAGGACTGGTGACAGAGGACAACCATTGGGCAGGACTGGCTGCTTCCTCAGAGCTGTGGCTCTCAGCAGAACTGTCTCATTGCTGAGGATGCACCTGTCCAGGAAGAGCATTGCAGAGGAGTAGGAGTCCAGCTCATTGCAGTAAGGGAATGGCTGAGGGATGTTTCCCAGGAGCAACTTTGCTGGAGGTGCCAGTTCCAGTCCGTGGCTCGCAGGATGCTGCAGCACTGCCATAGGAGAAGGGGTTTTGCATGGTGCTAGAGAAGATCCTCGAGCAGCAAAGGCAGGTGTTTGCAGCTCCAGGGAATACCCTGACGTCAGCAGTGGAGTAGCAGGATGAGGAAGATGTCCACGCTTGGGCTACTTGTGGCAAGAGCCTCCATCCCTGCCCTTGCCTGAGTGAGAGTTGCTGGAGCGCAGATGGAGGAAGGCCTTTGGACAGGTGCAAGGTAAGAATGATGCATGGTCGGCAGTCGTGGTGTAAACAGAAACATTTCTTGCAATCATCCTTACTGTTAGAGTAGTTTCACTTTCAGGTTTGAATAGCGTGAGCCTGGAAAGCCAATAGTCTAAATGTTCAGATGTCTGGTACCCAGTAGTAGACATGAACTCAAGTCTCTCATAGAAACATGAGGTTTTTTCCTTAAGCCAAGTGCTGGGAAGGGAATTTCTTCTGCAAAAGTACTGTGCTTCTGCTGCTTGTTCCATTTTAGAAAGTTTCCTCCCTTGGCCCTGCCTTGATTGAATAGTCCTTTGTCTTCTATCTAGAAGCTCCAGGTTTTCTTCTTACAAGTTGTCTTTGTTTTCTTTGTCCACAGACAGGAGTCCCTGCTCTCCCAGAGCCCTGTTGATCATCAGAACCTGCTTGTGGCTGAGAATGCAGATGGCCACGAAAGGCCTAGAAGTAAAAACTGGAGCAAGGTTGTATGCAAGAAGATTTTCCCAGAGAAAAGCATCCTAGGAGCAGCAAGTGTCCTGGAGGTGCCAGTTGCCAGTATATGACTCCTAGGATGCTGTGGCGCTGCCAAAGTTGAAGAGGCTCAGAGAGCTGCCAGACATGATCCTCCAGCTGGAAAGGCAGATGTTGGGAGCTCCAGGGAATTCCTTGACGTCAGCAGTGGAGGAGCAGGATGAGGAAGATGTCCCCGCTTGGGCTACTTGTGGCAAGAGTGTCCGAGGCTCCCAGTGCCTCCGTGAGAGCGGCAGGACTGGAGACGGAGGAAGGCCTTTGGACAGGTGCAAGGTAAGAATGATGCATGGTCCCCAGTTGTGGTGAGTACAGAAACATTTCTTCCAAGCATCTCTAGCTTTTGAAATAGTTTGACATTCCGGTTTGAATTGCGTGAGCCTGGAAAGCCAGTAGTCTAAATGTTCAGATGTCTGCTATCCAATAGTAGACATGAACTCAAGTCTCTCATAGAAACATCAGACTTTTTCCTTAAGCCAAGTGCTGGGAGGGGAATTTCTTCTGCAAAACTACTGTGCTTCTGCTGCTTGTTCCATTTTAGAAAGTTTCCTGCTTTGGCCCTGCCTTGATTGAATAGTCCTTTGTCTTCTATCTAGAAGCTCCAGGTTTTCTTCTTACAAGTTGTCTTTGTTTTCTTTGTCCACAGACAGGAGTCCCTGCTCTCCCAGAGCCATGTCGATCATCAGAAGCTGCTTGTGGCTGCGGATGCACATGGCCACGAAAGACCTAGAAGTAAAATCTGGAGCAAGGTCGTGTGCAAGAAGATTTTCCCAGAGAAAAGCATCCTAGGAGCAGCAAGTGTCCTGGAGGTGCCAGTTGCCAGTATATGACTCCTAGGATGCTGTGGCGCAGCCAAAGATGAAGAGGCTCAGAGAGCTGCCAGACATGATCCTCCAGCAGCAAAGGCAGGTGTTTGCAGCTCCAGGGAATTCCCTGACGTCAGCAGTGGAGGAGCAGGATGAGGAAGATGTCCACGCTTGGGCTACTTGTGGCAAGAGTGTCCAAGGCTCCCAGTGCCTCCGTGGGAGCTGCGGGACTGGAGACGGAGGAAGGCCTTTTGGCAGGACTGGCTGCTCCCTCAGAGCCGCGGCTCTCAGCAGAACCGTCTCGTTGCTGAGGATGCACCTGTCCAGGAAGAGCATTGCAGAGGAGTAGGAGTCCAGCTCATTGCAGTAAGGGAATGGCTGAGGGATGTTTCCCAGGAGCAACTTTGCTGGAGGTGCCAGTTCCAGTCCGTGAGTCGCAGGATGCTGCAGCGCTGCCATAGGAGAAGGCATTTGGCATGGTGCTAGAGAAGATCCTTGAGCAGCAAAGGCAAGTGTTTGCAGCTCCAGGGAATTCCTAGATGTCAGCAGTGGAAGATCAGGATGAGGAAGATGTCCGCGCTTGGGCTACTTGTGGCACGAGCCTCCATCCCTGCCCGACCCTGGGTGAGAGTTGCCAGAGCGCAGATGGAGGAAGGCCTTTGGACAGGTGCAAGGTAAGAATGATGGATGGTCGGCAGTTGTGGTGTAAACAGAAACATTTCTTGCAATCATCCCTTCTGTTAGAATAGTTTCACTTTCCGGTTTGAATAGCGTGAGCCTGGAGCGCCAATACTCTAAATGTTCAGACGTCTGCTCCCCAATAGTAGACATGAACTCAAGTCTCTCATAGCAACATCAGGCTTTTTCATTAAGCCAAGTGCTGGGAGGGGAATTTCTTCTGCAAAACTGCTCTGCTTCTTCTGCTTGTTCCATTTTAGAAAGTTTCCTGCTTTGGCCCTGCCTTGATTGAATAGTCCTTTCTCTTCTATCTAGAAGCTCCAGGTTTTCTTCTTACAAGTTGTCTTTGTTTTCTTTGTCCACAGACAGGAGTCCCTGCTCTCCCAGAGCCCTGTTGATCATCAGAAGCTGCTCGTGGCCGCGGATGCACATGGCCACGAAAGACCTAGAAGTAAAATCTGGAGCAAGGTCGTATGCAAGAAGATTTTCCCAGAGAAAAGCATCCTAGGAGCAGCAAGTGTCCTGGAGGTGCCAGTTGCCAGTATATGACTCCTAGGATGCTGTGGCGCAGCCAAAGATGAAGAGGCTCAGAGAGCTGCCAGACACGATCCTCGAGCAGGAAAGGCAGATGTTGGGAGCTCCAGGGAATTCCCTGATGTCAGCAGTGGCGGAGCAGGATGAGGAAGATCTCGACGCTTGGGCTACTTGTGGCAAGAGCCTCCATCCTTGCCCTTGCCTGGGTGAGAGTTGCCGGAGCGCAGACGGAGGAAGGCCTTTGGACAGGTGCAAGGTAAGAATGATGCATGGTCGGCAGTCGTGGTGTAAACAGAAACATTTCTTGCAATCATCCCTACTGTTAGAGTAGTTTCACTTTCCGGTTTGAATAGCGTGAGCCTGGAAAGCCAATAGTCTAAATGTTCAGATGTCTGGTACCCAATAGTAGACATGAACTCAAGTCTCTCATAGAAACATCAGGCTTTTTCCTTAAGCCAAGTGCTGGGAGGGGAATTTCTTCTGCAAAACTACTGTGCTTCTGCTGCTTGTTCCATTTTAGAAAGTTTCCTCCCTTGGCCCTGCCTTGATTGAATAGTCCTTTTTTTTCTAACTAGAAGCTCCAGGTTTTCTTCTTACAAGTTGTCTTTGTTTTCTTTGTCCACAGACAGGAGTCCCTGCTCTCCCAGAGCCATGTCGATCATCAGAAGCTGCTTGTGGCTGAGAATGCAGATGGCCACGAAAGGACTAGGAGTAAAAACTGGAGCAAGGACGTGTCCAAGAAGATTTTCCCAGAGGAAAGCATCCTAGGAGCAGCAAGTGTCCTGGAGGTGCCAGTTGCCAGTATATGACTCCTAGGATGCTGTGGCGCTGCCAAAGGCAAAGAGGCTCAGAGAGCTGCC
Organism: Aphelocoma coerulescens; assembly: GCF_041296385.1. Taxonomy (NCBI): domain Eukaryota; kingdom Metazoa; phylum Chordata; class Aves; order Passeriformes; family Corvidae; genus Aphelocoma; species Aphelocoma coerulescens. Next base: position 1,051,992 of record NW_027184059.1, on the reverse strand, counting down.
AGACACGATCCTCGAGCAGGAAAGGCAGATGTTGGGAGCACCAGGGAATTCCCTGACGTCAGCAGTGGAGGAGCAGGATGAGGAAGATGTCCACGCTTGGGCTACTTGTGGCAAGAGTGTCCAAGGCTCCCAGTGCCTCCGTGGGAGCTGCAGGACTGGTGACGGAGGACAACCATTGGGCAGGACTGGCTGCTCCCTCAGAGCCGTGGCTCTCAGCAGAACCGTCTCATTGCTGAGGATGCACCTGTCCAGGAAGAGCATTGCAGAGGAGTAGGAGTCCAGCTCATTGCAGTAAGGGAATGGCTGAGGGATGTTTCCCAGGAGCAACTTTGCTGGAGGTGCCAGTTCCAGTCCGTGGCTCGCAGGATGCTGCAGCACTGCCATAGGAGAAGGGGTTTTGCATGGTGCTAGAGAAGATCCTCGAGCAGCAAAGGCAGGTGTTTGCAGCTCCAGGGAATACCCTGACGTCAGCAGTGGAGTAGCAGGATGAGGAAGATGTCCACGCTTGGGCTACTTGTGGCAAGAGCCTCCATCCCTGCCCTTGCCTGGGTGAGAGTTGCCGGAGCGCAGATGGAGGAAGGCCTTTGGACAGGTGCAAGGTAAGAATGATGGATGGTCGGCAGTCGTGGTGTAAACAGAAACATTTCTTGCAATCATCCCTTCTGTTAGAATAGTTTCACTTTCCGGTTTGAATAGCGTGAGCCTGGAAAGCCAATAGTCTAAATGTTCAGATGTCTGGTACCCAATAGTAGACATGAACTCATGTCTCTCACAGAAACATCAGGCGTTTTCCTTAAGCCAAGTGCTGGGAGGGGAATTTCTTCTGCAATACTGCTGTGCTTCTGCTGCTTGTTCCATTTTAGAAAGTTTCCTGCTTTGGCCCTGCCTTGTTTGAATAGTCCTTTGTCTTCTAACTAGAAGCTCCAGGTTTTCTTCTTACAAGTTGTCTTTGTTTTCTTTGTCCACAGACAGGAGTCCCTGCTCTCCCAGAGCCATGTCGATCATCAGAACCTGCTTGTGGCTGAGAATGCAGATGGCCACGAAAGGCCTAGAAGTAAAAACTGGAGCAATGTCGTGTCCAAGAAGATTTTCCCAGAGAAAAGCATCCTAGGAGCGGCAAGTGTCATGTAGCTGCCAGTTTCCAGTATATGACTCTCAGGATGCTGTGGCGCTGCCAAAGGCGAAGAGGCTCAGAGAGCTGCCAGACACGATCCTCGAGCAGGAAAGGCAGATTTTAGGAGCTCCAGGGAATTCCCTGACGTCAGCAGTGGAGGAGCAGGATGAGGAAGATGTCCACGCTTGGGCTACTTGTGGCAAGAGTGTCCGAGGCTCCCAGTGCCTCCGTGAGAGCTGCAGGAGTGGAGTCAGAGGAAGGCCTTTGGACAGGACTGGCTCCTCCCTCAGAGCCATGGCTCTCAGCAGAACCGTCTCATTGCTGAGGATGCACCTGTCCAGGAAGAGCCTTGCAAAGGAGTAGGAGTCCAGCTCATTGCAGTAAGGGAATGGCTGAATGATGTTTCCCAGGAGCAACTATGCTGAAGGTGCCAGTTCCAGTCCATGGCTCGCAGGATGCTGCAGCACTGCCATAGGAGAAGGGGTTTGGCATGATGCTAGAGAAGGTCCTCGAGCAGCAAAGGCAGGTGTTTGCAGCTCCAGGGAATACCCTGACGTCAGCAGTAGAGTAGCAGGATGAGGAAGATGTCCATGCTTGGGCTACTTGTGGCAAGAGCCTCTATCCCTGCCCTTGCCTGGGTGAGAGTTGCCGGAGCGCAGACGGAGGAAGGCCTTTGGACAGGTGCAAGGTAAGAATGATGCATGGTCGGCAGTCGTGGTGTAAACAGAAACATTTCTTGCAATCATCCTTACTGTTAGAGTAGTTTCACTTTCCGGTTTGAATAGCGTGAGCCTGGAAAGCCAATAGTCTAAATGTTCAGATGTCTGGTACCCAATAGTAGACATGAACTCATGTCTCTCACAGAAACATCAGGCGTTTTCCTTAAGCCAAGTGCTGGGAGGGGAATTTCTTCTGCAATACTGCTGTGCTTCTGCTGCTTGTTCCATTTTAGAAAGTTTCCTCCCTTGGCTCTGCCTTGATTGAATAGTCCTTTCTCTTCTAACTAGAAGCTCCAGGTTTTCTTCTTACAAGTTGTCTTTGTTTTCTTTGTCCACAGACAGGAGTCCCTGCTCTCCCAGAGCCATGTCGATCATCAGAAGCTGCTTGTGGCTGCGGATGCAGATGGCCACAAAAGGCCTAGAAGTAAAATCTGCAGCAAGGTTGTGTGCAAGAAGATTTTCCCAGAGAAAAGCATCCTAGGAGCAGCAAGTGTCCTGGAGGTGCCAGTTGCCAGTATATGACTCCTAGGATGCTGTTGCGCTTCCAAAGTGTAAGAGGCTCAGAGAGCTGCCAGACACGATCCTCGAGCAGGAAAGGCAGATGTTGGGAGCTCCAGGGAATTCCCTGATGTCAGCAGTGGAGGAGCAGGATGAGGAAGATCTCGACGCTTGGGCTACTTGTGGCAAGAGTGTCCAGGGCTCCCAGTGCCTCCGTGGGAGCTGCAGGACTGGTGACGGAGGAAGGCCTTTGGGCAGGACTGGCTGCTCCCTCAGAGCCGTGGCTCTCAGCAGAACCGTCTCATTGCTGAGGATGCACCTATCCAGGAAGAGCCTTGCAAAGGTGTAGGAGTCCAGCTCATTGCAGTAAGGGAATGGCTGAAGGATGTTTCCCAGGAGCAACTATGCTGAAGGTGCCAGTTCCAGTCCATGGCTCGCAGGATGCTGCAGCACTGCCATAGGAGAAGGGGTTTGGCATGGTGCTAGAGAAGATCCTCGAGCAGCAAAGGCAAGTGTTTGCAGCTCCAGGGAATTCCTAGATGTCAGCAGTGGAAGATCAGGATGAGGAATATCTCCAGGCTTGGGCTACTTGTGGCAAGAGCCTCCATCCCTGCCCGAGCTTGGGTGAGAGTTGCCAGAGCGCAGACGGAGGAAGGCCTTTGGACAGGTGCAAGGTAAGAATGATGCATGGTCGGCAGTCGTGGTGTGAGCAGAAACATTTCTTGCAATCGCCTCTAGCTTTTAGAGTAGTTTCACTTTCCGGTTTGAATAGTGTGAGCCTGGAAAGCCAATAGTCTAAATGTTCAGATGTCTGGTACCCAATAGTAGACATGAACTCAAGTCTCTCATAGAAACATCAGGCTTTTTCCTTAAGCCAAGTGCTGGGAGGGGAATTTCTTCTGCAAAACTGCTCTGCTTCTGCTGCTTGTTCCATTTTAGAAAGTTTCCTGCTTTGGCCCTGCCTTGATTGAATAGTCCTTTGTCTTCTAACTAGAAGCTCCAGGTTTTCTTCTTACAAGTTGTCTTTGTTTTCTTTGTCCACAGACAGGAGTCCCTGCTCTCCCAGAGCCCTGTTGATCATCAGAACCTGCTTGTGGCTGAGGATGCAGATGGCCACGAAAGGCCTAGAAGTAAAATCGGCAGCAATGTCGTGTGCAAGAAGATTTTCCCAGAGAAAAGCATCCTAGGAGCAGCAAGTGTCCTGGAGGTGCCAGTTGCCAGTATATGACTCCTAGGATGCTGTGGCGCTGCCAAAGGTGAAGAGGCTCAGAGAGCTGCCAGACATGATCCTCCAGCTGGAAAGGCAGATGTTTGGAGCTCCAGGGAATTCCCTGACGTCAGCAGTGGAGGAGCAGGATGAGGAAGATGTCCACGCTTGGGCTACTTGTGGCAAGAGTGTCCAAGGCTCCCAGTGCCTCCGTGAGAGCGGCAGGACTGGAGACGGAGGAAGGCCTTTGGACAGGTGCAAGGTAAGAATGATGCATGGTCCCCAGTTGTGGTGAATACAGAAACATTTCTTCGAAGCATCTCTAGCTTTTGAAATAGTTTGACATTCCGGTTTGAATTGCGTGAGCCTGGAAAGCCAGTAGTCTAAATGTTCAGATGTCTGCTATCCAATAGTAGACATGAACTCAAGTCTCTCATAGAAACATCAGGCTTTTTCCTTAAGCCAAGTGCGGGGAGGGGAATTTCTTCTGCAAAACTACTGTGCTTCTGCTGCTTGTTCCATTTTAGAAAGTTTCCTGCTTTGGCCCTGCCTTGATTGAATTGTCCTTTCTCTTCTAACTAGAAGCTCCAGGTTTTAATCTTACAAGTTGTCTTTGTTTTCTTTGTCCACAGACAGGAGTCCCTGCTCTCCCAGAGCCATGTCGATCATCAGAAGCTTCTTGTGGCTGAGAATGCAGATGGCCTAGGAGTAAAAACTGGAGCAAGGACGTGTGCAAGAAGTTTTTCCTAGAGGAAAGCATCCTAGGAGCAGCAAGTGTCCTGGAGGTGCCAGTTGCCAGTATATGACTCCTAGGATGCTGTAGCGCTGCCAAAGGCAAAGAGGCTCAGAGAGCTGCCAGACACGATCCTCGAGCAGGAAAGGCAGATGTTGGGAGCTCCAGGGAATTCCCTGATGTCAGCAGTGGCGGAGCAGGATGAGGAAGATGTCCACGCTTGGGCTACTTGTGGCAAGAGCCTCCATCCTTGCCCTTGCCTGGGTGAGAGTTGCCGGAGCGCAGACGGAGGAAGGCCTTTGGACAGGTGCAAGGTAAGAATGATGCATGGTCGGCAGTCGTGGTGTAAACAGAAACATTTCTTGCAATCATCCCTACTGTTAGAGTAGTTTCACTTTCCGGTTTGAATAGCGTGAGCATGGAAAGCCAATAGTCTAAATGTTCAGATGTCTGGTACCCAATAGTAGACATGAACTCAAGTCTCTCATAGAAACATCAGGCTTTTTCCTTAAGCCAAGTGCTGGGAGGGGAATTTCTTCTGCAAAACTACTGTGCTTCTGCTGCTTGTTCCATTTTAGAAAGTTTCCTCCCTTGGCCCTGCCTTGATTGAATAGTCCTTTTTTTTCTAACTAGAAGCTCCAGGTTTTCTTCTTACAAGTTGTCTTTGTTTTCTTTGTCCACAGACAGGAGTCCCTGCTCTCCCAGAGCCATGTCGATCATCAGAAGCTGCTTGTGGCTGAGAATGCAGATGGCCACGAAAGGACTAGGAGTAAAAACTGGAGGAAGGACGTGTCCAAGAAGATTTTCCCAGAGGAAAGCATCCTAGGAGCAGCAAGTGTCCTGGAGGTGCCAGTTGCCAGTATATGACTCCTAGGATGCTGTGGCGCTGCCAAAGGCAAAGAGGCTCAGAGAGCTGCCAGACACGATCCTCGAGCAGGAAAGGCAGATGTTGGGAGCACCAGGGAATTCCCTGACGTCAGCAGTGGAGGAGCAGGATGAGGAAGATGTCCACGCTTGGGCTACTTGTGGCAAGAGTGTCCAAGGCTCCCAGTGCCTCCGTGGGAGCTGCAGGACTGGTGACGGAGGACAACCATTGGGCAGGACTGGCTGCTCCCTCAGAGCCGTGGCTCTCAGCAGAACCGTCTCATTGCTGAGGATGCACCTGTCCAGGAAGAGCATTGCAGAGGAGTAGGAGTCCAGCTCATTGCAGTAAGGGAATGGCTGAGGGATGTTTCCCAGGAGCAACTTTGCTGGAGGTGCCAGTTCCAGTCCGTGGCTCGCAGGATGCTGCAGCACTGCCATAGGAGAAGGGGTTTTGCATGGTGCTAGAGAAGGTCCTCGAGCAGCAAAGGCAGGTGTTTGCAGCTCCAGGGAATACCCTGACGTCAGCAGTGGAGTAGCAGGATGAGGAAGATGTCCACGCTTGGGCTACTTGTGGCAAGAGCCTCCATCCCTGCCCTTGCCTGGGTGAGAGTTGCCGGAGCGCAGATGGAGGAAGGCCTTTGGACAGGTGCAAGGTAAGAATGATGGATGGTCGGCAGTCGTGGTGTAAACAGAAACATTTCTTGCAATCATCCCTTCTGTTAGAATAGTTTCACTTTCCGGTTTGAATAGCGTGAGCCTGGAAAGCCAATAGTCTAAATGTTCAGATGTCTGGTACCCAATAGTAGACATGAACTCATGTCTCTCACAGAAACATCAGGCGTTTTCCTTAAGCCAAGTGCTGGGAGGGGAATTTCTTCTGCAATACTGCTGTGCTTCTGCTGCTTGTTCCATTTTAGAAAGTTTCCTGCTTTGGCCCTGCCTTGTTTGAATAGTCCTTTGTCTTCTAACTAGAAGCTCCAGGTTTTCTTCTTACAAGTTGTCTTTGTTTTCTTTGTCCACAGACAGGAGTCCCTGCTCTCCCAGAGCCATGTCGATCATCAGAACCTGCTTGTGGCTGAGAATGCAGATGGCCACGAAAGGCCTAGAAGTAAAAACTGGAGCAATGTCGTGTCCAAGAAGATTTTCCCAGAGAAAAGCATCCTAGGAGCAGCAAGTGTCATGTAGCTGCCAGTTTCCAGTATATGACTCTCAGGATGCTGTGGCGCTGCCAAAGGCGAAGAGGCTCAGAGAGCTGCCAGACACGATCCTCGAGCAGGAAAGGCAGATTTTAGGAGCTCCAGGGAATTCCCTGACGTCAGCAGTGGAGGAGCAGGATGAGGAAGATGTCCACGCTTGGGCTACTTGTGGCAAGAGTGTCCGAGGCTCCCAGTGCCTCCGTGAGAGCTGCAGGAGTGGAGTCAGAGGAAGGCCTTTGGACAGGACTGGCTCCTCCCTCAGAGCCATGGCTCTCAGCAGAACCGTCTCATTGCTGAGGATGCACCTGTCCAGGAAGAGCCTTGCAAAGGAGTAGGAGTCCAGCTCATTGCAGTAAGGGAATGGCTGAATGATGTTTCCCAGGAGCAACTATGCTGAAGGTGCCAGTTCCAGTCCATGGCTCGCAGGATGCTGCAGCACTGCCATAGGAGAAGGGGTTTGGCATGATGCTAGAGAAGGTCCTCGAGCAGCAAAGGCAGGTGTTTGCAGCTCCAGGGAATACCCTGACGTCAGCAGTAGAGTAGCAGGATGAGGAAGATGTCCATGCTTGGGCTACTTGTGGCAAGAGCCTCTATCCCTGCCCTTGCCTGGGTGAGAGTTGCCGGAGCGCAGACGGAGGAAGGCCTTTGGACAGGTGCAAGGTAAGAATGATGCATGGTCGGCAGTCGTGGTGTAAACAGAAACATTTCTTGCAATCATCCTTACTGTTAGAGTAGTTTCACTTTCCGGTTTGAATAGCGTGAGCCTGGAAAGCCAATAGTCTAAATGTTCAGATGTCTGGTACCCAATAGTAGACATGAACTCATGTCTCTCACAGAAACATCAGGCGTTTTCCTTAAGCCAAGTGCTGGGAGGGGAATTTCTTCTGCAATACTGCTGTGCTTCTGCTGCTTGTTCCATTTTAGAAAGTTTCCTCCCTTGGCTCTGCCTTGATTGAATAGTCCTTTCTCTTCTAACTAGAAGCTCCAGGTTTTCTTCTTACAAGTTGTCTTTGTTTTCTTTGTCCACAGACAGGAGTCCCTGCTCTCCCAGAGCCATGTCGATCATCAGAAGCTGCTTGTGGCTGCGGATGCAGATGGCCACAAAAGGCCTAGAAGTAAAATCTGCAGCAAGGTTGTGTGCAAGAAGATTTTCCCAGAGAAAAGCATCCTAGGAGCAGCAAGTGTCCTGGAGGTGCCAGTTGCCAGTATATGACTCCTAGGATGCTGTTGCGCTTCCAAAGTGTAAGAGGCTCAGAGAGCTGCCAGACACGATCCTCGAGCAGGAAAGGCAGATGTTGGGAGCTCCAGGGAATTCCCTGATGTCAGCAGTGGAGGAGCAGGATGAGGAAGATCTCGACGCTTGGGCTACTTGTGGCAAGAGTGTCCAGGGCTCCCAGTGCCTCCGTGGGAGCTGCAGGACTGGTGACGGAGGAAGGCCTTTGGGCAGGACTGGCTGCTCCCTCAGAGCCGTGGCTCTCAGCAGAACCGTCTCATTGCTGAGGATGCACCTATCCAGGAAGAGCCTTGCAAAGGTGTAGGAGTCCAGCTCATTGCAGTAAGGGAATGGCTGAAGGATGTTTCCCAGGAGCAACTATGCTGAAGGTGCCAGTTCCAGTCCATGGCTCGCAGGATGCTGCAGCACTGCCATAGGAGAAGGCATTTGGCATGGTGCTAGAGAAGATCCTCGAGCAGCAAAGGCAAGTGTTTGCAGCTCCAGGGAATTCCTAGATGTCAGCAGTGGAAGATCAGGATGAGGAATATCTCCAGGCTTGGGCTACTTGTGGCAAGAGCCTCCATCCCTGCCCGAGCTTGGGTGAGAGTTGCCAGAGCGCAGACGGAGGAAGGCCTTTGGACAGGTGCAAGGTAAGAATGATGGATGGTCGGCAGTCGTGGTGTGAGCAGAAACATTTCTTGCAATCGCCTCTAGCTTTTAGAGTAGTTTCACTTTCCGGTTTGAATAGTGTGAGCCTGGAAAGCCAATAGTCTAAATGTTCAGATGTCTGGTACCCAATAGTAGACATGAACTCAAGTCTCTCATAGAAACATCAGGCTTTTTCCTTAAGCCAAGTGCTGGGAGGGGAATTTCTTCTGCAAAACTGCTCTGCTTCTGCTGCTTGTTCCATTTTAGAAAGTTTCCTGCTTTGGCCCTGCCTTGATTGAATAGTCCTTTGTCTTCTAACTAGAAGCTCCAGGTTTTCTTCTTACAAGTTGTCTTTGTTTTCTTTGTCCACAGACAGGAGTCCCTGCTCTCCCAGAGCCCTGTTGATCATCAGAACCTGCTTGTGGCTGAGGATGCAGATGGCCACGAAAGGCCTAGAAGTAAAATCGGCAGCAATGTCGTGTGCAAGAAGATTTTCCCAGAGAAAAGCATCCTAGGAGCAGCAAGTGTCCTGGAGGTGCCAGTTGCCAGTATATGACTCCTAGGATGCTGTGGCGCTGCCAAAGGTGAAGAGGCTCAGAGAGCTGCCAGACATGATCCTCCAGCTGGAAAGGCAGATGTTTGGAGCTCCAGGGAATTCCCTGACGTCAGCAGTGGAGGAGCAGGATGAGGAAGATGTCCACGCTTGGGCTACTTGTGGCAAGAGTGTCCAAGGCTCCCAGTGCCTCCGTGAGAGCGGCAGGACTGGAGACGGAGGAAGGCCTTTGGACAGGTGCAAGGTAAGAATGATGCATGGTCCCCAGTTGTGGTGAATACAGAAACATTTCTTCGAAGCATCTCTAGCTTTTGAAATAGTTTGACATTCCGGTTTGAATTGCGTGAGCCTGGAAAGCCAGTAGTCTAAATGTTCAGATGTCTGCTATCCAATAGTAGACATGAACTCAAGTCTCTCATAGAAACATCAGGCTTTTTCCTTAAGCCAAGTGCGGGGAGGGGAATTTCTTCTGCAAAACTACTGTGCTTCTGCTGCTTGTTCCATTTTAGAAAGTTTCCTGCTTTGGCCCTGCCTTGATTGAATTGTCCTTTCTCTTCTAACTAGAAGCTCCAGGTTTTCTTCTTACAAGTTGTCTTTGTTTTCTTTGTCCACAGACAGGAGTCCCTGCTCTCCCAGAGCCATGTCGATCATCAGAAGCTGCTTGTGGCTGCGGATGCACATGGCCACGAAAGACCTAGAAGTAAAATTGGCAGCAAGGTCGTGTCCAAGAAGATTTTCCCAGAGAAAAGCATCCTAGGAGCAGCAAGTGTCCTGGAGGTGCCAGTTGCCAGTATATGACTCCTAGGATGCTGTGGCGCAGCCAAAGATGAAGAGGCTCAGAGAGCTGCCAGACATGATCCTCCAGCAGCAAAGGCAGATGTTTGCAGCTCCAGGGAATTCCCTGACGTCAGCAGTGGAGGAGCAGGATGAGGAAGATGTCCACGCTTGGGCTACTTGTGGCAAGAGTGTCCAAGGCTCCCAGTGCCTCCGTGGGAGCTGCGGGACTGGAGACGGAGGAAGGCCTTTTGGCAGGACTGGCTGCTCCCTCAGAGCCGCGGCTCTCAGCAGAACCGTCTCGTTGCTGAGGATGCACCTGTCCAGGAAGAGCATTGCAGAGGAGTAGGAGTCCAGCTCATTGCAGTAAGGGAATGGCTGAGGGATGTTTCCCAGGAGCAACTTTGCTGGAGGTGCCAGTTCCAGTCCGTGAGTCGCAGGATGCTGCAGCGCTGCCATAGGAGAAGGCATTTGGCATGGTGCTAGAGAAGATCCTTGAGCAGCAAAGGCAAGTGTTTGCAGCTCCAGGGAATTCCTAGATGTCAGCAGTGGAAGATCAGGATGAGGAAGATGTCCGCGCTTGGGCTACTTGTGGCACGAGCCTCCATCCCTGCCCGACCCTGGGTGAGAGTTGCTGGAGCGCAGATGGAGGAAGGCCTTTGGACAGGTGCAAGGTAAGAATGATGGATGGTCGGCAGTTGTGGTGTAAACAGAAACATTTCTTGCAATCATCCCTTCTGTTAGAATAGTTTCACTTTCCGGTTTGAATAGCGTGAGCCTGGAGCGCCAATACTCTAAATGTTCAGACGTCTGCTCCCCAATAGTAGACATGAACTCAAGTCTCTCATAGCAACATCAGGCTTTTTCATTAAGCCAAGTGCTGGGAGGGGAATTTCTTCTGCAAAACTGCTCTGCTTCTTCTGCTTGTTCCATTTTAGAAAGTTTCCTGCTTTGGCCCTGCCTTGATTGAATAGTCCTTTCTCTTCTATCTAGAAGCTCTAGGTTTTCTTCTTACAAGTTGTCTTTGTTTTCTTTGTCCACAGACAGGAGTCCCTGCTCTCCCAGAGCCCTGTTGATCATCAGAAGCTGCTCGTGGCCGCAGATGCACATGGCCACGAAAGACCTAGAAGTAAAATCTGGAGCAAGGTCGTATGCAAGAAGATTTTCCCAGAGAAAAGCATCCTAGGAGCAGCAAGTGTCCTGGAGGTGCCAGTTGCCAGTATATGACTCCTAGGATGCTCTGGCGCTGCCAAAGGCAAAGAGGCTCAGAGATCTGCCAGACACGATCCTCCAGCAGGAAAGGCAGATGTTGGGAGCACCAGGGAATTCCCTGACGTCAGCAGTGGAGGAGCAGGATGAGGAAGATGTCCACGCTTGGGCTACTTGTGGCAAGAGTGTCCAAGGCTCCCAGTGCCTCCGTGGGAGCTGCAGGACTGGTGACAGAGGACAACCATTGGGCAGGACTGGCTGCTTCCTCAGAGCTGTGGCTCTCAGCAGAACTGTCTCATTGCTGAGGATGCACCTGTCCAGGAAGAGCATTGCAGAGGAGTAGGAGTCCAGCTCATTGCAGTAAGGGAATGGCTGAGGGATGTTTCCCAGGAGCAACTTTGCTGGAGGTGCCAGTTCCAGTCCGTGGCTCGCAGGATGCTGCAGCACTGCCATAGGAGAAGGGGTTTTGCATGGTGCTAGAGAAGATCCTCGAGCAGCAAAGGCAGGTGTTTGCAGCTCCAGGGAATACCCTGACGTCAGCAGTGGAGTAGCAGGATGAGGAAGATGTCCACGCTTGGGCTACTTGTGGCAAGAGCCTCCATCCCTGCCCTTGCCTGAGTGAGAGTTGCTGGAGCGCAGATGGAGGAAGGCCTTTGGACAGGTGCAAGGTAAGAATGATGCATGGTCGGCAGTCGTGGTGTAAACAGAAACATTTCTTGCAATCATCCTTACTGTTAGAGTAGTTTCACTTTCAGGTTTGAATAGCGTGAGCCTGGAAAGCCAATAGTCTAAATGTTCAGATGTCTGGTACCCAGTAGTAGACATGAACTCAAGTCTCTCATAGAAACATGAGGTTTTTTCCTTAAGCCAAGTGCTGGGAAGGGAATTTCTTCTGCAAAACTACTGTGCTTCTGCTGCTTGTTCCATTTTAGAAAGTTTCCTCCCTTGGCCCTGCCTTGATTGAATAGTCCTTTGTCTTCTATCTAGAAGCTCCAGGTTTTCTTCTTACAAGTTGTCTTTGTTTTCTTTGTCCACAGACAGGAGTCCCTGTTTTCCCAGAGCCATGTCGATCATCAGAAGCTGCTTGTGGCTGCGGATGCAGATGGCCACGAAAGGCCTAGAAGTAAAAACTGGAGCAATGTCGTGTCCAAGAAGATTTTCCCAGAGAAAAGCATCCTAGGAGCAGCAAGTGTCCTGGAGCTGCCAGTTTCCAGTATATGACTCTCAGGATGCTGTGGCGCTGCCAAAGGCGAAGAGGCTCAGAGAGCTGCCAGACACGATCCTCGAGCAGGAAAGGCAGATTTTAGGAGCTCCAGGGAATTCCCTGATGTCAGCAGTGGAGGAGCAGGATGAGGAAGATCTCGACGCTTGGGCTACTTGTGGCAAGAGTGTCCAAGGCTCCCAGTGCCTCCGTGAGAGCTGCAGGAGTGGAGTCAGAGGAAGGCCTTTGGACAGGACTCGCTGCTCCCTCAGAGCCATGGCTCTCAGCAGAACCGTCTCATTGCTGAGGATGCACCTGTCCAGGAAGAGCCTTGCAAAGGAGTAGGAGTCCAGCTCATTGCAGTAAGGGAATGGCTGAAGGATGTTTCCCAGGAGCAACTATGCTGAAGGTGCCAGTTCCAGTCCATGGCTCGCAGGATGCTGCAGCACTGCCATAGGAGAAGGGGTTTGGCATGGTGCTAGAGAAGGTCCTCGAGCCGCAAAGGCAGGTGTTTGCAGCTCCAGGGAATTCCTAGATGTCAGCAGTGGAAGATCAGGATGAGGAATATCTCCAGGCTTGGGCTACTTGTGGCAAGAGCCTCCATCCCTGCCCGAGCTTGGGTGAGAGTTGCCAGAGCGCAGACAGAGGAAGGCCTTTGGACAGGTGCAAGGTAAGAATGATGCATGGTCGGCAGTTGTGGTGTAAACAGAAACATTTCTTGCAATCATCCCTACTGTTAGAGTAGTTTCACTTTCCGGTTTGAATAGCGTGAGCATGGAAAGCCAATAGTCTAAATGTTCAGATGTCTGGTACCCAATAGTAGACATGAACTCAAGTCTCTCATAGAAACATCAGGCTTTTTCCTTAAGCCAAGTGCTGGGAGGGGAATTTCTTCTGCAAAACTGCTCTGCTTCTGCTGCTTGTTCCATTTTAGAAAGTTTCCTGCTTTGGCCCTGCCTTGATTGAATAGTCCTTTGTCTTCTATCTAGAAGCTCCAGGTTTTCTTCTTACAAGTTGTCTTTGTTTTCTTTGTCCACAGACAGGAGTCCCTGCTCTCCCAGAGCCCTGTTGATCATCAGAAGCTGCTTGTGGCTGAGGATGCAGATGGCCACGAAAGGCCTAGAAGTAAAATTGGCAGCAAGGTCGTGTGCAAGAAGATTTTCCCAGAGAAAAGCATCCTAGGAGCAGCAAGTGTCCTGGAGGTGCCAGTTGCCAGTATATGACTCCTAGGATGCTGTGGCGCTGCCAAAGGTGAAGAGGCTCAGAGAGCTGCCAGACATGATCCTCCAGCTGGAAAGGCAGATGTTTGGAGCTCCAGGGAATTCCCTGACGTCAGCAGTGGAGGAGCAGGATGAGGAAGATGTCCATGCTTGGGCTACTTGTGGCAAGAGTGTCCAAGGCTCCCAGTGCCTCCGTGAGAGCGGCAGGACTGGAGACGGAGGAAGGCCTTTGGACAGGTGCAAGGTAAGAATGATGCATGGTCCCCAGTTGTGGTGAGTACAGAAACATTTCTTCGAAGCATCTCTAGCTTTTGAAATAGTTTGACATTTCGGTTTGAATTGCGTGAGCCTGGAAAGCCAGTAGTCTAAATGTTCAGATGTCTGCTATCCAATAGTAGACATGAACTCAAGTCTCTCATAGAAACATGAGGTTTTTTCCTTAAGCCAAGTGCTGGGAGGGGAATTTCTTCTGCAAAAGTACTGTGCTTCTGCTGCTTGTTCCATTTTAGAAAGTTTCCTCCCTTGGCCCTGCCTTGATTGAATAGTCCTTTCTCTTCTAACTAGAAGCTCCAGGTTTTAATCTTACAAGTTGTCTTTGTTTTCTTTGTCCACTGACAGGAGTCCCTGCTCTCCCAGAGCCATGTCGATCATCAGAAGCTGCTTGTGGCTGCGGATGCAGATGGCCACAAAAGGCCTAGAAGTAAAATCTGGAGCAAGGTCGTGTGCAAGATTTTCCCAGAGAAAAGCATCCTAGGAGCAGCAAGTGTACTGGAGGTGCCAGTTGCCAGTATATGACTCCTAGGATGCTGTTGCACAGCCAAAGGTGAAGAGGCTCAGAGAGCTGCCAGACACGATCCTCGAGCAGCAAAGGCAGGTGTTTGCAGCTCCAGGGAATTCCCTGCCGTCAGCAGTGGAGGAGCAGGATGAGGAAGATCTCGACGCTTGGGCTACTTGTGGCAAGAGTGTCCAAGGCTCCCAGTGCCTCCGTGGGAGCTGCGGGACTGGAGGCGGAGGAAGGCCTTTGGGCAGGACTGGCTGCTCCCTCAGACCCGCGGCTCTCAGCAGAACCGTCTCATTGCTGAGGATGCACCTGTCCAGGAAGAGCCTTGCAAAGGAGTAGGAGTCCAGCTCATTGCAGTAAGGGAATGGCTGAATGATGTTTCCCAGGAGCAACTATGCTGAAGGTGCCAGTTCCAGTCCATGGCTCGCAGGATGCTGCAGCACTGCCATAGGAGAAGGGGTTTGGCATGATGCTAGAGAAGGTCCTCGAGCAGCAAAGGCAGGTGTTTGCAGCTCCAGGGAATACCCTGACATCAGCAGTAGAGTAGCAGGATGAGGAAGATGTCCATGCTTGGGCTACTTGTGGCAAGAGCCTCTATCCCTGCCCTTGCCTGGGTGAGAGTTGCCGGAGCGCAGACGGAGGAAGGCCTTTGGACAGGTGCAAGGTAAGAATGATGCATGGTCGGCAGTCGTGGTGTAAACAGAAACATTTCTTGCAATCATCCTTACTGTTAGAGTAGTTTCACTTTCCGGTTTGAATAGCGTGAGCCTGGAAAGCCAATAGTCTAAATGTTCAGATGTCTGGTACCCAATAGTAGACATGAACTCATGTCTCTCACAGAAACATCAGGCGTTTTCCTTAAGCCAAGTGCTGGGAGGGGAATTTCTTCTGCAATACTGCTGTGCTTCTGCTGCTTGTTCCATTTTAGAAAGTTTCCTCCCTTGGCTCTGCCTTGATTGAATAGTCCTTTCTCTTCTAACTAGAAGCTCCAGGTTTTCTTCTTACAAGTTGTCTTTGTTTTCTTTGTCCACAGACAGGAGTCCCTGCTCTCCCAGAGCCATGTCGATCATCAGAAGCTGCTTGTGGCTGCGGATGCAGATGGCCACGAAAGGCCTAGAAGTAAAAACTGGAGCAATGTCGTGTCCAAGAAGATTTTCCCAGAGAAAAGCATCCTAGGAGCAGCAAGTGTCCTGTAGCTGCCAGTTTCCAGTATATGACTCTCAGGATGCTGTGGCACAGCCAAAGGCGAAGAGGCTCAGAGAGCTGCCAGACACGATCCTCGAGCAGGAAAGGCAGATTTTAGGAGCTCCAGGGAATTCCCTGATGTCAGCAGTGGAGGAGCAGGATGAGGAAGATCTCGACGCTTGGGCTACTTGTGGCAAGAGTGTCCAAGGCTCCCAGTGCCTCCGTGGGAGCTGCAGGAGTGGAGTCAGAGGAAGGCCTTTGGACAGGACTCGCTGCTCCCTCAGAGCCATGGCTCTCAGCAGAACCGTCTCATTGCTGAGGATGCACCTGTCCAGGAAGAGCCTTGCAAAGGAGTAGGAGTCCAGCTCATTGCAGTAAGGGAATGGCTGAAGGATGTTTCCCAGGAGCAACTATGCTGAAGGTGCCAGTTGCAGTCCATGGCTCGCAGGATGCTGCAGCACTGCCATAGGAGAAGGGGTTTGGCATGGTGCTAGAGAAGGTCCTCGAGCCGCAAAGGCAGGTGTTTGCAGCTCCAGGGAATTCCTAGATGTCAGCAGTGGAAGATCAGGATGAGGAATATCTCCAGGCTTGGGCTACTTGTGGCAAGAGCCTCCATCCCTGCCCGAGCTTGGGTGAGAGTTGCCAGAGCGCAGACAGAGGAAGGCCTTTGGACAGGTGCAAGGTAAGAATGATGCATGGTCGGCAGTTGTGGTGTAAACAGAAACATTTCTTGCAATCATCCCTACTGTTAGAGTAGTTTCACTTTCCGGTTTGAATAGCGTGAGCCTGGAAAGCCAATAGTCTAAATGTTCAGATGTCTGGTACCCAATAGTAGACATGAACTCAAGTCTCTCATAGAAACATCAGGCTTTTTCCTTAAGCCAAGTGCTGGGAGGGGAATTTCTTCTGCAAAACTGCTCTGCTTCTGCTGCTTGTTCCATTTTAGAAAGTTTCCTGCTTTGGCCCTGCCTTGATTGAATAGTCCTTTGTCTTCTATCTAGAAGCTCCAGGTTTTCTTCTTACAAGTTGTCTTTGTTTTCTTTGTCCACAGACAGGAGTCCCTGCTCTCCCAGAGCCCTGTTGATCATCAGAACCTGCTTGTGGCTGAGGATGCAGATGGCCACGAAAGGCCTAGAAGTAAAATCGGCAGCAAGGTCGTGTGCAAGAAGATTTTCCCAGAGAAAAGCATCCTAGGAGCAGCAAGTGTCCTGGAGGTGCCAGTTGCCAGTATATGACTCCTAGGATGCTGTGGCGCTGCCAAAGGTGAAGAGGCTCAGAGAGCTGCCAGACATGATCCTCCAGCTGGAAAGGCAGATGTTTGGAGCTCCAGGGAATTCCCTGACGTCAGCAGTGGAGGAGCAGGATGAGGAAGATGTCCATGCTTGGGCTACTTGTGGCAAGAGTGTCCAAGGCTCCCAGTGCCTCCGTGAGAGCGGCAGGACTGGAGACGGAGGAAGGCCTTTGGACAGGTGCAAGGTAAGAATGATGCATGGTCCCCAGTTGTGGTGAGTACAGAAACATTTCTTCGAAGCATCTCTAGCTTTTGAAATAGTTTGACATTTCGGTTTGAATTGCGTGAGCCTGGAAAGCCAGTAGTCTAAATGTTCAGATGTCTGCTATCCAATAGTAGACATGAACTCAAGTCTCTCATAGAAACATGAGGTTTTTTCCTTAAGCCAAGTGCTGGGAGGGGAATTTCTTCTGCAAAAGTACTGTGCTTCTGCTGCTTGTTCCATTTTAGAAAGTTTCCTCCCTGGCCCTGCCTTGATTGAATAGTCCTTTCTCTTCTAACTAGAAGCTCCAGGTTTTAATCTTACAAGTTGTCTTTGTTTTCTTTGTCCACTGACAGGAGTCCCTGCTCTCCCAGAGCCATGTCGATCATCAGAAGCTGCTTGTGGCTGCGGATGCAGATGGCCACAAAAGGCCTAGAAGTAAAATCTGGAGCAAGGTCGTGTGCAAGATTTTCCCAGAGAAAAGCATCCTAGGAGCAGCAAGTGTACTGGAGGTGCCAGTTGCCAGTATATGACTCCAAGGATGCTGTGGCACAGCCAAAGGTGAAGAGGCTCAGAGAGCTGCCAGACACGATCCTCGAGCAGCAAAGGCAGGTGTTTGCAGCTCCAGGGAATTCCCTGACGTCAGCAGTGGAGGAGCAGGATGAGGAAGATCTCGACGCTTGGGCTACTTGTGGCAAGAGTGTCCAAGGCTCCCAGTGCCTCCGTGGGAGCTGCGGGACTGGAGGCGGAGGAAGGCCTTTGGGCAGGACTGGCTGCTCCCTCAGAGCCGCGGCTCTCAGCAGAACCGTCTCATTGCTGAGGATGCACCTGTCCAGGAAGAGCCTTGCAAAGGAGTAGGAGTCCAGCTCATTGCAGTAAGGGAATGGCTGAATGATGTTTCCCAGGAGCAACTATGCTGAAGGTGCCAGTTCCAGTCCATGGCTCGCAGGATGCTGCAGCACTGCCATAGGAGAAGGGGTTTGGCATGATGCTAGAGAAGGTCCTCGAGCAGCAAAGGCAGGTGTTTGCAGCTCCAGGGAATACCCTGACGTCAGCAGTAGAGTAGCAGGATGAGGAAGATGTCCATGCTTGGGCTACTTGTGGCAAGAGCCTCTATCCCTGCCCTTGCCTGGGTGAGAGTTGCCGGAGCGCAGACGGAGGAAGGCCTTTGGACAGGTGCAAGGTAAGAATGATGCATGGTCGGCAGTCGTGGTGTAAACAGAAACATTTCTTGCAATCATCCTTACTGTTAGAGTAGTTTCACTTTCCGGTTTGAATAGCGTGAGCCTGGAAAGCCAATAGTCTAAATGTTCAGATGTCTGGTACCCAATAGTAGACATGAACTCATGTCTCTCACAGAAACATCAGGCGTTTTCCTTAAGCCAAGTGCTGGGAGGGGAATTTCTTCTGCAATACTGCTGTGCTTCTGCTGCTTGTTCCATTTTAGAAAGTTTCCTCCCTTGGCTCTGCCTTGATTGAATAGTCCTTTTTTTTCTAACTAGAAGCTCCAGGTTTTCTTCTTACAAGTTGTCTTTGTTTTCTTTGTCCACAGACAGGAGTCCCTGCTCTCCCAGAGCCATGTCGATCATCAGAAGCTGCTTGTGGCTGCGGATGCAGATGGCCACAAAAGGCCTAGAAGTAAAATCTGCAGCAAGGTTGTGTGCAAGAAGATTTTCCCAGAGAAAAGCATCCTAGGAGCAGCAAGTGTCCTGGAGGTGCCAGTTGCCAGTATATGACTCCTAGGATGCTGTTGCGCTTCCAAAGTGTAAGAGGCTCAGAGAGCTGCCAGACACGATCCTCGAGCAGGAAAGGCAGATGTTGGGAGCTCCAGGGAATTCCCTGATGTCAGCAGTGGAGGAGCAGGATGAGGAAGATCTCGACGCTTGGGCTACTTGTGGCAAGAGTGTCCAGGGCTCCCAGTGCCTCCGTGGGAGCTGCAGGACTGGTGACGGAGGAAGGCCTTTGGGCAGGACTGGCTGCTCCCTCAGAGCCGTGGCTCTCAGCAGAACCGTCTCATTGCTGAGGATGCACCTATCCAGGAAGAGCCTTGCAAAGGTGTAGGAGTCCAGCTCATTGCAGTAAGGGAATGGCTGAAGGATGTTTCCCAGGAGCAACTATGCTGAAGGTGCCAGTTCCAGTCCATGGCTCGCAGGATGCTGCAGGACTGCCATAGGAGAAGGCATTTGGCATGGTGCTAGAGAAGATCCTCGAGCAGCAAAGGCAAGTGTTTGCAGCTCCAGGGAATTCCTAGATGTCAGCAGTGGAAGATCAGGATGAGGAAGATCTCCAGGCTTGGGCTACTTGTGGCAAGAGCCTCCATCCCTGCCCGAGCTTGGGTGAGAGTTGCCAGAGCGCAGACGGAGGAAGGCCTTTGGACAGGTGCAAGGTAAGAATGATGCATGGTCGGCAGTCGTGGTGTGAGCAGAAACATTTCTTGCAATCGCCTCTAGCTTTTAGAGTAGTTTCACTTTCCGGTTTGAATAGTGTGAACCTGGAAAGCCAATAGTCTAAATGTTCAGATGTCTGGTACCCAATAGTAGACATGAACTCAAGTCTCTCATAGAAACATCAGGCTTTTTCCTTAAGCCAAGTGCTGGGAGGGGAATTTCTTCTGCAAAACTGCTCTGCTTCTGCTGCTTGTTCCATTTTAGAAAGTTTCCTGCTTTGGCCCTGCCTTGATTGAATAGTCCTTTGTCTTCTAACTAGAAGCTCCAGGTTTTCTTCTTACAAGTTGTCTTTGTTTTCTTTGTCCACAGACAGGAGTCCCTGCTCTCCCAGAGCCCTGTTGATCATCAGAACCTGCTTGTGGCTGAGGATGCAGATGGCCACGAAAGGCCTAGAAGTAAAATCGGCAGCAATGTCGTGTACAAGAAGATTTTCCCAGAGAAAAGCATCCTAGGAGCAGCAAGTGTCCTGGAGGTGCCAGTTGCCAGTATATGACTCCTAGGATGCTGTGGCGCTGCCAAAGGTGAAGAGGCTCAGAGAGCTGCCAGACATGATCCTCCAGCTGGAAAGGCAGATGTTTGGAGCTCCAGGGAATTCCCTGACGTCAGCAGTGGAGGAGCAGGATGAGGAAGATGTCCACGCTTGGGCTACTTGTGGCAAGAGTGTCCAAGGCTCCCAGTGCCTCCGTGAGAGCGGCAGGACTGGAGACGGAGGAAGGCCTTTGGACAGGTGCAAGGTAAGAATGATGCATGGTCCCCAGTTGTGGTGAATACAGAAACATTTCTTCGAAGCATCTCTAGCTTTTGAAATAGTTTGACATTCCGGTTTGAATTGCGTGAGCCTGGAAAGCCAGTAGTCTAAATGTTCAGATGTCTGCTATCCAATAGTAGACATGAACTCAAGTCTCTCATAGAAACATCAGGCTTTTTCCTTAAGCCAAGTGCGGGGAGGGGAATTTCTTCTGCAAAACTACTGTGCTTCTGCTGCTTGTTCCATTTTAGAAAGTTTCCTGCTTTGGCCCTGCCTTGATTGAATTGTCCTTTCTCTTCTAACTAGAAGCTCCAGGTTTTAATCTTACAAGTTGTCTTTGTTTTCTTTGTCCACAGACAGGAGTCCCTGCTCTCCCAGAGCCATGTCGATCATCAGAAGCTTCTTGTGGCTGAGAATGCAGATGGCCTAGGAGTAAAAACTGGAGCAAGGACGTGTGCAAGAAGTTTTTCCTAGAGGAAAGCATCCTAGGAGCAGCAAGTGTCCTGGAGGTGCCAGTTGCCAGTATATGACTCCTAGGATGCTGTGGCGCTGCCAAAGGCAAAGAGGCTCAGAGATCTGCCAGACACGATCCTCGAGCAGGAAAGGCAGATGTTGGGAGCACCAGGGAATTCCCTGCCGTCAGCAGTGGAGGAGCAGGATGAGGAAGATGTCCACGCTTGGGCTACTTGTGGCAAGAGTGTCCAAGGCTCCCAGTGCCTCCGTGGGAGCTGCAGGACTGGTGACAGAGGACAACCATTGGGCAGGACTGGCTGCTTCCTCAGAGCTGTGGCTCTCAGCAGAACTGTCTCATTGCTGAGGATGCACCTGTCCAGGAAGAGCATTGCAGAGGAGTAGGAGTCCAGCTCATTGCAGTAAGGGAATGGCTGAGGGATGTTTCCCAGGAGCAACTTTGCTGGAGGTGCCAGTTCCAGTCCGTGGCTCGCAGGATGCTGCAGCACTGCCATAGGAGAAGGGGTTTTGCATGGTGCTAGAGAAGATCCTCGAGCAGCAAAGGCAGGTGTTTGCAGCTCCAGGGAATACCCTGACGTCAGCAGTGGAGTAGCAGGATGAGGAAGATGTCCACGCTTGGGCTACTTGTGGCAAGAGCCTCCATCCCTGCCCTTGCCTGAGTGAGAGTTGCTGGAGCGCAGATGGAGGAAGGCCTTTGGACAGGTGCAAGGTAAGAATGATGCATGGTCGGCAGTCGTGGTGTAAACAGAAACATTTCTTGCAATCATCCTTACTGTTAGAGTAGTTTCACTTTCAGGTTTGAATAGCGTGAGCCTGGAAAGCCAATAGTCTAAATGTTCAGATGTCTGGTACCCAGTAGTAGACATGAACTCAAGTCTCTCATAGAAACATGAGGTTTTTTCCTTAAGCCAAGTGCTGGGAAGGGAATTTCTTCTGCAAAACTACTGTGCTTCTGCTGCTTGTTCCATTTTAGAAAGTTTCCTCCCTTGGCCCTGCCTTGATTGAATAGTCCTTTGTCTTCTATCTAGAAGCTCCAGGTTTTCTTCTTACAAGTTGTCTTTGTTTTCTTTGTCCACAGACAGGAGTCCCTGTTTTCCCAGAGCCATGTCGATCATCAGAAGCTGCTTGTGGCTGCGGATGCAGATGGCCACGAAAGGCCTAGAAGTAAAAACTGGAGCAATGTCGTGTCCAAGAAGATTTTCCCAGAGAAAAGCATCCTAGGAGCAGCAAGTGTCCTGTAGCTGCCAGTTTCCAGTATATGACTCTCAGGATGCTGTGGCGCTGCCAAAGGCGAAGAGGCTCAGAGAGCTGCCAGACACGATCCTCGAGCAGGAAAGGCAGATTTTAGGAGCTCCAGGGAATTCCCTGATGTCAGCAGTGGAGGAGCAGGATGAGGAAGATCTCGACGCTTGGGCTACTTGTGGCAAGAGTGTCCAAGGCTCCCAGTGCCTCCGTGAGAGCTGCAGGAGTGGAGTCAGAGGAAGGCCTTTGGACAGGACTCGCTGCTCCCTCAGAGCCATGGCTCTCAGCAGAACCGTCTCATTGCTGAGGATGCACCTGTCCAGGAAGAGCCTTGCAAAGGAGTAGGAGTCCAGCTCATTGCAGTAAGGGAATGGCTGAAGGATGTTTCCCAGGAGCAACTATGCTGAAGGTGCCAGTTCCAGTCCATGGCTCGCAGGATGCTGCAGCACTGCCATAGGAGAAGGGGTTTGGCATGGTGCTAGAGAAGGTCCTCGAGCCGCAAAGGCAGGTGTTTGCAGCTCCAGGGAATTCCTAGATGTCAGCAGTGGAAGATCAGGATGAGGAATATCTCCAGGCTTGGGCTACTTGTGGCAAGAGCCTCCATCCCTGCCCGAGCTTGGGTGAGAGTTGCCAGAGCGCAGACAGAGGAAGGCCTTTGGACAGGTGCAAGGTAAGAATGATGCATGGTCGGCAGTTGTGGTGTAAACAGAAACATTTCTTGCAATCATCCCTACTGTTAGAGTAGTTTCACTTTCCGGTTTGAATAGCGTGAGCCTGGAAAGCCAATAGTCTAAATGTTCAGATGTCTGGTACCCAATAGTAGACATGAACTCAAGTCTCTCATAGAAACATCAGGCTTTTTCCTTAAGCCAAGTGCTGGGAGGGGAATTTCTTCTGCAAAACTGCTCTGCTTCTGCTGCTTGTTCCATTTTAGAAAGTTTCCTGCTTTGGCCCTGCCTTGATTGAATAGTCCTTTGTCTTCTATCTAGAAGCTCCAGGTTTTCTTCTTACAAGTTGTCTTTGTTTTCTTTGTCCACAGACAGGAGTCCCTGCTCTCCCAGAGCCCTGTTGATCATCAGAACCTGCTTGTGGCTGAGGATGCAGATGGCCACGAAAGGCCTAGAAGTAAAATCGGCAGCAAGGTCGTGTGCAAGAAGATTTTCCCAGAGAAAAGCATCCTAGGAGCAGCAAGTGTCCTGGAGGTGCCAGTTGCCAGTATATGACTCCTAGGATGCTGTGGCGCTGCCAAAGGTGAAGAGGCTCAGAGAGCTGCCAGACATGATCCTCCAGCTGGAAAGGCAGATGTTTGGAGCTCCAGGGAATTCCCTGACGTCAGCAGTGGAGGAGCAGGATGAGGAAGATGTCCCCGCTTGGGCTACTTGTGGCAAGAGTGTCCAAGGCTCCCAGTGCCTCCGTGAGAGCGGCAGGACTGGAGACGGAGGAAGGCCTTTGGACAGGTGCAAGGTAAGAATGATGCATGGTCCCCAGTTGTGGTGAGTACAGAAACATTTCTTCGAAGCATCTCTAGCTTTTGAAATAGTTTGACATTTCGGTTTGAATTGC
Source organism: Aphelocoma coerulescens (assembly GCF_041296385.1). Lineage (NCBI taxonomy): Eukaryota > Metazoa > Chordata > Aves > Passeriformes > Corvidae > Aphelocoma > Aphelocoma coerulescens. The sequence continues at coordinate 1,028,913 of NW_027184059.1, read as the reverse complement.
GTGAGCCTGGAAAGCCAGTAGTCTAAATGTTCAGATGTCTGCTATCCAATAGTAGACATGAACTCAAGTCTCTCATAGAAACATGAGGTTTTTTCCTTAAGCCAAGTGCTGGGAGGGGAATTTCTTCTGCAAAAGTACTGTGCTTCTGCTGCTTGTTCCATTTTAGAAAGTTTCCTCCCTGGCCCTGCCTTGATTGAATAGTCCTTTCTCTTCTAACTAGAAGCTCCAGGTTTTAATCTTACAAGTTGTCTTTGTTTTCTTTGTCCACTGACAGGAGTCCCTGCTCTCCCAGAGCCATGTCGATCATCAGAAGCTGCTTGTGGCTGCGGATGCAGATGGCCACAAAAGGCCTAGAAGTAAAATCTGGAGCAAGGTCGTGTGCAAGATTTTCCCAGAGAAAAGCATCCTAGGAGCAGCAAGTGTACTGGAGGTGCCAGTTGCCAGTATATGACTCCAAGGATGCTGTGGCACAGCCAAAGGTGAAGAGGCTCAGAGAGCTGCCAGACACGATCCTCGAGCAGCAAAGGCAGGTGTTTGCAGCTCCAGGGAATTCCCTGCCGTCAGCAGTGGAGGAGCAGGATGAGGAAGATCTCGACGCTTGGGCTACTTGTGGCAAGAGTGTCCAAGGCTCCCAGTGCCTCCGTGGGAGCTGCGGGACTGGAGGCGGAGGAAGGCCTTTGGGCAGGACTGGCTGCTCCCTCAGAGCCGCGGCTCTCAGCAGAACCGTCTCATTGCTGAGGATGCACCTGTCCAGGAAGAGCCTTGCAAAGGAGTAGGAGTCCAGCTCATTGCAGTAAGGGAATGGCTGAATGATGTTTCCCAGGAGCAACTATGCTGAAGGTGCCAGTTCCAGTCCATGGCTCGCAGGATGCTGCAGCACTGCCATAGGAGAAGGGGTTTGGCATGATGCTAGAGAAGGTCCTCGAGCAGCAAAGGCAGGTGTTTGCAGCTCCAGGGAATACCCTGACGTCAGCAGTAGAGTAGCAGGATGAGGAAGATGTCCATGCTTGGGCTACTTGTGGCAAGAGCCTCTATCCCTGCCCTTGCCTGGGTGAGAGTTGCCGGAGCGCAGACGGAGGAAGGCCTTTGGACAGGTGCAAGGTAAGAATGATGCATGGTCGGCAGTCGTGGTGTAAACAGAAACATTTCTTGCAATCATCCTTACTGTTAGAGTAGTTTCACTTTCCGGTTTGAATAGCGTGAGCCTGGAAAGCCAATAGTCTAAATGTTCAGATGTCTGGTACCCAATAGTAGACATGAACTCATGTCTCTCACAGAAACATCAGGCGTTTTCCTTAAGCCAAGTGCTGGGAGGGGAATTTCTTCTGCAATACTGCTGTGCTTCTGCTGCTTGTTCCATTTTAGAAAGTTTCCTCCCTTGGCTCTGCCTTGATTGAATAGTCCTTTTTTTTCTAACTAGAAGCTCCAGGTTTTCTTCTTACAAGTTGTCTTTGTTTTCTTTGTCCACAGACAGGAGTCCCTGCTCTCCCAGAGCCATGTCGATCATCAGAAGCTGCTTGTGGCTGCGGATGCAGATGGCCACAAAAGGCCTAGAAGTAAAATCTGCAGCAAGGTTGTGTGCAAGAAGATTTTCCCAGAGAAAAGCATCCTAGGAGCAGCAAGTGTCCTGGAGGTGCCAGTTGCCAGTATATGACTCCTAGGATGCTGTTGCGCTTCCAAAGTGTAAGAGGCTCAGAGAGCTGCCAGACACGATCCTCGAGCAGGAAAGGCAGATGTTGGGAGCTCCAGGGAATTCCCTGATGTCAGCAGTGGAGGAGCAGGATGAGGAAGATCTCGACGCTTGGGCTACTTGTGGCAAGAGTGTCCAGGGCTCCCAGTGCCTCCGTGGGAGCTGCAGGACTGGTGACGGAGGAAGGCCTTTGGGCAGGACTGGCTGCTCCCTCAGAGCCGTGGCTCTCAGCAGAACCGTCTCATTGCTGAGGATGCACCTATCCAGGAAGAGCCTTGCAAAGGTGTAGGAGTCCAGCTCATTGCAGTAAGGGAATGGCTGAAGGATGTTTCCCAGGAGCAACTATGCTGAAGGTGCCAGTTCCAGTCCATGGCTCGCAGGATGCTGCAGGACTGCCATAGGAGAAGGCATTTGGCATGGTGCTAGAGAAGATCCTCGAGCAGCAAAGGCAAGTGTTTGCAGCTCCAGGGAATTCCTAGATGTCAGCAGTGGAAGATCAGGATGAGGAATATCTCCAGGCTTGGGCTACTTGTGGCAAGAGCCTCCATCCCTGCCCGAGCTTGGGTGAGAGTTGCCAGAGCGCAGACGGAGGAAGGCCTTTGGACAGGTGCAAGGTAAGAATGATGCATGGTCGGCAGTCGTGGTGTGAGCAGAAACATTTCTTGCAATCGCCTCTAGCTTTTAGAGTAGTTTCACTTTCCGGTTTGAATAGTGTGAACCTGGAAAGCCAATAGTCTAAATGTTCAGATGTCTGGTACCCAATAGTAGACATGAACTCAAGTCTCTCATAGAAACATCAGGCTTTTTCCTTAAGCCAAGTGCTGGGAGGGGAATTTCTTCTGCAAAACTGCTCTGCTTCTGCTGCTTGTTCCATTTTAGAAAGTTTCCTGCTTTGGCCCTGCCTTGATTGAATAGTCCTTTGTCTTCTAACTAGAAGCTCCAGGTTTTCTTCTTACAAGTTGTCTTTGTTTTCTTTGTCCACAGACAGGAGTCCCTGCTCTCCCAGAGCCCTGTTGATCATCAGAACCTGCTTGTGGCTGAGGATGCAGATGGCCACGAAAGGCCTAGAAGTAAAATCGGCAGCAATGTCGTGTACAAGAAGATTTTCCCAGAGAAAAGCATCCTAGGAGCAGCAAGTGTCCTGGAGGTGCCAGTTGCCAGTATATGACTCCTAGGATGCTGTGGCGCTGCCAAAGGTGAAGAGGCTCAGAGAGCTGCCAGACATGATCCTCCAGCTGGAAAGGCAGATGTTTGGAGCTCCAGGGAATTCCCTGACGTCAGCAGTGGAGGAGCAGGATGAGGAAGATGTCCACGCTTGGGCTACTTGTGGCAAGAGTGTCCAAGGCTCCCAGTGCCTCCGTGAGAGCGGCAGGACTGGAGACGGAGGAAGGCCTTTGGACAGGTGCAAGGTAAGAATGATGCATGGTCCCCAGTTGTGGTGAATACAGAAACATTTCTTCGAAGCATCTCTAGCTTTTGAAATAGTTTGACATTCCGGTTTGAATTGCGTGAGCCTGGAAAGCCAGTAGTCTAAATGTTCAGATGTCTGCTATCCAATAGTAGACATGAACTCAAGTCTCTCATAGAAACATCAGGCTTTTTCCTTAAGCCAAGTGCGGGGAGGGGAATTTCTTCTGCAAAAGTACTGTGCTTCTGCTGCTTGTTCCATTTTAGAAAGTTTCCTGCTTTGGCCCTGCCTTGATTGAATTGTCCTTTCTCTTCTAACTAGAAGCTCCAGGTTTTAATCTTACAAGTTGTCTTTGTTTTCTTTGTCCACAGACAGGAGTCCCTGCTCTCCCAGAGCCATGTCGATCATCAGAAGCTTCTTGTGGCTGAGAATGCAGATGGCCTAGGAGTAAAAACTGGAGCAAGGACGTGTGCAAGAAGTTTTTCCTAGAGGAAAGCATCCTAGGAGCAGCAAGTGTCCTGGAGGTGCCAGTTGCCAGTATATGACTCCTAGGATGCTGTGGCGCTGCCAAAGGCAAAGAGGCTCAGAGATCTGCCAGACACGATCCTCCAGCAGGAAAGGCAGATGTTGGGAGCACCAGGGAATTCCCTGCCGTCAGCAGTGGAGGAGCAGGATGAGGAAGATGTCCACGCTTGGGCTACTTGTGGCAAGAGTGTCCAAGGCTCCCAGTGCCTCCGTGGGAGCTGCAGGACTGGTGACAGAGGACAACCATTGGGCAGGACTGGCTGCTTCCTCAGAGCTGTGGCTCTCAGCAGAACCGTCTCATTGCTGAGGATGCACCTGTCCAGGAAGAGCATTGCAGAGGAGTAGGAGTCCAGCTCATTGCAGTAAGGGAATGGCTGAGGGATGTTTCCCAGGAGCAACTTTGCTGGAGGTGCCAGTTCCAGTCCGTGGCTCGCAGGATGCTGCAGCACTGCCATAGGAGAAGGGGTTTTGCATGGTGCTAGAGAAGATCCTCGAGCAGCAAAGGCAGGTGTTTGCAGCTCCAGGGAATACCCTGACGTCAGCAGTGGAGTAGCAGGATGAGGAAGATGTCCACGCTTGGGCTACTTGTGGCAAGAGCCTCCATCCCTGCCCTTGCCTGAGTGAGAGTTGCTGGAGCGCAGATGGAGGAAGGCCTTTGGACAGGTGCAAGGTAAGAATGATGCATGGTCGGCAGTCGTGGTGTAAACAGAAACATTTCTTGCAATCATCCTTACTGTTAGAGTAGTTTCACTTTCAGGTTTGAATAGCGTGAGCCTGGAAAGCCAATAGTCTAAATGTTCAGATGTCTGGTACCCAGTAGTAGACATGAACTCAAGTCTCTCATAGAAACATGAGGTTTTTTCCTTAAGCCAAGTGCTGGGAAGGGAATTTCTTCTGCAAAACTACTGTGCTTCTGCTGCTTGTTCCATTTTAGAAAGTTTCCTCCCTTGGCCCTGCCTTGATTGAATAGTCCTTTGTCTTCTATCTAGAAGCTCCAGGTTTTCTTCTTACAAGTTGTCTTTGTTTTCTTTGTCCACAGACAGGAGTCCCTGTTTTCCCAGAGCCATGTCGATCATCAGAAGCTGCTTGTGGCTGCGGATGCAGATGGCCACGAAAGGCCTAGAAGTAAAAACTGGAGCAATGTCGTGTCCAAGAAGATTTTCCCAGAGAAAAGCATCCTAGGAGCAGCAAGTGTCCTGTAGCTGCCAGTTTCCAGTATATGACTCTCAGGATGCTGTGGCGCTGCCAAAGGCGAAGAGGCTCAGAGAGCTGCCAGACACGATCCTCGAGCAGGAAAGGCAGATTTTAGGAGCTCCAGGGAATTCCCTGATGTCAGCAGTGGAGGAGCAGGATGAGGAAGATCTCGACGCTTGGGCTACTTGTGGCAAGAGTGTCCAAGGCTCCCAGTGCCTCCGTGAGAGCTGCAGGAGTGGAGTCAGAGGAAGGCCTTTGGACAGGACTCGCTGCTCCCTCAGAGCCATGGCTCTCAGCAGAACCGTCTCATTGCTGAGGATGCACCTGTCCAGGAAGAGCCTTGCAAAGGAGTAGGAGTCCAGCTCATTGCAGTAAGGGAATGGCTGAAGGATGTTTCCCAGGAGCAACTATGCTGAAGGTGCCAGTTCCAGTCCATGGCTCGCAGGATGCTGCAGCACTGCCATAGGAGAAGGGGTTTGGCATGGTGCTAGAGAAGGTCCTCGAGCCGCAAAGGCAGGTGTTTGCAGCTCCAGGGAATTCCTAGATGTCAGCAGTGGAAGATCAGGATGAGGAATATCTCCAGGCTTGGGCTACTTGTGGCAAGAGCCTCCATCCCTGCCCGAGCTTGGGTGAGAGTTGCCAGAGCGCAGACAGAGGAAGGCCTTTGGACAGGTGCAAGGTAAGAATGATGCATGGTCGGCAGTTGTGGTGTAAACAGAAACATTTCTTGCAATCATCCCTACTGTTAGAGTAGTTTCACTTTCCGGTTTGAATAGCGTGAGCCTGGAAAGCCAATAGTCTAAATGTTCAGATGTCTGGTACCCAATAGTAGACATGAACTCAAGTCTCTCATAGAAACATCAGGCTTTTTCCTTAAGCCAAGTGCTGGGAGGGGAATTTCTTCTGCAAAACTGCTCTGCTTCTGCTGCTTGTTCCATTTTAGAAAGTTTCCTGCTTTGGCCCTGCCTTGATTGAATAGTCCTTTGTCTTCTATCTAGAAGCTCCAGGTTTTCTTCTTACAAGTTGTCTTTGTTTTCTTTGTCCACAGACAGGAGTCCCTGCTCTCCCAGAGCCCTGTTGATCATCAGAACCTGCTTGTGGCTGAGGATGCAGATGGCCACGAAAGGCCTAGAAGTAAAATCGGCAGCAAGGTCGTGTGCAAGAAGATTTTCCCAGAGAAAAGCATCCTAGGAGCAGCAAGTGTCCTGGAGGTGCCAGTTGCCAGTATATGACTCCTAGGATGCTGTGGCGCTGCCAAAGGTGAAGAGGCTCAGAGAGCTGCCAGACATGATCCTCCAGCTGGAAAGGCAGATGTTTGGAGCTCCAGGGAATTCCCTGACGTCAGCAGTGGAGGAGCAGGATGAGGAAGATGTCCATGCTTGGGCTACTTGTGGCAAGAGTGTCCAAGGCTCCCAGTGCCTCCGTGAGAGCGGCAGGACTGGAGACGGAGGAAGGCCTTTGGACAGGTGCAAGGTAAGAATGATGCATGGTCCCCAGTTGTGGTGAGTACAGAAACATTTCTTCGAAGCATCTCTAGCTTTTGAAATAGTTTGACATTTCGGTTTGAATTGCGTGAGCCTGGAAAGCCAGTAGTCTAAATGTTCAGATGTCTGCTATCCAATAGTAGACATGAACTCAAGTCTCTCATAGAAACATGAGGTTTTTTCCTTAAGCCAAGTGCTGGGAGGGGAATTTCTTCTGCAAAAGTACTGTGCTTCTGCTGCTTGTTCCATTTTAGAAAGTTTCCTCCCTGGCCCTGCCTTGATTGAATAGTCCTTTCTCTTCTAACTAGAAGCTCCAGGTTTTAATCTTACAAGTTGTCTTTGTTTTCTTTGTCCACTGACAGGAGTCCCTGCTCTCCCAGAGCCATGTCGATCATCAGAAGCTGCTTGTGGCTGCGGATGCAGATGGCCACAAAAGGCCTAGAAGTAAAATCTGGAGCAAGGTCGTGTGCAAGATTTTCCCAGAGAAAAGCATCCTAGGAGCAGCAAGTGTACTGGAGGTGCCAGTTGCCAGTATATGACTCCAAGGATGCTGTGGCACAGCCAAAGGTGAAGAGGCTCAGAGAGCTGCCAGACACGATCCTCGAGCAGCAAAGGCAGGTGTTTGCAGCTCCAGGGAATTCCCTGCCGTCAGCAGTGGAGGAGCAGGATGAGGAAGATCTCGACGCTTGGGCTACTTGTGGCAAGAGTGTCCAAGGCTCCCAGTGCCTCCGTGGGAGCTGCGGGACTGGAGGCGGAGGAAGGCCTTTGGGCAGGACTGGCTGCTCCCTCAGAGCCGCGGCTCTCAGCAGAACCGTCTCATTGCTGAGGATGCACCTGTCCAGGAAGAGCCTTGCAAAGGAGTAGGAGTCCAGCTCATTGCAGTAAGGGAATGGCTGAATGATGTTTCCCAGGAGCAACTATGCTGAAGGTGCCAGTTCCAGTCCATGGCTCGCAGGATGCTGCAGCACTGCCATAGGAGAAGGGGTTTGGCATGATGCTAGAGAAGGTCCTCGAGCAGCAAAGGCAGGTGTTTGCAGCTCCAGGGAATACCCTGACGTCAGCAGTAGAGTAGCAGGATGAGGAAGATGTCCATGCTTGGGCTACTTGTGGCAAGAGCCTCTATCCCTGCCCTTGCCTGGGTGAGAGTTGCCGGAGCGCAGACGGAGGAAGGCCTTTGGACAGGTGCAAGGTAAGAATGATGCATGGTCGGCAGTTGTGGTGTAAACAGAAACATTTCTTGCAATCATCCCTACTGTTAGAGTAGTTTCACTTTCCGGTTTGAATAGCGTGAGCCTGGAAAGCCAATAGTCTAAATGTTCAGATGTCTGGTACCCAATAGTAGACATGAACTCAAGTCTCTCATAGAAACATCAGGCGTTTTCCTTAAGCCAAGTGCTGGGAGGGGAATTTCTTCTGCAAAACTGCTCTGCTTCTGCTGCTTGTTCCATTTTAGAAAGTTTCCTGCTTTGGCCCTGCCTTGATTGAATAGTCCTTTGTCTTCTATCTAGAAGCTCCAGGTTTTCTTCTTACAAGTTGTCTTTGTTTTCTTTGTCCACAGACAGGAGTCCCTGCTCTCCCAGAGCCCTGTTGATCATCAGAACCTGCTTGTGGCTGAGGATGCAGATGGCCACGAAAGGCCTAGAAGTAAAATCGGCAGCAAGGTCGTGTGCAAGAAGATTTTCCCAGAGAAAAGCATCCTAGGAGCAGCAAGTGTCCTGGAGGTGCCAGTTGCCAGTATATGACTCCTAGGATGCTGTGGCGCTGCCAAAGGTGAAGAGGCTCAGAGAGCTGCCAGACATGATCCTCCAGCTGGAAAGGCAGATGTTTGGAGCTCCAGGGAATTCCCTGACGTCAGCAGTGGAGGAGCAGGATGAGGAAGATGTCCATGCTTGGGCTACTTGTGGCAAGAGTGTCCAAGGCTCCCAGTGCCTCCGTGAGAGCGGCAGGACTGGAGACGGAGGAAGGCCTTTGGACAGGTGCAAGGTAAGAATGATGCATGGTCCCCAGTTGTGGTGAGTACAGAAACATTTCTTCGAAGCATCTCTAGCTTTTGAAATAGTTTGACATTCCGGTTTGAATTGCGTGAGCCTGGAAAGCCAGTAGTCTAAATGTTCAGATGTCTGCTATCCAATAGTAGACATGAACTCAAGTCTCTCATAGAAACATCAGGCTTTTTCCTTAAGCCAAGTGCTGGGAGGGGAATTTCTTCTGCAAAACTACTGTGCTTCTGCTGCTTGTTCCATTTTAGAAAGTTTCCTCCCTTGGCCCTGCCTTGATTGAATAGTCCTTTCTCTTCTAACTAGAAGCTCCAGGTTTTAATCTTACAAGTTGTCTTTGTTTTCTTTGTCCACAGACAGGAGTCCCTGCTCTCCCAGAGCCATGTCGATCATCAGAAGCTTCTTGTGGCTGAGAATGCAGATGGCCTAGGAGTAAAAACTGGAGCAAGGACGTGTGCAAGAAGTTTTTCCTAGAGGAAAGCATCCTAGGAGCAGCAAGTGTCCTGGAGGTGCCAGTTGCCAGTATATGACTCCTAGGATGCTGTGGCGCTGCCAAAGGCAAAGAGGCTCAGAGATCTGCCAGACACGATCCTCCAGCAGGAAAGGCAGATGTTGGGAGCACCAGGGAATTCCCTGCCGTCAGCAGTGGAGGAGCAGGATGAGGAAGATGTCCACGCTTGGGCTACTTGTGGCAAGAGTGTCCAAGGCTCCCAGTGCCTCCGTGGGAGCTGCAGGACTGGTGACAGAGGACAACCATTGGGCAGGACTGGCTGCTTCCTCAGAGCTGTGGCTCTCAGCAGAACTGTCTCATTGCTGAGGATGCACCTGTCCAGGAAGAGCATTGCAGAGGAGTAGGAGTCCAGCTCATTGCAGTAAGGGAATGGCTGAGGGATGTTTCCCAGGAGCAACTTTGCTGGAGGTGCCAGTTCCAGTCCGTGGCTTGCAGGATGCTGCAGCACTGCCATAGGAGAAGGGGTTTTGCATGGTGCTAGAGAAGATCCTCGAGCAGCAAAGGCAGGTGTTTGCAGCTCCAGGGAATACCCTGACGTCAGCAGTGGAGTAGCAGGATGAGGAAGATGTCCACGCTTGGGCTACTTGTGGCAAGAGCCTCCATCCCTGCCCTTGCCTGAGTGAGAGTTGCTGGAGCGCAGATGGAGGAAGGCCTTTGGACAGGTGCAAGGTAAGAATGATGCATGGTCGGCAGTCGTGGTGTAAACAGAAACATTTCTTGCAATCATCCTTACTGTTAGAGTAGTTTCACTTTCAGGTTTGAATAGCGTGAGCCTGGAAAGCCAATAGTCTAAATGTTCAGATGTCTGGTACCCAGTAGTAGACATGAACTCAAGTCTCTCATAGAAACATGAGGTTTTTTCCTTAAGCCAAGTGCTGGGAAGGGAATTTCTTCTGCAAAACTACTGTGCTTCTGCTGCTTGTTCCATTTTAGAAAGTTTCCTCCCTTGGCCCTGCCTTGATTGAATAGTCCTTTGTCTTCTATCTAGAAGCTCCAGGTTTTCTTCTTACAAGTTGTCTTTGTTTTCTTTGTCCACAGACAGGAGTCCCTGTTTTCCCAGAGCCATGTCGATCATCAGAAGCTGCTTGTGGCTGCGGATGCAGATGGCCACGAAAGGCCTAGAAGTAAAAACTGGAGCAATGTCGTGTCCAAGAAGATTTTCCCAGAGAAAAGCATCCTAGGAGCAGCAAGTGTCCTGTAGCTGCCAGTTTCCAGTATATGACTCTCAGGATGCTGTGGCACAGCCAAAGGCGAAGAGGCTCAGAGAGCTGCCAGACACGATCCTCGAGCAGGAAAGGCAGATTTTAGGAGCTCCAGGGAATTCCCTGATGTCAGCAGTGGAGGAGCAGGATGAGGAAGATCTCGACGCTTGGGCTACTTGTGGCAAGAGTGTCCAAGGCTCCCAGTGCCTCCGTGGGAGCTGCAGGAGTGGAGTCAGAGGAAGGCCTTTGGACAGGACTCGCTGCTCCCTCAGAGCCATGGCTCTCAGCAGAACCGTCTCATTGCTGAGGATGCACCTGTCCAGGAAGAGCCTTGCAAAGGAGTAGGAGTCCAGCTCATTGCAGTAAGGGAATGGCTGAAGGATGTTTCCCAGGAGCAACTATGCTGAAGGTGCCAGTTGCAGTCCATGGCTCGCAGGATGCTGCAGCACTGCCATAGGAGAAGGGGTTTGGCATGGTGCTAGAGAAGGTCCTCGAGCCGCAAAGGCAGGTGTTTGCAGCTCCAGGGAATTCCTAGATGTCAGCAGTGGAAGATCAGGATGAGGAATATCTCCAGGCTTGGGCTACTTGTGGCAAGAGCCTCCATCCCTGCCCGAGCTTGGGTGAGAGTTGCCAGAGCGCAGACAGAGGAAGGCCTTTGGACAGGTGCAAGGTAAGAATGATGCATGGTCGGCAGTTGTGGTGTAAACAGAAACATTTCTTGCAATCATCCCTACTGTTAGAGTAGTTTCACTTTCCGGTTTGAATAGCGTGAGCCTGGAAAGCCAATAGTCTAAATGTTCAGATGTCTGGTACCCAATAGTAGACATGAACTCAAGTCTCTCATAGAAACATCAGGCTTTTTCCTTAAGCCAAGTGCTGGGAGGGGAATTTCTTCTGCAAAACTGCTCTGCTTCTGCTGCTTGTTCCATTTTAGAAAGTTTCCTGCTTTGGCCCTGCCTTGATTGAATAGTCCTTTGTCTTCTATCTAGAAGCTCCAGGTTTTCTTCTTACAAGTTGTCTTTGTTTTCTTTGTCCACAGACAGGAGTCCCTGCTCTCCCAGAGCCCTGTTGATCATCAGAACCTGCTTGTGGCTGAGGATGCAGATGGCCACGAAAGGCCTAGAAGTAAAATCGGCAGCAAGGTCGTGTGCAAGAAGATTTTCCCAGAGAAAAGCATCCTAGGAGCAGCAAGTGTCCTGGAGGTGCCAGTTGCCAGTATATGACTCCTAGGATGCTGTGGCGCTGCCAAAGGTGAAGAGGCTCAGAGAGCTGCCAGACATGATCCTCCAGCTGGAAAGGCAGATGTTTGGAGCTCCAGGGAATTCCCTGACGTCAGCAGTGGAGGAGCAGGATGAGGAAGATGTCCATGCTTGGGCTACTTGTGGCAAGAGTGTCCAAGGCTCCCAGTGCCTCCGTGAGAGCGGCAGGACTGGAGACGGAGGAAGGCCTTTGGACAGGTGCAAGGTAAGAATGATGCATGGTCCCCAGTTGTGGTGAGTACAGAAACATTTCTTCGAAGCATCTCTAGCTTTTGAAATAGTTTGACATTCCGGTTTGAATTGCGTGAGCCTGGAAAGCCAGTAGTCTAAATGTTCAGATGTCTGCTATCCAATAGTAGACATGAACTCAAGTCTCTCATAGAAACATCAGGCTTTTTCCTTAAGCCAAGTGCTGGGAGGGGAATTTCTTCTGCAAAAGTACTGTGCTTCTGCTGCTTGTTCCATTTTAGAAAGTTTCCTCCCTTGGCCCTGCCTTGATTGAATAGTCCTTTCTCTTCTAACTAGAAGCTCCAGGTTTTAATCTTACAAGTTGTCTTTGTTTTCTTTGTCCACTGACAGGAGTCCCTGCTCTCCCAGAGCCATGTCGATCATCAGAAGCTGCTTGTGGCTGCGGATGCAGATGGCCACAAAAGGCCTAGAAGTAAAATCTGGAGCAAGGTCGTGTGCAAGATTTTCCCAGAGAAAAGCATCCTAGGAGCAGCAAGTGTACTGGAGGTGCCAGTTGCCAGTATATGACTCCAAGGATGCTGTGGCACAGCCAAAGGTGAAGAGGCTCAGAGAGCTGCCAGACACGATCCTCGAGCAGCAAAGGCAGGTGTTTGCAGCTCCAGGGAATTCCCTGCCGTCAGCAGTGGAGGAGCAGGATGAGGAAGATCTCGACGCTTGGGCTACTTGTGGCAAGAGTGTCCAAGGCTCCCAGTGCCTCCGTGGGAGCTGCGGGACTGGAGGCGGAGGAAGGCCTTTGGGCAGGACTGGCTGCTCCCTCAGAGCCGCGGCTCTCAGCAGAACCGTCTCATTGCTGAGGATGCACCTGTCCAGGAAGAGCATTGCAGAGGAGTAGGAGTCCAGCTCATTGCAGTAAGGGAATGGCTGAGGGATGTTTCCCAGGAGCAACTTTGCTGGAGGTGCCAGTTCCAGTCCGTGACTTGCAGGATGCTGCAGCACTGCCATAGGAGAAGGCGTTTGGCATGATGCTAGAGAAGATCCTCGAGCAGCAAATGCAAGTGTTTGCAGCTCCAGGGAATTCCTAGATGTCAGCAGTGGAAGATCAGGATGAGGAATATCTCCAGGCTTGGGCTACTTGTGGCAAGAGCCTCCATCCCTGCCCGAGCTTGGGTGAGAGTTGCCAGAGCGCAGACGGAGGAAGGCCTTTGGACAGGTGCAAGGTAAGAATGATGCATGGTCGGCAGTCGTGGTGTAAACAGAAACATTTCTTGCAATCATCCCTACTGTTAGAGTAGTTTCACTTTCCGGTTTGAATAGCGTGAGCCTGGAAAGCCAATAGTCTAAGTGTTCAGATGTCTGGTACCCAATAGTAGACATGAACTCATGTCTCTCATAGAAACATCAGGCTTTTTCCTTAAGCCAAGTGCTGGGAGGGGAATTTCTTCTGCAAAACTACTGTGCTTCTGCTGCTTGTTCCATTTTAGAAAGTTTCCTGCTTTGGCCCTGCCTTGATTGAATAGTCCTTTTTCTTCTAACTAGAAGCTCCAGGTTTTCTTCTTACAAGTTGTCTTTGTTTTCTTTGTCCACAGACAGGAGTCCCTGCTCTCCCAGAGCCATGTCGATCATCAGAAGCTTCTTGTGGCTGAGAATGCAGATGGCCACGAAAGGCCTAGGAGTAAAAACTGGAGCAAGGACGTGTGGAAGAAGATTTTCCTAGAGGAAAGCATCCTAGGAGAAGCAAGTGTCCTGGAGGTGCCAGTTGCCAGTATATGACTCCTAGGATGCTGTGGCGCTGCCAAAGGCAAAGAGGCTCAGAGATCTGCCAGACACGATCCTCCAGCAGGAAAGGCAGATGTTGGGAGCACCAGGGAATTCCCTGACGTCAGCAGTGGAGGAGCAGGATGAGGAAGATGTCCACGCTTGGGCTACTTGTGGCAAGAGTGTCCAAGGCTCCCAGTGCCTCCGTGGGAGCTGCAGGACTGGTGACAGAGGGCAACCATTGGGCAGGACTGGCTGCTCCCTCAGAGCTGTGGATCTCAGCAGAACCGTCTCATTGCTGAGGATGCACCTGTCCAGGAAGAGCATTGCAGAGGAGTAGGAGTCCAGCTCATTGCAGTAAGGGAATGGCTGAGGGATGTTTCCCAGGAGCAACTTTGCTGGAGGTGCCAGTTCCAGTCCGTGGCTCGCAGGATGCTGCAGCGCTGCCATAGGAGAAGGGGTTTTGCATGGTGCTAGAGAAGATCCTCGAGCAGCAAAGGCAGGTGTTTGCAGCTCCAGGGAATACCCTGACGTCAGCAGTGGAGTAGCAGGATGAGGAAGATGTCCACGCTTGGGCTACTTGTGGCAAGAGCCTCCATCCCTGCCCTTGCCTGGGTGAGAGTTGCCGGAGCGCAGATGGAGGAAGGCCTTTGGACAGGTGCAAGGTAAGAATGATGGATGGTCGGCAGTCGTGGTGTAAACAGAAACATTTCTTGCAATCATCCTTACTGTTAGAGTAGTTTCACTTTCCGGTTTGAATAGCGTGAGCCTGGAAAGCCAATAGTCTAAATGTTCAGATGTCTGGTACCCAGTAGTAGACATGAACTCAAGTCTCTCATAGAAACATGAGGTTTTTTCCTTAAGCCAAGTGCTGGGAAGGGAATTTCTTCTGCAAAACTACTGTGCTTCTGCTGCTTGTTCCATTTTAGAAAGTTTCCTCCCTTGGCCCTGCCTTGATTGAATAGTCCTTTGTCTTCTATCTAGAAGCTCCAGGTTTTCTTCTTACAAGTTGTCTTTGTTTTCTTTGTCCACAGACAGGAGTCCCTGTTTTCCCAGAGCCATGTCGATCATCAGAAGCTGCTTGTGGCTGCGGATGCAGATGGCCACGAAAGGCCTAGAAGTAAAAACTGGAGCAATGTCGTGTCCAAGAAGATTTTCCCAGAGAAAAGCATCCTAGGAGCAGCAAGTGTCCTGTAGCTGCCAGTTTCCAGTATATGACTCTCAGGATGCTGTGGCGCTGCCAAAGGCGAAGAGGATCAGAGAGCTGCCAGACACGATCCTCGAGCAGGAAAGGCAGATTTTAGGAGCTCCAGGGAATTCCCTGATGTCAGCAGTGGAGGAGCAGGATGAGGAAGATGTCCACGCTTGGGCTACTTGTGGCAAGACTGTCCAAGGCTCCCAGTGCCTCCGTGGGAGCTGCAGGAGTGGAGTCAGAGGAAGGCCTTTTGACAGGACTGGCTGCTCCCTCAGAGCCATGGCTCTCAGCAGAACCGTCTCATTGCTGAGGATGCACCTGTCCAGGAAGAGCCTTGCAGAGGAGTAGGAGTCCAGCTCATTGCAGTAAGGGAATGGCTGAGGGATGTTTCCCAGGAGCAACTATGCTGAAGGTGCCAGTTCCAGTCCATGGCTCGCAGGATGCTGCAGCACTGCCATAGGAGAAGGGGTTTGGCATGGTGCTAGAGAAGGTCCTCGAGCAGCAAAGGCAGGTGTTTGCAGCTCCAGGGAATACCCTGACGTCAGCAGTGGAGTAGCAGGATGAGGAAGATGTCCACGCTTGGGCTACTTGTGGCAAGGGCCTCCATCCTTGCTCTTGCCTGGGTGAGAGTTGCCGGAGCGCAGACGGAGGAAGGCCTTTGGACAGGTGCAAGGTAAGAATGATGCATGGTCGGCAGTCGTGGTGTAAACAGAAACATTTCTTGCAATCATCCCTACTGTTAGAGTAGTTTCACTTTCCGGTTTGAATAGCGTGAGCCTGGAAAGCCAATAGTCCAAATGTTCAGATGTCTGGTACCCAATAGTAGACATGAACTCAAGTCTCTCATAGAAACATCAGGCGTTTTCCTTAAGCCAAGTGCTGGGAGGGGAATTTCTTCTGCAATACTGCTGTGCTTCTGCTGCTTGTTCCATTTTAGAAAGTTTCCTCCCTTGGCTCTGCCTTGATTGAATAGTCCTTTCTCTTCTAACTAGAAGCTCCAGGTTTTCTTCTTACAAGTTGTCTTTGTTTTCTTTGTCCACAGACAGGAGTCCCTGCTCTCCCAGAGCCATGTCGATCATCAGAAGCTGCTTGTGGCTGCGGATGCAGATGGCCACAAAAGGCCTAGAAGTAAAATCTGCAGCAAGGTTGTGTGCAAGAAGATTTTCCCAGAGAAAAGCATCCTAGGAGCAGCAAGTGTCCTGGAGGTGCCAGTTGCCAGTATATGACTCCTAGGATGCTGTTGTGCTTCCAAAGTGTAAGAGGCTCAGAGAGCTGCCAGACACGATCCTCGAGCAGGAAAGGCAGATGTTGGGAGCTCCAGGGAATTCCCTAATGTCAGCAGTGGAGGAGCAGGATGAGGAAGATGTCCACGCTTGGGCTACTTGTGGCAAGAGTGTCCAAGGCTCCCAGTGCCTCCGTGGGAGCTGCAGGACTGGTGACGGAGGAAGGCCTTTGGGCAGGACTGGCTGCTCCCTCAGAGCCGTGGCTCTCAGCAGAACCGTCTCATTGCTGAGGATGCACCTATCCAGGAAGAGCCTTGCAAAGGTGTAGGAGTCCAGCTCATTGCAGTAAGGGAATGGCTGAAGGATGTTTCCCAGGAGCAACTATGCTGAAGGTGCCAGTTCCAGTCCATGGCTCGCAGGATGCTGCAGCACTGCCATAGGAGAAGGGGTTTGGCATGGTGCTAGAGAAGATCCTCGAGCAGCAAAGGCAAGTGTTTGCAGCTCCAGGGAATTCCTAGATGTCAGCAGTGGAAGATCAGGATGAGGAATATCTCCAGGCTTGGGCTACTTGTGGCAAGAGCCTCCATCCCTGCCCGAGCTTGGGTGAGAGTTGCCAGAGCGCAGACGGAGGAAGGCCTTTGGACAGGTGCAAGGTAAGAATGATGCATGGTCGGCAGTTGTGGTGTAAACAGAAACATTTCTTGCAATCGCCTCTAGCTTTTAGAGTAGTTTCACTTTCCGGTTTGAATAGTGTGAGCCTGGAAAGCCAATAGTCTAAATGTTCAGATGTCTGGTACCCAATAGTAGACATGAACTCAAGTCTCTCATAGAAACATCAGGCTTTTTCCTTAAGCCAAGTGCTGGGAGGGGAATTTCTTCTGCAAAACTGCTCTGCTTCTGCTGCTTGTTCCATTTTAGAAAGTTTCCTGCTTTGGCCCTGCCTTGATTGAATAGTCCTTTGTCTTCTATCTAGAAGCTCCAGGTTTTCTTCTTACAAGTTGTCTTTGTTTTCTTTGTCCACAGACAGGAGTCCCTGCTCTCCCAGAGCCCTGTTGATCATCAGAACCTGCTTGTGGCTGAGGATGCAGATGGCCACGAAAGGCCTAGAAGTAAAATCGGCAGCAAGGTCGTGTGCAAGAAGATTTTCCCAGAGAAAAGCATCCTAGGAGCAGCAAGTGTCCTGGAGGTGCCAGTTGCCAGTATATGACTCCTAGGATGCTGTGGCGCTGCCAAAGGTGAAGAGGCTCAGAGAGCTGCCAGACATGATCCTCCAGCTGGAAAGGCAGATGTTTGGAGCTCCAGGGAATTCCCTGACGTCAGCAGTGGAGGAGCAGGATGAGGAAGATGTCCATGCTTGGGCTACTTGTGGCAAGAGTGTCCAAGGCTCCCAGTGCCTCCGTGAGAGCGGCAGGACTGGAGACGGAGGAAGGCCTTTGGACAGGTGCAAGGTAAGAATGATGCATGGTCCCCAGTTGTGGTGAGTACAGAAACATTTCTTCGAAGCATCTCTAGCTTTTGAAATAGTTTGACATTTCGGTTTGAATTGCGTGAGCCTGGAAAGCCAGTAGTCTAAATGTTCAGATGTCTGCTATCCAATAGTAGACATGAACTCAAGTCTCTCATAGAAACATGAGGTTTTTTCCTTAAGCCAAGTGCTGGGAGGGGAATTTCTTCTGCAAAAGTACTGTGCTTCTGCTGCTTGTTCCATTTTAGAAAGTTTCCTCCCTGGCCCTGCCTTGATTGAATAGTCCTTTCTCTTCTAACTAGAAGCTCCAGGTTTTAATCTTACAAGTTGTCTTTGTTTTCTTTGTCCACTGACAGGAGTCCCTGCTCTCCCAGAGCCATGTCGATCATCAGAAGCTGCTTGTGGCTGCGGATGCAGATGGCCACAAAAGGCCTAGAAGTAAAATCTGGAGCAAGGTCGTGTGCAAGATTTTCCCAGAGAAAAGCATCCTAGGAGCAGCAAGTGTACTGGAGGTGCCAGTTGCCAGTATATGACTCCAAGGATGCTGTGGCACAGCCAAAGGTGAAGAGGCTCAGAGAGCTGCCAGACACGATCCTCGAGCAGCAAAGGCAGGTGTTTGCAGCTCCAGGGAATTCCCTGCCGTCAGCAGTGGAGGAGCAGGATGAGGAAGATCTCGACGCTTGGGCTACTTGTGGCAAGAGTGTCCAAGGCTCCCAGTGCCTCCGTGGGAGCTGCGGGACTGGAGGCGGAGGAAGGCCTTTGGGCAGGACTGGCTGCTCCCTCAGAGCCGCGGCTCTCAGCAGAACCGTCTCATTGCTGAGGATGCACCTGTCCAGGAAGAGCCTTGCAAAGGAGTAGGAGTCCAGCTCATTGCAGTAAGGGAATGGCTGAATGATGTTTCCCAGGAGCAACTATGCTGAAGGTGCCAGTTCCAGTCCATGGCTCGCAGGATGCTGCAGCACTGCCATAGGAGAAGGGGTTTGGCATGATGCTAGAGAAGGTCCTCGAGCAGCAAAGGCAGGTGTTTGCAGCTCCAGGGAATACCCTGACGTCAGCAGTAGAGTAGCAGGATGAGGAAGATGTCCATGCTTGGGCTACTTGTGGCAAGAGCCTCTATCCCTGCCCTTGCCTGGGTGAGAGTTGCCGGAGCGCAGACGGAGGAAGGCCTTTGGACAGGTGCAAGGTAAGAATGATGCATGGTCGGCAGTTGTGGTGTAAACAGAAACATTTCTTGCAATCATCCCTACTGTTAGAGTAGTTTCACTTTCCGGTTTGAATAGCGTGAGCCTGGAAAGCCAATAGTCTAAATGTTCAGATGTCTGGTACCCAATAGTAGACATGAACTCAAGTCTCTCATAGAAACATCAGGCGTTTTCCTTAAGCCAAGTGCTGGGAGGGGAATTTCTTCTGCAAAACTGCTCTGCTTCTGCTGCTTGTTCCATTTTAGAAAGTTTCCTGCTTTGGCCCTGCCTTGATTGAATAGTCCTTTGTCTTCTATCTAGAAGCTCCAGGTTTTCTTCTTACAAGTTGTCTTTGTTTTCTTTGTCCACAGACAGGAGTCCCTGCTCTCCCAGAGCCCTGTTGATCATCAGAACCTGCTTGTGGCTGAGGATGCAGATGGCCACGAAAGGCCTAGAAGTAAAATCGGCAGCAAGGTCGTGTGCAAGAAGATTTTCCCAGAGAAAAGCATCCTAGGAGCAGCAAGTGTCCTGGAGGTGCCAGTTGCCAGTATATGACTCCTAGGATGCTGTTGTGCTCCCAAAGGTGAAGAGGCTCAGAGAGCTGCCAGACATGATCCTCCAGCTGGAAAGGCAGATGTTTGGAGCTCCAGGGAATTCCCTGACGTCAGCAGTGGAGGAGCAGGATGAGGAAGATGTCCATGCTTGGGCTACTTGTGGCAAGAGTGTCCAAGGCTCCCAGTGCCTCCGTGAGAGCGGCAGGACTGGAGACGGAGGAAGGCCTTTGGACAGGTGCAAGGTAAGAATGATGCATGGTCCCCAGTTGTGGTGAGTACAGAAACATTTCTTCGAAGCATCTCTAGCTTTTGAAATAGTTTGACATTCCGGTTTGAATTGCGTGAGCCTGGAAAGCCAGTAGTCTAAATGTTCAGATGTCTGCTATCCAATAGTAGACATGAACTCAAGTCTCTCATAGAAACATCAGGCTTTTTCCTTAAGCCAAGTGCTGGGAGGGGAATTTCTTCTGCAAAACTACTGTGCTTCTGCTGCTTGTTCCATTTTAGAAAGTTTCCTCCCTTGGCCCTGCCTTGATTGAATAGTCCTTTCTCTTCTAACTAGAAGCTCCAGGTTTTCTTCTTACAAGTTGTCTTTGTTTTCTTTGTCCACAGACAGGAGTCCCTGCTCTCCCAGAGCCATGTCGATCATCAGAAGCTGCTTGTGGCTGCGGATGCAGATGGCCACAAAAGGCCTAGAAGTAAAATCTGCAGCAAGGTTGTGTGCAAGAAGATTTTCCCAGAGAAAAGCATCCTAGGAGCAGCAAGTGTCCTGGAGGTGCCAGTTGCCAGTATATGACTCCTAGGATGCTGTTGTGCTTCCAAAGTGTAAGAGGCTCAGAGAGCTGCCAGACACGATCCTCGAGCAGGAAAGGCAGATGTTGGGAGCTCCAGGGAATTCCCTGATGTCAGCAGTGGAGGAGCAGGATGAGGAAGATCTCGACGCTTGGGCTACTTGTGGCAAGAGTGTCCAGGGCTCCCAGTGCCTCCGTGGGAGCTGCAGGACTGGTGACGGAGGAAGGCCTTTGGACAGGACTGGCTGCTCCCTCAGAGCCGTGGCTCTCAGCAGAACCGTCTCATTGCTGAGGATGCACCTATCCAGGAAGAGCCTTGCAAAGGTGTAGGAGTCCAGCTCATTGCAGTAAGGGAATGGCTGAAGGATGTTTCCCAGGAGCAACTATGCTGAAGGTGCCAGTTCCAGTCCATGGCTCGCAGGATGCTGCAGCACTGCCATAGGAGAAGGCATTTGGCATGGTGCTAGAGAAGATCCTCGAGCAGCAAAGGCAAGTGTTTGCAGCTCCAGGGAATTCCTAGATGTCAGCAGTGGAAGATCAGGATGAGGAATATCTCCAGGCTTGGGCTACTTGTGGCAAGAGCCTCCATCCCTGCCCGAGCTTGGGTGAGAGTTGCCAGAGCGCAGACGGAGGAAGGCCTTTGGACAGGTGCAAGGTAAGAATGATGCATGGTCGGCAGTCGTGGTGTGAGCAGAAACATTTCTTGCAATCGCCTCTAGCTTTTAGAGTAGTTTCACTTTCCGGTTTGAATAGTGTGAGCCTGGAAAGCCAATAGTCTAAATGTTCAGATGTCTGGTACCCAATAGTAGACATGAACTCAAGTCTCTCATAGAAACATCAGGCTTTTTCCTTAAGCCAAGTGCTGGGAGGGGAATTTCTTCTGCAAAACTGCTCTGCTTCTGCTGCTTGTTCCATTTTAGAAAGTTTCCTGCTTTGGCCCTGCCTTGATTGAATAGTCCTTTGTCTTCTAACTAGAAGCTCCAGGTTTTCTTCTTACAAGTTGTCTTTGTTTTCTTTGTCCACAGACAGGAGTCCCTGCTCTCCCAGAGCCCTGTTGATCATCAGAACCTGCTTGTGGCTGAGGATGCAGATGGCCACGAAAGGCCTAGAAGTAAAATCGGCAGCAATGTCGTGTACAAGAAGATTTTCCCAGAGAAAAGCATCCTAGGAGCAGCAAGTGTCCTGGAGGTGCCAGTTGCCAGTATATGACTCCTAGGATGCTGTGGCGCTGCCAAAGGTGAAGAGGCTCAGAGAGCTGCCAGACATGATCCTCCAGCTGGAAAGGCAGATGTTTGGAGCTCCAGGGAATTCCCTGACGTCAGCAGTGGAGGAGCAGGATGAGGAAGATGTCCACGCTTGGGCTACTTGTGGCAAGAGTGTCCAAGGCTCCCAGTGCCTCCGTGAGAGCGGCAGGACTGGAGACGGAGGAAGGCCTTTGGACAGGTGCAAGGTAAGAATGATGCATGGTCCCCAGTTGTGGTGAATACAGAAACATTTCTTCGAAGCATCTCTAGCTTTTGAAATAGTTTGACATTCCGGTTTGAATTGCGTGAGCCTGGAAAGCCAGTAGTCTAAATGTTCAGATGTCTGCTATCCAATAGTAGACATGAACTCAAGTCTCTCATAGAAACATCAGGCTTTTTCCTTAAGCCAAGTGCGGGGAGGGGAATTTCTTCTGCAAAACTACTGTGCTTCTGCTGCTTGTTCCATTTTAGAAAGTTTCCTGCTTTGGCCCTGCCTTGATTGAATTGTCCTTTCTCTTCTAACTAGAAGCTCCAGGTTTTAATCTTACAAGTTGTCTTTGTTTTCTTTGTCCACAGACAGGAGTCCCTGCTCTCCCAGAGCCATGTCGATCATCAGAAGCTTCTTGTGGCTGAGAATGCAGATGGCCTAGGAGTAAAAACTGGAGCAAGGACGTGTGCAAGAAGTTTTTCCTAGAGGAAAGCATCCTAGGAGCAGCAAGTGTCCTGGAGGTGCCAGTTGCCAGTATATGACTCCTAGGATGCTGTGGCGCTGCCAAAGGCAAAGAGGCTCAGAGATCTGCCAGACACGATCCTCCAGCAGGAAAGGCAGATGTTGGGAGCACCAGGGAATTCCCTGACGTCAGCAGTGGAGGAGCAGGATGAGGAAGATGTCCACGCTTGGGCTACTTGTGGCAAGAGTGTCCAAGGCTCCCAGTGCCTCCGTGGGAGCTGCAGGACTGGTGACAGAGGACAACCATTGGGCAGGACTGGCTGCTTCCTCAGAGCTGTGGCTCTCAGCAGAACTGTCTCATTGCTGAGGATGCACCTGTCCAGGAAGAGCATTGCAGAGGAGTAGGAGTCCAGCTCATTGCAGTAAGGGAATGGCTGAGGGATGTTTCCCAGGAGCAACTTTGCTGGAGGTGCCAGTTCCAGTCCGTGGCTTGCAGGATGCTGCAGCACTGCCATAGGAGAAGGGGTTTTGCATGGTGCTAGAGAAGATCCTCGAGCAGCAAAGGCAGGTGTTTGCAGCTCCAGGGAATACCCTGACGTCAGCAGTGGAGTAGCAGGATGAGGAAGATGTCCACGCTTGGGCTACTTGTGGCAAGAGCCTCCATCCCTGCCCTTGCCTGAGTGAGAGTTGCTGGAGCGCAGATGGAGGAAGGCCTTTGGACAGGTGCAAGGTAAGAATGATGCATGGTCGGCAGTCGTGGTGTAAACAGAAACATTTCTTGCAATCATCCTTACTGTTAGAGTAGTTTCACTTTCAGGTTTGAATAGCGTGAGCCTGGAAAGCCAATAGTCTAAATGTTCAGATGTCTGGTACCCAGTAGTAGACATGAACTCAAGTCTCTCATAGAAACATGAGGTTTTTTCCTTAAGCCAAGTGCTGGGAAGGGAATTTCTTCTGCAAAACTACTGTGCTTCTGCTGCTTGTTCCATTTTAGAAAGTTTCCTCCCTTGGCCCTGCCTTGATTGAATAGTCCTTTGTCTTCTATCTAGAAGCTCCAGGTTTTCTTCTTACAAGTTGTCTTTGTTTTCTTTGTCCACAGACAGGAGTCCCTGTTTTCCCAGAGCCATGTCGATCATCAGAAGCTGCTTGTGGCTGCGGATGCAGATGGCCACGAAAGGCCTAGAAGTAAAAACTGGAGCAATGTCGTGTCCAAGAAGATTTTCCCAGAGAAAAGCATCCTAGGAGCAGCAAGTGTCCTGTAGCTGCCAGTTTCCAGTATATGACTCTCAGGATGCTGTGGCGCTGCCAAAGGCGAAGAGGCTCAGAGAGCTGCCAGACACGATCCTCGAGAAGGAAAGGCAGATTTTAGGAGCTCCAGGGAATTCCCTGATGTCAGCAGTGGAGGAGCAGGATGAGGAAGATCTCGACGCTTGGGCTACTTGTGGCAAGAGTGTCCAAGGCTCCCAGTGCCTCCGTGAGAGCTGCAGGAGTGGAGTCAGAGGAAGGCCTTTGGACAGGACTCGCTGCTCCCTCAGAGCCATGGCTCTCAGCAGAACCGTCTCATTGCTGAGGATGCACCTGTCCAGGAAGAGCCTTGCAAAGGAGTAGGAGTCCAGCTCATTGCAGTAAGGGAATGGCTGAAGGATGTTTCCCAGGAGCAACTATGCTGAAGGTGCCAGTTGCAGTCCATGGCTCGCAGGATGCTGCAGCACTGCCATAGGAGAAGGGGTTTGGCATGGTGCTAGAGAAGGTCCTCGAGCCGCAAAGGCAGGTGTTTGCAGCTCCAGGGAATTCCTAGATGTCAGCAGTGGAAGATCAGGATGAGGAATATCTCCAGGCTTGGGCTACTTGTGGCAAGAGCCTCCATCCCTGCCCGAGCTTGGGTGAGAGTTGCCAGAGCGCAGACAGAGGAAGGCCTTTGGACAGGTGCAAGGTAAGAATGATGCATGGTCGGCAGTTGTGGTGTAAACAGAAACATTTCTTGCAATCATCCCTACTGTTAGAGTAGTTTCACTTTCCGGTTTGAATAGCGTGAGCCTGGAAAGCCAATAGTCTAAATGTTCAGATGTCTGGTACCCAATAGTAGACATGAACTCAAGTCTCTCATAGAAACATCAGGCGTTTTCCTTAAGCCAAGTGCTGGGAGGGGAATTTCTTCTGCAAAACTGCTCTGCTTCTGCTGCTTGTTCCATTTTAGAAAGTTTCCTGCTTTGGCCCTGCCTTGATTGAATAGTCCTTTGTCTTCTATCTAGAAGCTCCAGGTTTTCTTCTTACAAGTTGTCTTTGTTTTCTTTGTCCACAGACAGGAGTCCCTGCTCTCCCAGAGCCCTGTTGATCATCAGAACCTGCTTGTGGCTGAGGATGCAGATGGCCACGAAAGGCCTAGAAGTAAAATCGGCAGCAAGGTCGTGTGCAAGAAGATTTTCCCAGAGAAAAGCATCCTAGGAGCAGCAAGTGTCCTGGAGGTGCCAGTTGCCAGTATATGACTCCTAGGATGCTGTGGCGCTGCCAAAGGTGAAGAGGCTCAGAGAGCTGCCAGACATGATCCTCCAGCTGGAAAGGCAGATGTTTGGAGCTCCAGGGAATTCCCTGACGTCAGCAGTGGAGGAGCAGGATGAGGAAGATGTCCATGCTTGGGCTACTTGTGGCAAGAGTGTCCAAGGCTCCCAGTGCCTCCGTGAGAGCGGCAGGACTGGAGACGGAGGAAGGCCTTTGGACAGGTGCAAGGTAAGAATGATGCATGGTCCCCAGTTGTGGTGAGTACAGAAACATTTCTTCGAAGCATCTCTAGCTTTTGAAATAGTTTGACATTCCGGTTTGAATTGCGTGAGCCTGGAAAGCCAGTAGTCTAAATGTTCAGATGTCTGCTATCCAATAGTAGACATGAACTCAAGTCTCTCATAGAAACATCAGGCTTTTTCCTTAAGCCAAGTGCTGGGAGGGGAATTTCTTCTGCAAAAGTACTGTGCTTCTGCTGCTTGTTCCATTTTAGAAAGTTTCCTCCCTTGGCCCTGCCTTGATTGAATAGTCCTTTCTCTTCTAACTAGAAGCTCCAGGTTTTAATCTTACAAGTTGTCTTTGTTTTCTTTGTCCACTGACAGGAGTCCCTGCTCTCCCAGAGCCATGTCGATCATCAGAAGCTGCTTGTGGCTGCGGATGCAGATGGCCACAAAAGGCCTAGAAGTAAAATCTGGAGCAAGGTCGTGTGCAAGATTTTCCCAGAGAAAAGCATCCTAGGAGCAGCAAGTGTACTGGAGGTGCCAGTTGCCAGTATATGACTCCAAGGATGCTGTGGCACAGCCAAAGGTGAAGAGGCTCAGAGAGCTGCCAGACACGATCCTCGAGCAGCAAAGGCAGGTGTTTGCAGCTCCAGGGAATTCCCTGCCGTCAGCAGTGGAGGAGCAGGATGAGGAAGATCTCGACGCTTGGGCTACTTGTGGCAAGAGTGTCCAAGGCTCCCAGTGCCTCCGTGGGAGCTGCGGGACTGGAGGCGGAGGAAGGCCTTTGGGCAGGACTGGCTGCTCCCTCAGAGCCGCGGCTCTCAGCAGAACCGTCTCATTGCTGAGGATGCACCTGTCCAGGAAGAGCATTGCAGAGGAGTAGGAGTCCAGCTCATTGCAGTAAGGGAATGGCTGAGGGATGTTTCCCAGGAGCAACTTTGCTGGAGGTGCCAGTTCCAGTCCGTGACTTGCAGGATGCTGCAGCACTGCCATAGGAGAAGGCGTTTGGCATGATGCTAGAGAAGATCCTCGAGCAGCAAATGCAAGTGTTTGCAGCTCCAGGGAATTCCTAGATGTCAGCAGTGGAAGATCAGGATGAGGAATATCTCCAGGCTTGGGCTACTTGTGGCAAGAGCCTCCATCCCTGCCCGAGCTTGGGTGAGAGTTGCCAGAGCGCAGACGGAGGAAGGCCTTTGGACAGGTGCAAGGTAAGAATGATGCATGGTCGGCAGTCGTGGTGTAAACAGAAACATTTCTTGCAATCATCCCTACTGTTAGAGTAGTTTCACTTTCCGGTTTGAATAGCGTGAGCCTGGAAAGCCAATAGTCTAAGTGTTCAGATGTCTGGTACCCAATAGTAGACATGAACTCAAGTCTCTCATAGAAACATCAGGCTTTTTCCTTAAGCCAAGTGCTGGGAGGGGAATTTCTTCTGCAAAACTACTGTGCTTCTGCTGCTTGTTCCATTTTAGAAAGTTTCCTGCTTTGGCCCTGCCTTGATTGAATAGTCCTTTTTCTTCTAACTAGAAGCTCCAGGTTTTCTTCTTACAAGTTGTCTTTGTTTTCTTTGTCCACAGACAGGAGTCCCTGCTCTCCCAGAGCCATGTCGATCATCAGAAGCTTCTTGTGGCTGAGAATGCAGATGGCCACGAAAGGCCTAGGAGTAAAAACTGGAGCAAGGACGTGTGGAAGAAGATTTTCCTAGAGGAAAGCATCCTAGGAGAAGCAAGTGTCCTGGAGGTGCCAGTTGCCAGTATATGACTCCTAGGATGCTGTGGCGCTGCCAAAGGCAAAGAGGCTCAGAGATCTGCCAGACACGATCCTCCAGCAGGAAAGGCAGATGTTGGGAGCACCAGGGAATTCCCTGACGTCAGCAGTGGAGGAGCAGGATGAGGAAGATGTCCACGCTTGGGCTACTTGTGGCAAGAGTGTCCAAGGCTCCCAGTGCCTCCGTGGGAGCTGCAGGACTGGTGACAGAGGGCAACCATTGGGCAGGACTGGCTGCTCCCTCAGAGCTGTGGATCTCAGCAGAACCGTCTCATTGCTGAGGATGCACCTGTCCAGGAAGAGCATTGCAGAGGAGTAGGAGTCCAGCTCATTGCAGTAAGGGAATGGCTGAGGGATGTTTCCCAGGAGCAACTTTGCTGGAGGTGCCAGTTCCAGTCCGTGGCTCGCAGGATGCTGCAGCGCTGCCATAGGAGAAGGGGTTTTGCATGGTGCTAGAGAAGATCCTCGAGCAGCAAAGGCAGGTGTTTGCAGCTCCAGGGAATACCCTGACGTCAGCAGTGGAGTAGCAGGATGAGGAAGATGTCCACGCTTGGGCTACTTGTGGCAAGAGCCTCCATCCCTGCCCTTGCCTGGGTGAGAGTTGCCGGAGCGCAGATGGAGGAAGGCCTTTGGACAGGTGCAAGGTAAGAATGATGGATGGTCGGCAGTCGTGGTGTAAACAGAAACATTTCTTGCAATCATCCTTACTGTTAGAGTAGTTTCACTTTCCGGTTTGAATAGCGTGAGCCTGGAAAGCCAATAGTCTAAATGTTCAGATGTCTGGTACCCAGTAGTAGACATGAACTCAAGTCTCTCATAGAAACATGAGGTTTTTTCCTTAAGCCAAGTGCTGGGAAGGGAATTTCTTCTGCAAAACTACTGTGCTTCTGCTGCTTGTTCCATTTTAGAAAGTTTCCTCCCTTGGCCCTGCCTTGATTGAATAGTCCTTTTTCTTCTATCTAGAAGCTCCAGGTTTTCTTCTTACAAGTTGTCTTTGTTTTCTTTGTCCACAGACAGGAGTCCCTGTTTTCCCAGAGCCATGTCGATCATCAGAAGCTGCTTGTGGCTGCGGATGCAGATGGCCACGAAAGGCCTAGAAGTAAAAACTGGAGCAATGTCGTGTCCAAGAAGATTTTCCCAGAGAAAAGCATCCTAGGAGCAGCAAGTGTCCTGTAGCTGCCAGTTTCCAGTATATGACTCTCAGGATGCTGTGGCGCTGCCAAAGGCGAAGAGGATCAGAGAGCTGCCAGACACGATCCTCGAGCAGGAAAGGCAGATTTTAGGAGCTCCAGGGAATTCCCTGATGTCAGCAGTGGAGGAGCAGGATGAGGAAGATGTCCACGCTTGGGCTACTTGTGGCAAGACTGTCCAAGGCTCCCAGTGCCTCCGTGGGAGCTGCAGGAGTGGAGTCAGAGGAAGGCCTTTTGACAGGACTGGCTGCTCCCTCAGAGCCATGGCTCTCAGCAGAACCGTCTCATTGCTGAGGATGCACCTGTCCAGGAAGAGCCTTGCAGAGGAGTAGGAGTCCAGCTCATTGCAGTAAGGGAATGGCTGAGGGATGTTTCCCAGGAGCAACTATGCTGAAGGTGCCAGTTCCAGTCCATGGCTCGCAGGATGCTGCAGCACTGCCATAGGAGAAGGGGTTTGGCATGGTGCTAGAGAAGGTCCTCGAGCAGCAAAGGCAGGTGTTTGCAGCTCCAGGGAATACCCTGACGTCAGCAGTGGAGTAGCAGGATGAGGAAGATGTCCACGCTTGGGCTACTTGTGGCAAGGGCCTCCATCCTTGCTCTTGCCTGGGTGAGAGTTGCCGGAGCGCAGACGGAGGAAGGCCTTTGGACAGGTGCAAGGTAAGAATGATGCATGGTCGGCAGTCGTGGTGTAAACAGAAACATTTCTTGCAATCATCCCTACTGTTAGAGTAGTTTCACTTTCCGGTTTGAATAGCGTGAGCCTGGAAAGCCAATAGTCCAAATGTTCAGATGTCTGGTACCCAATAGTAGACATGAACTCAAGTCTCTCATAGAAACATCAGGCGTTTTCCTTAAGCCAAGTGCTGGGAGGGGAATTTCTTCTGCAATACTGCTGTGCTTCTGCTGCTTGTTCCATTTTAGAAAGTTTCCTCCCTTGGCTCTGCCTTGATTGAATAGTCCTTTCTCTTCTAACTAGAAGCTCCAGGTTTTCTTCTTACAAGTTGTCTTTGTTTTCTTTGTCCACAGACAGGAGTCCCTGCTCTCCCAGAGCCATGTCGATCATCAGAAGCTGCTTGTGGCTGCGGATGCAGATGGCCACAAAAGGCCTAGAAGTAAAATCTGCAGCAAGGTTGTGTGCAAGAAGATTTTCCCAGAGAAAAGCATCCTAGGAGCAGCAAGTGTCCTGGAGGTGCCAGTTGCCAGTATATGACTCCTAGGATGCTGTTGTGCTTCCAAAGTGTAAGAGGCTCAGAGAGCTGCCAGACACGATCCTCGAGCAGGAAAGGCAGATGTTGGGAGCTCCAGGGAATTCCCTAATGTCAGCAGTGGAGGAGCAGGATGAGGAAGATGTCCACGCTTGGGCTACTTGTGGCAAGAGTGTCCAAGGCTCCCAGTGCCTCCGTGGGAGCTGCAGGACTGGTGACGGAGGAAGGCCTTTGGGCAGGACTGGCTGCTCCCTCAGAGCCGTGGCTCTCAGCAGAACCGTCTCATTGCTGAGGATGCACCTATCCAGGAAGAGCCTTGCAAAGGTGTAGGAGTCCAGCTCATTGCAGTAAGGGAATGGCTGAAGGATGTTTCCCAGGAGCAACTATGCTGAAGGTGCCAGTTCCAGTCCATGGCTCGCAGGATGCTGCAGCACTGCCATAGGAGAAGGGGTTTGGCATGGTGCTAGAGAAGATCCTCGAGCAGCAAAGGCAAGTGTTTGCAGCTCCAGGGAATTCCTAGATGTCAGCAGTGGAAGATCAGGATGAGGAATATCTCCAGGCTTGGGCTACTTGTGGCAAGAGCCTCCATCCCTGCCCGAGCTTGGGTGAGAGTTGCCAGAGCGCAGACGGAGGAAGGCCTTTGGACAGGTGCAAGGTAAGAATGATGCATGGTCGGCAGTCGTGGTGTGAGCAGAAACATTTCTTGCAATCGCCTCTAGCTTTTAGAGTAGTTTCACTTTCCGGTTTGAATAGTGTGAGCCTGGAAAGCCAATAGTCTAAATGTTCAGATGTCTGGTACCCAATAGTAGACATGAACTCAAGTCTCTCATAGAAACATCAGGCTTTTTCCTTAAGCCAAGTGCTGGGAGGGGAATTTCTTCTGCAAAACTGCTCTGCTTCTGCTGCTTGTTCCATTTTAGAAAGTTTCCTGCTTTGGCCCTGCCTTGATTGAATAGTCCTTTGTCTTCTAACTAGAAGCTCCAGGTTTTCTTCTTACAAGTTGTCTTTGTTTTCTTTGTCCACAGACAGGAGTCCCTGCTCTCCCAGAGCCCTGTTGATCATCAGAACCTGCTTGTGGCTGAGGATGCAGATGGCCACGAAAGGCCTAGAAGTAAAATCGGCAGCAATGTCGTGTGCAAGAAGATTTTCCCAGAGAAAAGCATCCTAGGAGCAGCAAGTGTCCTGGAGGTGCCAGTTGCCAGTATATGACTCCTAGGATGCTGTGGCGCTGCCAAAGGTGAAGAGGCTCAGAGAGCTGCCAGACATGATCCTCCAGCTGGAAAGGCAGATGTTGGGAGCTCCAGGGAATTCCCTGATGTCAGCAGTGGAGGAGCAGGATGAGGAAGATGTCCACGCTTGGGCTACTTGTGGCAAGAGTGTCCAAGGCTCCCAGTGCCTCCGTGAGAGCGGCAGGACTGGAGACGGAGGAAGGCCTTTGGACAGGTGCAAGGTAAGAATGATGCATGGTCGGCAGTCGTGGTGTAAACAGAAACATTTCTTGCAATCATCCCTTCTGTTAGAATCGTTTCACTTTCCGGTTTGAATAGCGTGAGCATGGAAAGCCAATAGTCTAAATGTTCAGATGTCTGGTACCCAGTAGTAGACATGAACTCAAGTCTCTCATAGAAACATGAGGTTTTTTCCTTAAGCCAAGTGCTGGGAGGGGAATTTCTTCTGCAAAAGTACTGTGCTTCTGCTGCTTGTTCCATTTTAGAAAGTTTCCTCCCTTGGCCCTGCCTTGATTGAATAGTCCTTTCTCTTCTAACTAGAAGCTCCAGGTTTTCTTCTTACAAGTTGTCTTTGTTTTCTTTGTCCACAGACAGGAGTCCCTGTTTTCCCAGAGCCATGTCGATCATCAGAAGCTGCTTGTGGCTGCGGATGCAGATGGCCACGAAAGGCCTAGAAGTAAAATCTGCAGCAAGGTTGTGTGCAAGAAGATTTTCCCAGAGAAAAGCATCCTAGGAGCAGCAAGTGTCCTGGAGCTGCCAGTTGCCAGTATATGACTCCTAGGATGTTGTTGCGCTTCCAAAGTTGAAGAGGCTCAGAGATCTGCCAGACACGATCCTCGAGCAGGAAAGGAAGATGTTGGGAGCTCCAGGGAATTCCCTGATGTCAGCAGTGGAGGAGCAGGATGAGGAAGATGTCCACGCTTGGGCTACTTGTGGCAAGAGTGTCCAAGGCTCCCAGTGCCTCCGTGGGAGCTGCATGACTAGTGACGGAGGAAGGCCTTTGGGCAGGACTGGCTCCTCCCTCAGAGCCATGGCTCTCAGCAGAACCGTCTCATTGCTGAGGATGCACCTGTCCAGGAAGAGCATTGCAGAGGAGTAGGAGTCCAGCTCATTGCAGTAAGGGAATGGCTGAGGGATGTTTCCCAGGAGCAACTTTGCTGGAGGTGCCAGTTCCAGTCCGTGGCTCGCAGGATGCTGCAGCACTGCCATAGGAGAAGGGGTTTTGCATGGTGCTAGAGAAGATCCTCGAGCAGCAAAGGCAGGTGTTTGCAGCTCCAGGGAATACCCTGACGTCAGCAGTGGAGTAGCAGGATGAGGAAGATGTCCACGCTTGGGCTACTTGTGGCAAGAGCCTCCATCCCTGCCCTTGCCTGGGTGAGAGTTGCCGGAGCGCAGATGGAGGAAGGCCTTTGGACAGGTGCAAGGTAAGAATGATGGATGGTCGGCAGTTGTGGTGTAAACAGAAACATTTCTTGCAATCATCCCTTCTGTTAGAATAGTTTCACTTTCCGGTTTGAATAGCGTGAGCCTGGAAAGCCAATAGTCTAAATGTTCAGATGTCTGGTACCCAGTAGTAGACATGAACTCAAGTCTCTCATAGAAACATGAGGTTTTTTCCTTAAGCCAAGTGCTGGGAAGGGAATTTCTTCTGCAAAACTACTGTGCTTCTGCTGCTTGTTCCATTTTAGAAAGTTTCCTCCCTTGGCCCTGCCTTGTTTGAATAGTCCTTTCTCTTCTAACTAGAAGCTCCAGGTTTTCTTCTTACAAGTTGTCTTTGTTTTCTTTGTCCACAGACAGGAGTCCCTGCTCTCCCAGAGCCATGTCGATCATCAGAAGCTGCTTGTGGCTGAGAATGCAGATGGCCACGAAAGGCCTAGAAGTAAAAACTGGAGCAATGTCGTGTGCAAGAAGATTTTCCCAGAGAAAAGCATCCTAGGAGCGGCAAGTGTCATGTAGCTGCCAGTTTCCAGTATATGACTCTCAGGATGCTGTGGCGCTGCCAAAGGCGAAGAGGATCAGAGAGCTGCCAGACACGATCCTCCAGCAGGAAAGGCAGATTTTAGGAGCTCCAGGGAATTCCCTGACGTCAGCAGTGGAGGAGCAGGATGAGGAAGATGTCCACGCTTGGGCTACTTGTGGCAAGAGTGTCCAAGGCTCCCAGTGCCTCCGTGAGAGCTGCAGGAGTGGAGTCAGAGGAAGGCCTTTGGGCAGGACTGGCTCCTCCCTCAGAGCCATGGCTCTCAGCAGAACCGTCTCATTGCTGAGGATGCACCTGTCCAGGAAGAGCCTTGCAGAGGAGTAGGAGTCCAGCTCATTGCAGTAAGGGAATGGCTGAATGATGTTTCCCAGGAGCAACTATGCTGAAGGTGCCAGTTCCAGTCCATGGCTCGCAGGATGCTGCAGCACTGCCATAGGAGAAGGGGTTTGGCATGGTGCTAGAGAAGGTCCTCGAGCAGCAAAAGCAGGTGTTTGCAGCTCCAGGGAATACCCTGACGTCAGCAGTGGAGTAGAAGGATGAGGAAGATGTGCACGCTTGGGCTACTTGTGGCAAGAGCCTCTATCCCTGCCCTTGCCTGGGTGAGAGTTGCCAGAGCGCAGACGGAGGAAGGCCTTTGGACAGGTGCAAGGTAAGAATGATGGATGGTCGGCAGTCGTGGTGTAAACAGAAACATTTCTTGCAATCATCCCTACTGTTAGAGTAGTTTCACTTTCCGGTTTGAATAGTGTGAGCCTGGAAAGCCAATAGTCTAAATGTTCAGATGTCTGGTTCCCAGTAGTAGACATGAACTCAAGTCTCTCTTAGAAACATGAGGTTTTTTCCTTAAGCCAAGTGCTGGGAAGGGAATTTCTTCTGCAAAAGTACTGTGCTTCTGCTGCGTGTTCCATTTTAGAAAGTTTCCTCCCTTGGCCCTGCCTTGATTGAATAGTCCTTTGTCTTCTATCTAGAAGCTCCAGGTTTTCTTCTTACAAGTTGTCTTTGTTTTCTTTGTCCACAGACAGGAGTCCCTGCTCTCCCAGAGCCATGTCGATCATCAGAAGCTGCTTGTGGCTGCGGATGCAGATGGCCACGAAAGGCCTAGAAGTAAAAACTGGAGCAATGTCGTGTCCAAGAAGATTTTCCCAGAGAAAAGCATCCTAGGAGCAGCAAGTGTCCTGTAGCTGCCAGTTTCCAGTATATGACTCTCAGGATGCTGTGGCGCTGCCAAAGGCGAAGAGGATCAGAGAGCTGCCAGACACGATCCTCCAGCAGGAAAGGCAGATTTTAGGAGCTCCAGGGAATTCCCTGATGTCAGCAGTGGAGGAGCAGGATGAGGAAGATCTCGATGCTTGGGCTACTTGTGGCAAGAGTGTCCGAGGCTCCCAGTGCCTCCGTGGGAGCTGCAGGAGTGGAGTCAGAGGAAGGCCTTTGGACAGGACTCGCTGCTCCCTCAGAGCCATGGCTCTCAGCAGAACCGTCTCATTGCTGAGGATGCACCTGTCCAGGAAGAGCCTTGCAAAGGAGTAGGAGTCCAGCTCATTGCAGTAAGGGAATGGCTGAAGGATGTTTCCCAGGAGCAACTATGCTGAAGGTGCCAGTTCCAGTCCATGGCTCGCAGGATGCTGCAGCACTGCCATAGGAGAAGGGGTTTGGCATGGTGCTAGAGAAGATCCTCGAGCCGCAAAGGCAGGTGTTTGCAGCTCCAGGGAATTCCTAGATGTCAGCAGTGGAAGATCAGGATGAGGAATATCTCCAGGCTTGGGCTACTTGTGGCAAGAGCCTCCATCCCTGCCCGAGCTTGGGTGAGAGTTGCCAGAGCGCAGACGGAGGAAGGCCTTTGGACAGGTGCAAGGTAAGAATGATGCATGGTCGGCAGTCGTGGTGCGAGCAGAAACATTTCTTGCAATCGCCTCTAGCTTTTAGAGTAGTTTCACTTTCCGGTTTGAATAGTGTGAGCCTGCAAAGCCAATAGTCTAAATGTTCAGATGTCTGGTACCCAGTAGTAGACATGAACTCAAGTCTCTCATAGAAACATGAGGTTTTTTCCTTAAGCCAAGTGCTGGGAGGGGAATTTCTTCTGCAAATCTACTGTGCTTCTGCTGCTTGTTCCATTTTAGAAAGTTTCCTCCCTTGGCCCTGCCTTGATTGAATAGTCCTTTCTCTTCTAACTAGAAGCTCCAGGTTTTAATCTTACAAGTTGTCTTTGTTTTCTTTGTCCACAGACAGGAGTCCCTGCTCTCCCAGAGCCCTGTTGATCATCAGAACCTGCTTGTGGCTGAGAATGCAGATGGCCACGAAAGGCCTAGAAGTAAAAACTGGAGCAAGGTTGTATGCAAGAAGATTTTCCCAGAGAAAAGCATCCTAGGAGCAGCAAGTGTCCTGGAGGTGCCAGTTGCCAGTATATGACTCCTAGGATGCTGTGGCGCTGCCAAAGTTGAAGAGGCTCAGAGAGCTGCCAGACATGATCCTCCAGCTGGAAAGGCAGATGTTGGGAGCTCCAGGGAATTCCCTGACGTCAGCAGTGGAGGAGCAGGATGAGGAAGATGTCCACGCTTGGGCTACTTGTGGCAAGAGTGTCCGAGGCTCCCAGTGCCTCCGTGAGAGCGGCAGGACTGGAGACGGAGGAAGGCCTTTGGACAGGTGCAAGGTAAGAATGATGCATGGTCCCCAGTTGTGGTGAGTACAGAAACATTTCTTCCAAGCATCTCTAGCTTTTGAAATAGTTTGACATTCCGGTTTGAATTGCGTGAGCCTGGAAAGCCAGTAGTCTAAATGTTCAGATGTCTGCTATCCAATAGTAGACATGAACTCAAGT
Source organism: Aphelocoma coerulescens (assembly GCF_041296385.1). NCBI lineage: Eukaryota > Metazoa > Chordata > Aves > Passeriformes > Corvidae > Aphelocoma > Aphelocoma coerulescens. The sequence goes on along the minus strand of NW_027184059.1, from coordinate 994,472 downwards.
CTCTCATAGAAACATCAGACTTTTTCCTTAAGCCAAGTGCTGGGAAGGGAATTTCTTCTGCAAAACTACTGTGCTTCTGCTGCTTGTTCCATTTTAGAAAGTTTCCTGCTTTGGCCCTGCCTTGATTGAATAGTCCTTTCTCTTCTATCTAGAAGCTCCAGGTTTTCTTCTTACAAGTTGTCTTTGTTTTATTTGTCCACAGACAGGAGTCCCTGCTCTCCCAGAGCCATGTCGATCATCAGAAGCTGCTCGTGGCCGCGGATGCACATGGCCACGAAAGACCTAGAAGTAAAATCTGGAGCAAGGTCGTATGCAAGAAGATTTTCCCAGAGAAAAGCATCCTAGGAGCAGCAAGTGTCCTGGAGGTGCCAGTTGCCAGTATATGACTCCTAGGATGCTGTGGCGCTGCCAAAGTTGAAGAGGCTCAGAGAGCTGCCAGACACGATCCTCGAGCAGGAAAGGCAGATGTTGGGAGCTCCAGGGAATTCCCTGTTGTCAGCAGTGGCGGAGCAGGATGAGGAAGATGTCCACGCTTGGGCTACTTGTGGCAAGAGCCTCCATCCTTGCCCTTGCCTGGGTGAGAGTTGCCAGAGCGCAGACGGAGGAAGGCCTTTGGACAGGTGCAAGGTAAGAATGATGCATGGTCGGCAGTCGTGGTGTAAACAGAAACATTTCTTGCAATCATCCCTACTGTTAGAGTAGTTTCACTTTCCGGTTTGAATAGCGTGAGCATGGAAAGCCAATAGTCTAAATGTTCAGATGTCTGGTACCCAATAGTAGACATGAACTCAAGTCTCTCATAGAAACATCAGGCTTTTTCCTTAAGCCAAGTGCTGGGAGGGGAATTTCTTCTGCAAAACTACTGTGCTTCTGCTGCTTGTTCCATTTTAGAAAGTTTCCTCCCTTGGCCCTGCCTTGATTGAATAGTCCTTTTTTTTCTAACTAGAAGCTCCAGGTTTTCTTCTTACAAGTTGTCTTTGTTTTCTTTGTCCACAGACAGGAGTCCCTGCTCTCCCAGAGCCATGTCGATCATCAGAACCTGCTTGTGGCTGAGGATGCAGATGGCCACCAAAGGCCTAGGAGTAAAAACTGGAGCAAGGACGTGTGCAAGAAGATTTTCCCAGAGGAAAGCATCCTAGGAGCAGCAAGTGTCCTGGAGGTGCCAGTTGCCAGTATATGACTCCTAGGATGCTGTGGCGCTGCCAAAGGCAAAGAGGCTCAGAGAGCTGCCAGACACGATCCTCGAGCAGGAAAGGCAGATGTTGGGAGCACCAGGGAATTCCCTGACGTCAGCAGTGGAGGAGCAGGATGAGGAAGATGTCCACGCTTGGGCTACTTGTGGCAAGAGTGTCCAAGGCTCCCAGTGCCTCCGTGGGAGCTGCAGGACTGGTGACGGAGGACAACCATTGGGCAGGACTGGCTGCTCCCTCAGAGCCGTGGCTCTCAGCAGAACCGTCTCATTGCTGAGGATGCACCTGTCCAGGAAGAGCATTGCAGAGGAGTAGGAGTCCAGCTCATTGCAGTAAGGGAATGGCTGAGGTATGTTTCCCAGGAGTAACTTTGCTGGAGGTGCCAGTTCCAGTCCGTGGCTCGCAGGATGCTGCAGCACTGCCATAGGAGAAGGGGTTTTGCATGGTGCTAGAGAAGGTCCTCGAGCAGCAAAGGCAGGTGTTTGCAGCTCCAGGGAATACCCTGACGTCAGGAGTGGAGTAGCAGGATGAGGAAGATGTCCACGCTTGGGCTACTTGTGGCAAGAGCCTCCATCCCTGCCCTTGCCTGGGTGAGAGTTGCCGGAGTGCAGATGGAGGAAGGCCTTTGGACAGGTGCAAGGTAAGAATGATGGATGGTCGGCAGTCGTGGTGTAAACAGAAACATTTCTTGCAATCATCCCTTCTGTTAGAATAGTTTCACTTTCCGGTTTGAATAGCGTGAGCCTGGAAAGCCAATAGTCTAAATGTTCAGATGTCTGGTACCCAGTAGTAGACATGAACTCAAGTCTCTCATAGAAACATGAGGTTTTTTCCTTAAGCCAAGTGCTGGGAAGGGAATTTCTTCTGCAAAACTACTGTGCTTCTGCTGCTTGTTCCATTTTAGAAAGTTTCCTCCCTTGGCCCTGCCTTGTTTGAATAGTCCTTTCTCTTCTAACTAGAAGCTCCAGGTTTTCTTCTTACAAGTTGTCTTTGTTTTCTTTGTCCACAGACAGGAGTCCCTGCTCTCCCAGAGCCCTGTTGATCATCAGAACCTGCTTGTGGCTGAGAATGCAGATGGCCACGAAAGGCCTAGAAGTAAAAACTGGAGCAATGTCGTGTCCAAGAAGATTTTCCCAGAGAAAAGCATCCTAGGAGCGGCAAGTGTCATGTAGCTGCCAGTTTCCAGTATATGACTCTCAGGATGCTGTGGCGCTGCCAAAGGCGAAGAGGATCAGAGAGCTGCCAGACACGATCCTCCAGCAGGAAAGGCAGATTTTAGGAGCTCCAGGGAATTCCCTGACGTCAGCAGTGGAGGAGCAGGATGAGGAAGATGTCCACGCTTGGGCTACTTGTGGCAAGAGTGTCCAAGGCTCCCAGTGCCTCCGTGAGAGCTGCAGGAGTGGAGTCAGAGGAAGGCCTTTGGACAGGTGCAAGGTAAGAATGATGCATGGTCCCCAGTTGTGGTGAATACAGAAACATTTCTTCGAAGCATCTCTAGCTTTTGAAATAGTTTGACATTCCGGTTTGAATTGCGTGAGCCTGGAAAGCCAGTAGTCTAAATGTTCAGATGTCTGCTATCCAATAGTAGACATGAACTCAAGTCTCTCATAGAAACATCAGGCTTTTTCCTTAAGCCAAGTGCGGGGAGGGGAATTTCTTCTGCAAAACTACTGTGCTTCTGCTGCTTGTTCCATTTTAGAAAGTTTCCTGCTTTGGCCCTGCCTTGATTGAATTGTCCTTTCTCTTCTAACTAGAAGCTCCAGGTTTTAATCTTACAAGTTGTCTTTGTTTTCTTTGTCCACAGACAGGAGTCCCTGCTCTCCCAGAGCCATGTCGATCATCAGAAGCTTCTTGTGGCTGAGAATGCAGATGGCCTAGGAGTAAAAACTGGAGCAAGGACGTGTGCAAGAAGTTTTTCCTAGAGGAAAGCATCCTAGGAGCAGCAAGTGTCCTGGAGGTGCCAGTTGCCAGTATATGACTCCTAGGATGCTGTGGCGCTGCCAAAGGCAAAGAGGCTCAGAGATCTGCCAGACACGATCCTCCAGCAGGAAAGGCAGATGTTGGGAGCACCAGGGAATTCCCTGACGTCAGCAGTGGAGGAGCAGGATGAGGAAGATGTCCACGCTTGGGCTACTTGTGGCAAGAGTGTCCAAGGCTCCCAGTGCCTCCGTGGGAGCTGCAGGACTGGTGACAGAGGACAACCATTGGGCAGGACTGGCTGCTTCCTCAGAGCTGTGGCTCTCAGCAGAACTGTCTCATTGCTGAGGATGCACCTGTCCAGGAAGAGCATTGCAGAGGAGTAGGAGTCCAGCTCATTGCAGTAAGGGAATGGCTGAGGGATGTTTCCCAGGAGCAACTTTGCTGGAGGTGCCAGTTCCAGTCCGTGGCTTGCAGGATGCTGCAGCACTGCCATAGGAGAAGGGGTTTTGCATGGTGCTAGAGAAGATCCTCGAGCAGCAAAGGCAGGTGTTTGCAGCTCCAGGGAATACCCTGACGTCAGCAGTAGAGTAGCAGGATGAGGAAGATGTCCACGCTTGGGCTACTTGTGGCAAGAGCCTCCATCCCTGCCCTTGCCTGAGTGAGAGTTGCTGGAGCGCAGATGGAGGAAGGCCTTTGGACAGGTGCAAGGTAAGAATGATGCATGGTCGGCAGTCGTGGTGTAAACAGAAACATTTCTTGCAATCATCCTTACTGTTAGAGTAGTTTCACTTTCAGGTTTGAATAGCGTGAGCCTGGAAAGCCAATAGTCTAAATGTTCAGATGTCTGGTACCCAGTAGTAGACATGAACTCAAGTCTCTCATAGAAACATGAGGTTTTTTCCTTAAGCCAAGTGCTGGGAAGGGAATTTCTTCTGCAAAACTACTGTGCTTCTGCTGCTTGTTCCATTTTAGAAAGTTTCCTCCCTTGGCCCTGCCTTGATTGAATAGTCCTTTGTCTTCTATCTAGAAGCTCCAGGTTTTCTTCTTACAAGTTGTCTTTGTTTTCTTTGTCCACAGACAGGAGTCCCTGTTTTCCCAGAGCCATGTCGATCATCAGAAGCTGCTTGTGGCTGCGGATGCAGATGGCCACGAAAGGCCTAGAAGTAAAAACTGGAGCAATGTCGTGTCCAAGAAGATTTTCCCAGAGAAAAGCATCCTAGGAGCAGCAAGTGTCCTGTAGCTGCCAGTTTCCAGTATATGACTCTCAGGATGCTGTGGCGCTGCCAAAGGCGAAGAGGCTCAGAGAGCTGCCAGACACGATCCTCGAGAAGGAAAGGCAGATTTTAGGAGCTCCAGGGAATTCCCTGATGTCAGCAGTGGAGGAGCAGGATGAGGAAGATCTCGACGCTTGGGCTACTTGTGGCAAGAGTGTCCAAGGCTCCCAGTGCCTCCGTGAGAGCTGCAGGAGTGGAGTCAGAGGAAGGCCTTTGGACAGGACTCGCTGCTCCCTCAGAGCCATGGCTCTCAGCAGAACCGTCTCATTGCTGAGGATGCACCTGTCCAGGAAGAGCCTTGCAAAGGAGTAGGAGTCCAGCTCATTGCAGTAAGGGAATGGCTGAAGGATGTTTCCCAGGAGCAACTATGCTGAAGGTGCCAGTTGCAGTCCATGGCTCGCAGGATGCTGCAGCACTGCCATAGGAGAAGGGGTTTGGCATGGTGCTAGAGAAGGTCCTCGAGCCGCAAAGGCAGGTGTTTGCAGCTCCAGGGAATTCCTAGATGTCAGCAGTGGAAGATCAGGATGAGGAATATCTCCAGGCTTGGGCTACTTGTGGCAAGAGCCTCCATCCCTGCCCGAGCTTGGGTGAGAGTTGCCAGAGCGCAGACAGAGGAAGGCCTTTGGACAGGTGCAAGGTAAGAATGATGCATGGTCGGCAGTTGTGGTGTAAACAGAAACATTTCTTGCAATCATCCCTACTGTTAGAGTAGTTTCACTTTCCGGTTTGAATAGCGTGAGCCTGGAAAGCCAATAGTCTAAATGTTCAGATGTCTGGTACCCAATAGTAGACATGAACTCAAGTCTCTCATAGAAACATCAGGCGTTTTCCTTAAGCCAAGTGCTGGGAGGGGAATTTCTTCTGCAAAACTGCTCTGCTTCTGCTGCTTGTTCCATTTTAGAAAGTTTCCTGCTTTGGCCCTGCCTTGTTTGAATAGTCCTTTGTCTTCTATCTAGAAGCTCCAGGTTTTCTTCTTACAAGTTGTCTTTGTTTTCTTTGTCCACAGACAGGAGTCCCTGCTCTCCCAGAGCCCTGTTGATCATCAGAACCTGCTTGTGGCTGAGGATGCAGATGGCCACGAAAGGCCTAGAAGTAAAATCGGCAGCAAGGTCGTGTGCAAGAAGATTTTCCCAGAGAAAAGCATCCTAGGAGCAGCAAGTGTCCTGGAGGTGCCAGTTGCCAGTATATGACTCCTAGGATGCTGTGGCGCTGCCAAAGGTGAAGAGGCTCAGAGAGCTGCCAGACATGATCCTCCAGCTGGAAAGGCAGATGTTTGGAGCTCCAGGGAATTCCCTGACGTCAGCAGTGGAGGAGCAGGATGAGGAAGATGTCCATGCTTGGGCTACTTGTGGCAAGAGTGTCCAAGGCTCCCAGTGCCTCCGTGAGAGCGGCAGGACTGGAGACGGAGGAAGGCCTTTGGACAGGTGCAAGGTAAGAATGATGCATGGTCCCCAGTTGTGGTGAGTACAGAAACATTTCTTCGAAGCATCTCTAGCTTTTGAAATAGTTTGACATTCCGGTTTGAATTGCGTGAGCCTGGAAAGCCAGTAGTCTAAATGTTCAGATGTCTGCTATCCAATAGTAGACATGAACTCAAGTCTCTCATAGAAACATCAGGCTTTTTCCTTAAGCCAAGTGCTGGGAGGGGAATTTCTTCTGCAAAAGTACTGTGCTTCTGCTGCTTGTTCCATTTTAGAAAGTTTCCTCCCTTGGCCCTGCCTTGATTGAATAGTCCTTTCTCTTCTAACTAGAAGCTCCAGGTTTTAATCTTACAAGTTGTCTTTGTTTTCTTTGTCCACTGACAGGAGTCCCTGCTCTCCCAGAGCCATGTCGATCATCAGAAGCTGCTTGTGGCTGCGGATGCAGATGGCCACAAAAGGCCTAGAAGTAAAATCTGGAGCAAGGTCGTGTGCAAGATTTTCCCAGAGAAAAGCATCCTAGGAGCAGCAAGTGTACTGGAGGTGCCAGTTGCCAGTATATGACTCCAAGGATGCTGTGGCACAGCCAAAGGTGAAGAGGCTCAGAGAGCTGCCAGACACGATCCTCGAGCAGCAAAGGCAGGTGTTTGCAGCTCCAGGGAATTCCCTGCCGTCAGCAGTGGAGGAGCAGGATGAGGAAGATCTCGACGCTTGGGCTACTTGTGGCAAGAGTGTCCAAGGCTCCCAGTGCCTCCGTGGGAGCTGCGGGACTGGAGGCGGAGGAAGGCCTTTGGGCAGGACTGGCTGCTCCCTCAGAGCCGCGGCTCTCAGCAGAACCGTCTCATTGCTGAGGATGCACCTGTCCAGGAAGAGCATTGCAGAGGAGTAGGAGTCCAGCTCATTGCAGTAAGGGAATGGCTGAGGGATGTTTCCCAGGAGCAACTTTGCTGGAGGTGCCAGTTCCAGTCCGTGACTTGCAGGATGCTGCAGCACTGCCATAGGAGAAGGCGTTTGGCATGATGCTAGAGAAGATCCTCGAGCAGCAAATGCAAGTGTTTGCAGCTCCAGGGAATTCCTAGATGTCAGCAGTGGAAGATCAGGATGAGGAATATCTCCAGGCTTGGGCTACTTGTGGCAAGAGCCTCCATCCCTGCCCGAGCTTGGGTGAGAGTTGCCAGAGCGCAGACGGAGGAAGGCCTTTGGACAGGTGCAAGGTAAGAATGATGCATGGTCGGCAGTCGTGGTGTAAACAGAAACATTTCTTGCAATCATCCCTACTGTTAGAGTAGTTTCACTTTCCGGTTTGAATAGCGTGAGCCTGGAAAGCCAATAGTCTAAGTGTTCAGATGTCTGGTACCCAATAGTAGACATGAACTCAAGTCTCTCATAGAAACATCAGGCTTTTTCCTTAAGCCAAGTGCTGGGAGGGGAATTTCTTCTGCAAAACTACTGTGCTTCTGCTGCTTGTTCCATTTTAGAAAGTTTCCTGCTTTGGCCCTGCCTTGATTGAATAGTCCTTTTTCTTCTAACTAGAAGCTCCAGGTTTTCTTCTTACAAGTTGTCTTTGTTTTCTTTGTCCACAGACAGGAGTCCCTGCTCTCCCAGAGCCATGTCGATCATCAGAAGCTTCTTGTGGCTGAGAATGCAGATGGCCACGAAAGGCCTAGGAGTAAAAACTGGAGCAAGGACGTGTGGAAGAAGATTTTCCTAGAGGAAAGCATCCTAGGAGAAGCAAGTGTCCTGGAGGTGCCAGTTGCCAGTATATGACTCCTAGGATGCTGTGGCGCTGCCAAAGGCAAAGAGGCTCAGAGATCTGCCAGACACGATCCTCCAGCAGGAAAGGCAGATGTTGGGAGCACCAGGGAATTCCCTGACGTCAGCAGTGGAGGAGCAGGATGAGGAAGATGTCCACGCTTGGGCTACTTGTGGCAAGAGTGTCCAAGGCTCCCAGTGCCTCCGTGGGAGCTGCAGGACTGGTGACAGAGGGCAACCATTGGGCAGGACTGGCTGCTCCCTCAGAGCTGTGGATCTCAGCAGAACCGTCTCATTGCTGAGGATGCACCTGTCCAGGAAGAGCATTGCAGAGGAGTAGGAGTCCAGCTCATTGCAGTAAGGGAATGGCTGAGGGATGTTTCCCAGGAGCAACTTTGCTGGAGGTGCCAGTTCCAGTCCGTGGCTCGCAGGATGCTGCAGCGCTGCCATAGGAGAAGGGGTTTTGCATGGTGCTAGAGAAGATCCTCGAGCAGCAAAGGCAGGTGTTTGCAGCTCCAGGGAATACCCTGACGTCAGCAGTGGAGTAGCAGGATGAGGAAGATGTCCACGCTTGGGCTACTTGTGGCAAGAGCCTCCATCCCTGCCCTTGCCTGGGTGAGAGTTGCCGGAGCGCAGATGGAGGAAGGCCTTTGGACAGGTGCAAGGTAAGAATGATGGATGGTCGGCAGTCGTGGTGTAAACAGAAACATTTCTTGCAATCATCCTTACTGTTAGAGTAGTTTCACTTTCCGGTTTGAATAGCGTGAGCCTGGAAAGCCAATAGTCTAAATGTTCAGATGTCTGGTACCCAGTAGTAGACATGAACTCAAGTCTCTCATAGAAACATGAGGTTTTTTCCTTAAGCCAAGTGCTGGGAAGGGAATTTCTTCTGCAAAACTACTGTGCTTCTGCTGCTTGTTCCATTTTAGAAAGTTTCCTCCCTTGGCCCTGCCTTGATTGAATAGTCCTTTGTCTTCTATCTAGAAGCTCCAGGTTTTCTTCTTACAAGTTGTCTTTGTTTTCTTTGTCCACAGACAGGAGTCCCTGTTTTCCCAGAGCCATGTCGATCATCAGAAGCTGCTTGTGGCTGCGGATGCAGATGGCCACGAAAGGCCTAGAAGTAAAAACTGGAGCAATGTCGTGTCCAAGAAGATTTTCCCAGAGAAAAGCATCCTAGGAGCAGCAAGTGTCCTGTAGCTGCCAGTTTCCAGTATATGACTCTCAGGATGCTGTGGCGCTGCCAAAGGCGAAGAGGATCAGAGAGCTGCCAGACACGATCCTCGAGCAGGAAAGGCAGATTTTAGGAGCTCCAGGGAATTCCCTGATGTCAGCAGTGGAGGAGCAGGATGAGGAAGATGTCCACGCTTGGGCTACTTGTGGCAAGACTGTCCAAGGCTCCCAGTGCCTCCGTGGGAGCTGCAGGAGTGGAGTCAGAGGAAGGCCTTTTGACAGGACTGGCTGCTCCCTCAGAGCCATGGCTCTCAGCAGAACCGTCTCATTGCTGAGGATGCACCTGTCCAGGAAGAGCCTTGCAGAGGAGTAGGAGTCCAGCTCATTGCAGTAAGGGAATGGCTGAGGGATGTTTCCCAGGAGCAACTATGCTGAAGGTGCCAGTTCCAGTCCATGGCTCGCAGGATGCTGCAGCACTGCCATAGGAGAAGGGGTTTGGCATGGTGCTAGAGAAGGTCCTCGAGCAGCAAAGGCAGGTGTTTGCAGCTCCAGGGAATACCCTGACGTCAGCAGTGGAGTAGCAGGATGAGGAAGATGTCCACGCTTGGGCTACTTGTGGCAAGGGCCTCCATCCTTGCTCTTGCCTGGGTGAGAGTTGCCGGAGCGCAGACGGAGGAAGGCCTTTGGACAGGTGCAAGGTAAGAATGATGCATGGTCGGCAGTCGTGGTGTAAACAGAAACATTTCTTGCAATCATCCCTACTGTTAGAGTAGTTTCACTTTCCGGTTTGAATAGCGTGAGCCTGGAAAGCCAATAGTCCAAATGTTCAGATGTCTGGTACCCAATAGTAGACATGAACTCAAGTCTCTCATAGAAACATCAGGCGTTTTCCTTAAGCCAAGTGCTGGGAGGGGAATTTCTTCTGCAATACTGCTGTGCTTCTGCTGCTTGTTCCATTTTAGAAAGTTTCCTCCCTTGGCTCTGCCTTGATTGAATAGTCCTTTCTCTTCTAACTAGAAGCTCCAGGTTTTCTTCTTACAAGTTGTCTTTGTTTTCTTTGTCCACAGACAGGAGTCCCTGCTCTCCCAGAGCCATGTCGATCATCAGAAGCTGCTTGTGGCTGCGGATGCAGATGGCCACAAAAGGCCTAGAAGTAAAATCTGCAGCAAGGTTGTGTGCAAGAAGATTTTCCCAGAGAAAAGCATCCTAGGAGCAGCAAGTGTCCTGGAGGTGCCAGTTGCCAGTATATGACTCCTAGGATGCTGTTGTGCTTCCAAAGTGTAAGAGGCTCAGAGAGCTGCCAGACACGATCCTCGAGCAGGAAAGGCAGATGTTGGGAGCTCCAGGGAATTCCCTAATGTCAGCAGTGGAGGAGCAGGATGAGGAAGATGTCCACGCTTGGGCTACTTGTGGCAAGAGTGTCCAAGGCTCCCAGTGCCTCCGTGGGAGCTGCAGGACTGGTGACGGAGGAAGGCCTTTGGGCAGGACTGGCTGCTCCCTCAGAGCCGTGGCTCTCAGCAGAACCGTCTCATTGCTGAGGATGCACCTATCCAGGAAGAGCCTTGCAAAGGTGTAGGAGTCCAGCTCATTGCAGTAAGGGAATGGCTGAAGGATGTTTCCCAGGAGCAACTATGCTGAAGGTGCCAGTTCCAGTCCATGGCTCGCAGGATGCTGCAGCACTGCCATAGGAGAAGGGGTTTGGCATGGTGCTAGAGAAGATCCTCGAGCAGCAAAGGCAAGTGTTTGCAGCTCCAGGGAATTCCTAGATGTCAGCAGTGGAAGATCAGGATGAGGAATATCTCCAGGCTTGGGCTACTTGTGGCAAGAGCCTCCATCCCTGCCCGAGCTTGGGTGAGAGTTGCCAGAGCGCAGACGGAGGAAGGCCTTTGGACAGGTGCAAGGTAAGAATGATGCATGGTCGGCAGTCGTGGTGTGAGCAGAAACATTTCTTGCAATCGCCTCTAGCTTTTAGAGTAGTTTCACTTTCCGGTTTGAATAGTGTGAGCCTGGAAAGCCAATAGTCTAAATGTTCAGATGTCTGGTACCCAATAGTAGACATGAACTCAAGTCTCTCATAGAAACATCAGGCTTTTTCCTTAAGCCAAGTGCTGGGAGGGGAATTTCTTCTGCAAAACTGCTCTGCTTCTGCTGCTTGTTCCATTTTAGAAAGTTTCCTGCTTTGGCCCTGCCTTGATTGAATAGTCCTTTGTCTTCTAACTAGAAGCTCCAGGTTTTCTTCTTACAAGTTGTCTTTGTTTTCTTTGTCCACAGACAGGAGTCCCTGCTCTCCCAGAGCCCTGTTGATCATCAGAACCTGCTTGTGGCTGAGGATGCAGATGGCCACGAAAGGCCTAGAAGTAAAATCGGCAGCAATGTCGTGTGCAAGAAGATTTTCCCAGAGAAAAGCATCCTAGGAGCAGCAAGTGTCCTGGAGGTGCCAGTTGCCAGTATATGACTCCTAGGATGCTGTGGCGCTGCCAAAGGTGAAGAGGCTCAGAGAGCTGCCAGACATGATCCTCCAGCTGGAAAGGCAGATGTTGGGAGCTCCAGGGAATTCCCTGATGTCAGCAGTGGAGGAGCAGGATGAGGAAGATGTCCACGCTTGGGCTACTTGTGGCAAGAGTGTCCAAGGCTCCCAGTGCCTCCGTGAGAGCGGCAGGACTGGAGACGGAGGAAGGCCTTTGGACAGGTGCAAGGTAAGAATGATGCATGGTCGGCAGTCGTGGTGTAAACAGAAACATTTCTTGCAATCATCCCTTCTGTTAGAATCGTTTCACTTTCCGGTTTGAATAGCGTGAGCATGGAAAGCCAATAGTCTAAATGTTCAGATGTCTGGTACCCAGTAGTAGACATGAACTCAAGTCTCTCATAGAAACATGAGGTTTTTTCCTTAAGCCAAGTGCTGGGAGGGGAATTTCTTCTGCAAAAGTACTGTGCTTCTGCTGCTTGTTCCATTTTAGAAAGTTTCCTCCCTTGGCCCTGCCTTGATTGAATAGTCCTTTCTCTTCTAACTAGAAGCTCCAGGTTTTCTTCTTACAAGTTGTCTTTGTTTTCTTTGTCCACAGACAGGAGTCCCTGTTTTCCCAGAGCCATGTCGATCATCAGAAGCTGCTTGTGGCTGCGGATGCAGATGGCCACGAAAGGCCTAGAAGTAAAATCTGCAGCAAGGTTGTGTGCAAGAAGATTTTCCCAGAGAAAAGCATCCTAGGAGCAGCAAGTGTCCTGGAGCTGCCAGTTGCCAGTATATGACTCCTAGGATGTTGTTGCGCTTCCAAAGTTGAAGAGGCTCAGAGATCTGCCAGACACGATCCTCGAGCAGGAAAGGAAGATGTTGGGAGCTCCAGGGAATTCCCTGATGTCAGCAGTGGAGGAGCAGGATGAGGAAGATGTCCACGCTTGGGCTACTTGTGGCAAGAGTGTCCAAGGCTCCCAGTGCCTCCGTGGGAGCTGCATGACTAGTGACGGAGGAAGGCCTTTGGGCAGGACTGGCTCCTCCCTCAGAGCCATGGCTCTCAGCAGAACCGTCTCATTGCTGAGGATGCACCTGTCCAGGAAGAGCATTGCAGAGGAGTAGGAGTCCAGCTCATTGCAGTAAGGGAATGGCTGAGGGATGTTTCCCAGGAGCAACTTTGCTGGAGGTGCCAGTTCCAGTCCGTGGCTCGCAGGATGCTGCAGCACTGCCATAGGAGAAGGGGTTTTGCATGGTGCTAGAGAAGATCCTCGAGCAGCAAAGGCAGGTGTTTGCAGCTCCAGGGAATACCCTGACGTCAGAAGTGGAGTAGCAGGATGAGGAAGATGTCCACGCTTGGGCTACTTGTGGCAAGAGCCTCCATCCCTGCCCTTGCCTGGGTGAGAGTTGCCGGAGCGCAGATGGAGGAAGGCCTTTGGACAGGTGCAAGGTAAGAATGATGGATGGTCGGCAGTTGTGGTGTAAACAGAAACATTTCTTGCAATCATCCCTTCTGTTAGAATAGTTTCACTTTCCGGTTTGAATAGCGTGAGCCTGGAAAGCCAATAGTCTAAATGTTCAGATGTCTGGTACCCAGTAGTAGACATGAACTCAAGTCTCTCATAGAAACATGAGGTTTTTTCCTTAAGCCAAGTGCTGGGAAGGGAATTTCTTCTGCAAAACTACTGTGCTTCTGCTGCTTGTTCCATTTTAGAAAGTTTCCTCCCTTGGCCCTGCCTTGTTTGAATAGTCCTTTCTCTTCTAACTAGAAGCTCCAGGTTTTCTTCTTACAAGTTGTCTTTGTTTTCTTTGTCCACAGACAGGAGTCCCTGCTCTCCCAGAGCCATGTCGATCATCAGAAGCTGCTTGTGGCTGAGAATGCAGATGGCCACGAAAGGCCTAGAAGTAAAAACTGGAGCAATGTCGTGTGCAAGAAGATTTTCCCAGAGAAAAGCATCCTAGGAGCGGCAAGTGTCATGTAGCTGCCAGTTTCCAGTATATGACTCTCAGGATGCTGTGGCGCTGCCAAAGGCGAAGAGGATCAGAGAGCTGCCAGACACGATCCTCCAGCAGGAAAGGCAGATTTTAGGAGCTCCAGGGAATTCCCTGACGTCAGCAGTGGAGGAGCAGGATGAGGAAGATGTCCACGCTTGGGCTACTTGTGGCAAGAGTGTCCAAGGCTCCCAGTGCCTCCGTGAGAGCTGCAGGAGTGGAGTCAGAGGAAGGCCTTTGGGCAGGACTGGCTCCTCCCTCAGAGCCATGGCTCTCAGCAGAACCGTCTCATTGCTGAGGATGCACCTGTCCAGGAAGAGCCTTGCAGAGGAGTAGGAGTCCAGCTCATTGCAGTAAGGGAATGGCTGAATGATGTTTCCCAGGAGCAACTATGCTGAAGGTGCCAGTTCCAGTCCATGGCTCGCAGGATGCTGCAGCACTGCCATAGGAGAAGGGGTTTGGCATGGTGCTAGAGAAGGTCCTCGAGCAGCAAAAGCAGGTGTTTGCAGCTCCAGGGAATACCCTGACGTCAGCAGTGGAGTAGAAGGATGAGGAAGATGTGCACGCTTGGGCTACTTGTGGCAAGAGCCTCTATCCCTGCCCTTGCCTGGGTGAGAGTTGCCAGAGCGCAGACGGAGGAAGGCCTTTGGACAGGTGCAAGGTAAGAATGATGGATGGTCGGCAGTCGTGGTGTAAACAGAAACATTTCTTGCAATCATCCCTACTGTTAGAGTAGTTTCACTTTCCGGTTTGAATAGTGTGAGCCTGGAAAGCCAATAGTCTAAATGTTCAGATGTCTGGTTCCCAGTAGTAGACATGAACTCAAGTCTCTCTTAGAAACATGAGGTTTTTTCCTTAAGCCAAGTGCTGGGAAGGGAATTTCTTCTGCAAAAGTACTGTGCTTCTGCTGCGTGTTCCATTTTAGAAAGTTTCCTCCCTTGGCCCTGCCTTGATTGAATAGTCCTTTGTCTTCTATCTAGAAGCTCCAGGTTTTCTTCTTACAAGTTGTCTTTGTTTTCTTTGTCCACAGACAGGAGTCCCTGCTCTCCCAGAGCCATGTCGATCATCAGAAGCTGCTTGTGGCTGCGGATGCAGATGGCCACGAAAGGCCTAGAAGTAAAAACTGGAGCAATGTCGTGTCCAAGAAGATTTTCCCAGAGAAAAGCATCCTAGGAGCAGCAAGTGTCCTGTAGCTGCCAGTTTCCAGTATATGACTCTCAGGATGCTGTGGCGCTGCCAAAGGCGAAGAGGATCAGAGAGCTGCCAGACACGATCCTCCAGCAGGAAAGGCAGATTTTAGGAGCTCCAGGGAATTCCCTGATGTCAGCAGTGGAGGAGCAGGATGAGGAAGATCTCGATGCTTGGGCTACTTGTGGCAAGAGTGTCCGAGGCTCCCAGTGCCTCCGTGGGAGCTGCAGGAGTGGAGTCAGAGGAAGGCCTTTGGACAGGACTCGCTGCTCCCTCAGAGCCATGGCTCTCAGCAGAACCGTCTCATTGCTGAGGATGCACCTGTCCAGGAAGAGCCTTGCAAAGGAGTAGGAGTCCAGCTCATTGCAGTAAGGGAATGGCTGAAGGATGTTTCCCAGGAGCAACTATGCTGAAGGTGCCAGTTCCAGTCCATGGCTCGCAGGATGCTGCAGCACTGCCATAGGAGAAGGGGTTTGGCATGGTGCTAGAGAAGATCCTCGAGCCGCAAAGGCAGGTGTTTGCAGCTCCAGGGAATTCCTAGATGTCAGCAGTGGAAGATCAGGATGAGGAATATCTCCAGGCTTGGGCTACTTGTGGCAAGAGCCTCCATCCCTGCCCGAGCTTGGGTGAGAGTTGCCAGAGCGCAGACGGAGGAAGGCCTTTGGACAGGTGCAAGGTAAGAATGATGCATGGTCCCCAGTTGTGGTGAGTACAGAAACATTTCTTCCAAGCATCTCTAGCTTTTGAAATAGTTTGACATTCCGGTTTGAATTGCGTGAGCCTGGAAAGCCAGTAGTCTAAATGTTCAGATGTCTGCTATCCAATAGTAGACATGAACTCAAGTCTCTCATAGAAACATCAGACTTTTTCCTTAAGCCAAGTGCTGGGAAGGGAATTTCTTCTGCAAAACTACTGTGCTTCTGCTGCTTGTTCCATTTTAGAAAGTTTCCTGCTTTGGCCCTGCCTTGATTGAATAGTCCTTTCTCTTCTATCTAGAAGCTCCAGGTTTTCTTCTTACAAGTTGTCTTTGTTTTATTTGTCCACAGACAGGAGTCCCTGCTCTCCCAGAGCCATGTCGATCATCAGAAGCTGCTCGTGGCCGCGGATGCACATGGCCACGAAAGACCTAGAAGTAAAATCTGGAGCAAGGTCGTATGCAAGAAGATTTTCCCAGAGAAAAGCATCCTAGGAGCAGCAAGTGTCCTGGAGGTGCCAGTTGCCAGTATATGACTCCTAGGATGCTGTGGCGCTGCCAAAGTTGAAGAGGCTCAGAGAGCTGCCAGACACGATCCTCGAGCAGGAAAGGCAGATGTTGGGAGCTCCAGGGAATTCCCTGTTGTCAGCAGTGGCGGAGCAGGATGAGGAAGATGTCCACGCTTGGGCTACTTGTGGCAAGAGCCTCCATCCTTGCCCTTGCCTGGGTGAGAGTTGCCAGAGCGCAGACGGAGGAAGGCCTTTGGACAGGTGCAAGGTAAGAATGATGCATGGTCGGCAGTCGTGGTGTAAACAGAAACATTTCTTGCAATCATCCCTACTGTTAGAGTAGTTTCACTTTCCGGTTTGAATAGCGTGAGCATGGAAAGCCAATAGTCTAAATGTTCAGATGTCTGGTACCCAATAGTAGACATGAACTCAAGTCTCTCATAGAAACATCAGGCTTTTTCCTTAAGCCAAGTGCTGGGAGGGGAATTTCTTCTGCAAAACTACTGTGCTTCTGCTGCTTGTTCCATTTTAGAAAGTTTCCTCCCTTGGCCCTGCCTTGATTGAATAGTCCTTTTTTTTCTAACTAGAAGCTCCAGGTTTTCTTCTTACAAGTTGTCTTTGTTTTCTTTGTCCACAGACAGGAGTCCCTGCTCTCCCAGAGCCATGTCGATCATCAGAACCTGCTTGTGGCTGAGGATGCAGATGGCCACCAAAGGCCTAGGAGTAAAAACTGGAGCAAGGACGTGTGCAAGAAGATTTTCCCAGAGGAAAGCATCCTAGGAGCAGCAAGTGTCCTGGAGGTGCCAGTTGCCAGTATATGACTCCTAGGATGCTGTGGCGCTGCCAAAGGCAAAGAGGCTCAGAGAGCTGCCAGACACGATCCTCGAGCAGGAAAGGCAGATGTTGGGAGCACCAGGGAATTCCCTGACGTCAGCAGTGGAGGAGCAGGATGAGGAAGATGTCCACGCTTGGGCTACTTGTGGCAAGAGTGTCCAAGGCTCCCAGTGCCTCCGTGGGAGCTGCAGGACTGGTGACGGAGGACAACCATTGGGCAGGACTGGCTGCTCCCTCAGAGCCGTGGCTCTCAGCAGAACCGTCTCATTGCTGAGGATGCACCTGTCCAGGAAGAGCCTTGCAAAGGAGTAGGAGTCCAGCTCATTGCAGTAAGGGAATGGCTGAGGTATGTTTCCCAGGAGTAACTTTGCTGGAGGTGCCAGTTCCAGTCCGTGGCTCGCAGGATGCTGCAGCACTGCCATAGGAGAAGGGGTTTTGCATGGTGCTAGAGAAGGTCCTCGAGCAGCAAAGGCAGGTGTTTGCAGCTCCAGGGAATACCCTGACGTCAGCAGTGGAGTAGCAGGATGAGGAAGATGTCCACGCTTGGGCTACTTGTGGCAAGAGCCTCCATCCCTGCCCTTGCCTGGGTGAGAGTTGCCGGAGTGCAGATGGAGGAAGGCCTTTGGACAGGTGCAAGGTAAGAATGATGGATGGTCGGCAGTCGTGGTGTAAACAGAAACATTTCTTGCAATCATCCCTTCTGTTAGAATAGTTTCACTTTCCGGTTTGAATAGCGTGAGCCTGGAAAGCCAATAGTCTAAATGTTCAGATGTCTGGTACCCAGTAGTAGACATGAACTCAAGTCTCTCATAGAAACATGAGGTTTTTTCCTTAAGCCAAGTGCTGGGAAGGGAATTTCTTCTGCAAAACTACTGTGCTTCTGCTGCTTGTTCCATTTTAGAAAGTTTCCTCCCTTGGCCCTGCCTTGTTTGAATAGTCCTTTCTCTTCTAACTAGAAGCTCCAGGTTTTCTTCTTACAAGTTGTCTTTGTTTTCTTTGTCCACAGACAGGAGTCCCTGCTCTCCCAGAGCCCTGTTGATCATCAGAACCTGCTTGTGGCTGAGAATGCAGATGGCCACGAAAGGCCTAGAAGTAAAAACTGGAGCAATGTCGTGTCCAAGAAGATTTTCCCAGAGAAAAGCATCCTAGGAGCGGCAAGTGTCATGTAGCTGCCAGTTTCCAGTATATGACTCTCAGGATGCTGTGGCGCTGCCAAAGGCGAAGAGGATCAGAGAGCTGCCAGACACGATCCTCCAGCAGGAAAGGCAGATTTTAGGAGCTCCAGGGAATTCCCTGACGTCAGCAGTGGAGGAGCAGGATGAGGAAGATGTCCACGCTTGGGCTACTTGTGGCAAGAGTGTCCAAGGCTCCCAGTGCCTCCGTGAGAGCTGCAGGAGTGGAGTCAGAGGAAGGCCTTTGGGCAGGACTGGCTCCTCCCTCAGAGCCATGGCTCTCAGCAGAACCGTCTCATTGCTGAGGATGCACCTGTCCAGGAAGAGCCTTGCAAAGGAGTAGGAGTCCAGCTCATTGCAGTAAGGGAATGGCTGAATGATGTTTCCCAGGAGCAACTATGCTGAAGGTGCCAGTTCCAGTCCATGGCTCGCAGGATGCTGCAGCACTGCCATAGGAGAAGGGGTTTGGCATGGTGCTAGAGAAGGTCCTCGAGCCGCAAAGGCAGGTGTTTGCAGCTCCAGGGATTACCCTGACGTCAGCAGTGGAGTAGCAGGATGAGGAAGATGTCCATGCTTGGGCTACTTGTGGCAAGAGCCTCTATCCCTGCCCTTGCCTGGGTGAGAGTTGCCGGAGCGCAGACGGAGGAAGGCCTTTGGACAGGTGCAAGGTAAGAATGATGCATGGTCGGCAGTCGTGGTGTAAACAGAAACATTTCTTGCAATCATCCTTACTGTTAGAGTAGTTTCACTTTCCGGTTTGAATAGCGTGAGCCTGGAAAGCCAATAGTCTAAATGTTCAGATGTCTGGTACCCAATAGTAGACATGAACTCATGTCTCTCACAGAAACATCAGGCGTTTTCCTTAAGCCAAGTGCTGGGAGGGGAATTTCTTCTGCAATACTGCTGTGCTTCTGCTGCTTGTTCCATTTTAGAAAGTTTCCTCCCTTGGCTCTGCCTTGATTGAATAGTCCTTTCTCTTCTAACTAGAAGCTCCAGGTTTTCTTCTTACAAGTTGTCTTTGTTTTCTTTGTCCACAGACAGGAGTCCCTGCTCTCCCAGAGCCATGTCGATCATCAGAAGCTGCTTGTGGCTGCGGATGCAGATGGCCACGAAAGGCCTAGAAGTAAAATCTGCAGCAAGGTTGTGTGCAAGAAGATTTTCCCAGAGAAAAGCATCCTAGGAGCAGCAAGTGTCCTGGAGCTGCCAGTTGCCAGAATATGACTCCTAGGATGCTGTTGCGCTTCCAAAATGTAAGAGGCTCAGAGAGCTGCCAGACACGATCCTCGAGCAGGAAAGGCACATGTTGGGAGCTCCAGGGAATTCCCTGATGTCAGCAGTGGCGGAGCAGGATGAGGAAGATGTCCACGCTTGGGCTACTTGTGGCAAGCGTGTCCAAGGCTCCCAGTGCCTCCGTGGGAGCTGCAGGAGTGGAGACGGAGGAAGGCCTTTGGGCAGGACTGGCTGCTCCCTCAGAGCCGCGGCTCTCAGCAGAACCGTCTCATTGCTGAGGATGCACCTATCCAGGAAGAGCATTGCAAAGGAGTAGGAGTCCAGCTCATTGCAGTAAGGGAATGGCTGAAGGATGTTTCCCAGGAGCAACTATGCTGAAGGTGCCAGTTCCAGTCCATGGCTCGCAGGATGCTGCAGCACTGCCACAGGAGAAGGCATTTGGCATGGTGCTAGAGAAGATCCTCGAGCAGCAAAGGCAGGTGTTTGCAGCTCCAGGGAATTCCTAGATGTCAGCAGTGGAAGATCAGGATGAGGAATATCTCCAGGCTTGGGCTTCTTGTGGCAAGAGCCTCCATCCCTGCCCGAGCTTGGGTGAGAGTTGCCAGAGCGCAGACGGAGGAAGGCCTTTGGACAGGTGCAAGGTAAGAATGATGCATGGTCGGCAGTCGTGGTGCGAGCAGAAACATTTCTTGCAATCGCCTCTAGCTTTTAGAGTAGTTTCACTTTCCGGTTTGAATAGTGTGAGCCTGGAAAGCCAATAGTCTAAATGTTCAGATGTCTGCTACCCTATAGTAGACATGAACTCAAGTCTCTCATAGAAACATGAGGTTTTTTCCTTAAGCCAAGTGCTGGGAGGGGAATTTCTTCTGCAAATCTACTGTGCTTCTGCTGCTTGTTCCATTTTAGAAAGTTTCCTCCCTTGGCCCTGCCTTGATTGAATAGTCCTTTCTCTTCTAACTAGAAGCTCCAGGTTTTAATCTTACAAGTTGTCTTTGTTTTCTTTGTCCACAGACAGGAGTCCCTGCTCTCCCAGAGCCCTGTTGATCATCAGAACCTGCTTGTGGCTGAGAATGCAGATGGCCACGAAAGGCCTAGAAGTAAAAACTGGAGCCAGGTTGTATGCAAGAAGATTTTCCCAGAGAAAAGCATCCTAGGAGCAGCAAGTGTCCTGGAGGTGCCAGTTGCTAGTATATGACTCCTAGGATGCTGTGGCGCTGCCAAAGTTGAAGAGGCTCAGAGAGCTGCCAGACATGATCCTCCAGCTGGAAAGGCAGATATTGGGAGCTCCAGGGAATTCCCTGACGTCAGCAGTGGAGGAGCAGGATGAGGAAGATGTCCACGCTTGGGCTACTTGTGGCAAGAGTGTCCGAGGCTCCCAGTGCCTCCGTGAGAGCGGCAGGACTGGAGACGGAGGAAGGCCTTTGGACAGGTGCAAGGTAAGAATGATGCATGGTCCCCAGTTGTGGTGAGTACAGAAACATTTCTTCCAAGCATCTCTAGCTTTTGAAATAGTTTGACATTCCGGTTTGAATTGCGTGAGCCTGGAAAGCCAGTAGTCTAAATGTTCAGATGTCTGCTATCCAATAGTAGACATGAACTCAAGTCTCTCATAGAAACATCAGACTTTTTCCTTAAGCCAAGTGCTGGGAGGGGAATTTCTTCTGCAAAACTACTGTGCTTCTGCTGCTTGTTCCATTTTAGAAAGTTTCCTGCTTTGGCCCTGCCTTGATTGAATAGTCCTTTCTCTTCTAACTAGAAGCTCCAGGTTTTCTTCTTACAAGTGTCTTTGTTTTCTTTGTCCACAGACAGGAGTCCCTGCTCTCCCAGAGCCCTGTTGATCATCAGAAGCTGCTCGTGGCCGCGGATGCACATGGCCACGAAAGACCTAGAAGTAAAATCTGGAGCAAGGTCGTATGCAAGAAGATTTTCCCAGAGAAAAGCATCCTAGGAGCAGCAAGTGTCCTGGAGGTGCCAGTTGCCAGTATATGACTCCTAGGATGCTGTGGCGCAGCCAAAGTTGAAGAGGCTCAGAGAGCTGCCAGACATGATCCTCCAGCTGGAAAGGCAGATGTTGGGAGCTCCAGGGAATTCCCTGATGTCAGCAGTGGCGGAGCAGGATGAGGAAGATGTCCACGCTTGGGCTACTTGTGGCAAGAGCCTCCATCCTTGCCCTTGCCTGGGTGAGAGTTGCCAGAGCGCAGACGGAGGAAGGCCTTTGGACAGGTGCAAGGTAAGAATGATGCATGGTCGGCAGTCGTGGTGTAAACAGAAACATTTCTTGCAATCATCCCTACTGTTAGAGTAGTTTCACTTTCCGGTTTGAATAGCGTGAGCATGGAAAGCCAATAGTCTAAATGTTCAGATGTCTGGTACCCAATAGTAGACATGAACTCAAGTCTCTCATAGAAACATCAGGCTTTTTCCTTAAGCCAAGTGCTGGGAGGGGAATTTCTTCTGCAAAACTTCTGTGCTTCTGCTGCTTGTTCCATTTTAGAAAGTTTCCTCCCTTGGCCCTGCCTTGATTGAATAGTCCTTTTTTTTCTAACTAGAAGCTCCAGGTTTTCTTCTTACAAGTTGTCTTTGTTTTCTTTGTCCACAGACAGGAGTCCCTGCTCTCCCAGAGCCATGTCGATCATCAGAACCTGCTTGTGGCTGAGGATGCAGATGGCCACCAAAGGCCTAGGAGTAAAAACTGGAGCAAGGACGTGTGCAAGAAGATTTTCCCAGAGGAAAGCATCCTAGGAGCAGCAAGTGTCCTGGAGGTGCCAGTTGCCAGTATATGACTCCTAGGATGCTGTGGCGCTGCCAAAGGCAAAGAGGCTCAGAGAGCTGCCAGACACGATCCTCAAGCAGGAAAGGCAGATGTTGGGAGCACCAGGGAATTCCCTGACGTCAGCAGTGGAGGAGCAGGATGAGGAAGATGTCCACGCTTGGGCTACTTGTGGCAAGAGTGTCCAAGGCTCCCAGTGCCTCCGTGGGAGCTGCAGGACTGGTGACGGAGGACAACCATTGGGCAGGACTGGCTGCTCCCTCAGAGCCGTGGCTCTCAGCAGAACCGTCTCATTGCTGAGGATGCACCTGTCCAGGAAGAGCCTTGCAGAGGAGTAGGAGTCCAGCTCATTGCAGTAAGGGAATGGCTGAGGTATGTTTCCCAGGAGTAACTTTGCTGGAGGTGCCAGTTCCAGTCCGTGGCTCGCAGGATGCTGCAGCACTGCCATAGGAGAAGGGGTTTTGCATGGTGCTAGAGAAGGTCCTCGAGCAGCAAAGGCAGGTGTTTGCAGCTCCAGGGAATACCCTGACGTCAGCAGTGGAGTAGCAGGATGAGGAAGATGTCCACGCTTGGGCTACTTGTGGCAAGAGCCTCCATCCCTGCCCTTGCCTGGGTGAGAGTTGCCGGAGTGCAGATGGAGGAAGGCCTTTGGACAGGTGCAAGGTAAGAATGATGGATGGTCGGCAGTCGTGGTGTAAACAGAAACATTTCTTGCAATCATCCCTTCTGTTAGAATAGTTTCACTTTCCGGTTTGAATAGCGTGAGCCTGGAAAGCCAATAGTCTAAATGTTCAGATGTCTGGTACCCAGTAGTAGACATGAACTCAAGTCTCTCATAGAAACATGAGGTTTTTTCCTTAAGCCAAGTGCTGGGAAGGGAATTTCTTCTGCAAAACTACTGTGCTTCTGCTGCTTGTTCCATTTTAGAAAGTTTCCTCCCTTGGCCCTGCCTTGTTTGAATAGTCCTTTCTCTTCTAACTAGAAGCTCCAGGTTTTCTTCTTACAAGTTGTCTTTGTTTTCTTTGTCCACAGACAGGAGTCCCTGCTCTCCCAGAGCCCTGTTGATCATCAGAACCTGCTTGTGGCTGCGGATGCAGATGGCCACGAAAGGCCTAGAAGTAAAAACTGGAGCAATGTCGTGTGCAAGAAGATTTTCCCAGAGAAAAGCATCCTAGGAGCGGCAAGTGTCATGTAGCTGCCAGTTTCCAGTATATGACTCTCAGGATGCTGTGGCGCTGCCAAAGGCGAAGAGGATCAGAGAGCTGCCAGACACGATCCTCCAGCAGGAAAGGCAGATTTTAGGAGCTCCAGGGAATTCCCTGACGTCAGCAGTGGAGGAGCAGGATGAGGAAGATGTCCACGCTTGGGCTACTTGTGGCAAGAGTGTCCAAGGCTCCCAGTGCCTCCGTGAGAGCTGCAGGAGTGGAGTCAGAGGAAGGCCTTTGGGCAGGACTGGCTCCTCCCTCAGAGCCATGGCTCTCAGCAGAACCGTCTCATTGCTGAGGATGCACCTGTCCAGGAAGAGCCTTGCAAAGGAGTAGGAGTCCAGCTCATTGCAGTAAGGGAATGGCTGAATGATGTTTCCCAGGAGCAACTATGCTGAAGGTGCCAGTTCCAGTCCATGGCTCGCAGGATGCTGCAGCACTGCCATAGGAGAAGGGGTTTGGCATGGTGCTAGAGAAGGTCCTCGAGCCGCAAAGGCAGGTGTTTGCAGCTCCAGGGATTACCCTGACGTCAGCAGTGGAGTAGCAGGATGAGGAAGATGTCCATGCTTGGGCTACTTGTGGCAAGAGCCTCTATCCCTGCCCTTGCCTGGGTGAGAGTTGCCGGAGCGCAGACGGAGGAAGGCCTTTGGACAGGTGCAAGGTAAGAATGATGCATGGTCGGCAGTCGTGGTGTAAACAGAAACATTTCTTGCAATCATCCTTACTGTTAGAGTAGTTTCACTTTCCGGTTTGAATAGCGTGAGCCTGGAAAGCCAATAGTCTAAATGTTCAGATGTCTGGTACCCAATAGTAGACATGAACTCATGTCTCTCACAGAAACATCAGGCGTTTTCCTTAAGCCAAGTGCTGGGAGGGGAATTTCTTCTGCAATACTGCTGTGCTTCTGCTGCTTGTTCCATTTTAGAAAGTTTCCTCCCTTGGCTCTGCCTTGATTGAATAGTCCTTTCTCTTCTAACTAGAAGCTCCAGGTTTTCTTCTTACAAGTTGTCTTTGTTTTCTTTGTCCACAGACAGGAGTCCCTGCTCTCCCAGAGCCATGTCGATCATCAGAAGCTGCTTGTGGCCGTGGATGCAGATGGCCACGAAAGGCCTAGAAGTAAAATCTGCAGCAAGGTTGTGTGCAAGAAGATTTTCCCAGAGAAAAGCATCCTAGGAGCAGCAAGTGTCCTGGAGCTGCCAGTTGCCAGTATATGACTCCTAGGATGCTGTTGCGCTTCCAAAATGTAAGAGGCTCAGAGAGCTGCCAGACACGATCCTCGAGCAGGAAAGGCACATGTTGGGAGCTCCAGGGAATTCCCTGATGTCAGCAGTGGCGGAGCAGGATGAGGAAGATGTCCACGCTTGGGCTACTTGTGGCAAGCGTGTCCAAGGCTCCCAGTGCCTCCGTGGGAGCTGCAGGAGTGGAGACGGAGGAAGGCCTTTGGGCAGGACTGGCTGCTCCCTCAGAGCCGCGGCTCTCAGCAGAACCGTCTCATTGCTGAGGATGCACCTATCCAGGAAGAGCCTTGCAAAGGAGTAGGAGTCCAGCTCATTGCAGTAAGGGAATGGCTGAAGGATGTTTCCCAGGAGCAACTATGCTGAAGGTGCCAGTTCCAGTCCATGGCTCGCAGGATGCTGCAGCACTGCCACAGGAGAAGGCATTTGGCATGGTGCTAGAGAAGATCCTCGAGCAGCAAAGGCAGGTGTTTGCAGCTCCAGGGAATTCCTAGATGTCAGCAGTGGAAGATCAGGATGAGGAATATCTCCAGGCTTGGGCTACTTGTGGCAAGAGCCTCCATCCCTGCCCGAGCTTGGGTGAGAGTTGCCAGAGCGCAGACGGAGGAAGGCCTTTGGACAGGTGCAAGGTAAGAATGATGCATGGTCGGCAGTCGTGGTGCGAGCAGAAACATTTCTTGCAATCGCCTCTAGCTTTTAGAGTAGTTTCACTTTCCGGTTTGAATAGTGTGAGCCTGGAAAGCCAATAGTCTAAATGTTCAGATGTCTGCTACCCTATAGTAGACATGAACTCAAGTCTCTCATAGAAACATGAGGTTTTTTCCTTAAGCCAAGTGCTGGGAGGGGAATTTCTTCTGCAAATCTACTGTGCTTCTGCTGCTTGTTCCATTTTAGAAAGTTTCCTCCCTTGGCCCTGCCTTGATTGAATAGTCCTTTCTCTTCTAACTAGAAGCTCCAGGTTTTCTTCTTACAAGTTGTCTTTGTTTTCTTTGTCCACAGACAGGAGTCCCTGCTCTCCCAGAGCCCTGTTGATCATCAGAACCTGCTTGTGGCTGAGAATGCAGATGGCCACGAAAGGCCTAGAAGTAAAAACTGGAGCCAGGTTGTATGCAAGAAGATTTTCCCAGAGAAAAGCATCCTAGGAGCAGCAAGTGTCCTGGAGGTGCCAGTTGCCAGTATATGACTCCTAGGATGCTGTGGCGCTGCCAAAGGTGAAGAGGCTCACAGAGCTGCCAGACACGATCCTCGAGCAGGAAAGGCAGATGTTGGGAGCTCCAGGGAATTCCCTGATGTCAGCAGTGGCGGAGCAGGATGAGGAAGATGTCCACGCTTGGGCTACTTGTGGCAAGAGCCTCCATCCTTGCCCTTGCCTGGGTGAGAGTTGCCGGAGCGCAGACGGAGGAAGGCCTTTGGACAGGTGCAAGGTAAGAATGATGCATGGTCGGCAGTCGTGGTGTAAACAGAAACATTTCTTGCAATCATCCCTACTGTTAGAGTAGTTTCACTTTCCGGTTTGAATAGCGTGAGCCTGGAAAGCCAATAGTCTAAATGTTCAGATGTCTGGTACCCAGTAGTAGACATGAACTCAAGTCTCTCATAGAAACATGAGGTTTTTTCCTTAAGCCAAGTGCTGGGAGGGGAATTTCTTCTGCAAAACTACTGTGCTTCTGCTGCTTGTTCCATTTTAGAAAGTTTCCTCCCTTGGCCCTGCCTTGATTGAATAGTCCTTTCTCTTCTAACTAGAAGCTCCAGGTTTTAATCTTACAAGTTGTCTTTGTTTTCTTTGTCCACAGACAGGAGTCCCTGCTCTCCCAGAGCCATGTCGATCATCAGAACCTGCTTGTGGCTGAGGATGCAGATGGCCACCAAAGGCCTAGGAGTAAAAACTGGAGCAAGGACGTGTGCAAGAAGATTTTCCCAGAGGAAAGCATCCTAGGAGCAGCAAGTGTCCTGGAGGTGCCAGTTGCCAGTATATGACTCCTAGGATGCTGTGGCGCTGCCAAAGGCAAAGAGGCTCAGAGAGCTGCCAGACACGATCCTCGAGCAGGAAAGGCAGATGTTGGGAGCACCAGGGAATTCCCTGACGTCAGCAGTGGAGGAGCAGGATGAGGAAGATGTCCACGCTTGGGCTACTTGTGGCAAGAGTGTCCAAGGCTCCCAGTGCCTCCGTGGGAGCTGCAGGACTGGTGACGGAGGACAACCATTGGGCAGGACTGGCTGCTCCCTCAGAGCCGTGGCTCTCAGCAGAACCGTCTCATTGCTGAGGATGCACCTGTCCAGGAAGAGCCTTGCAAAGGAGTAGGAGTCCAGCTCATTGCAGTAAGGGAATGGCTGAGGTATGTTTCCCAGGAGTAACTTTGCTGGAGGTGCCAGTTCCAGTCCGTGGCTCGCAGGATGCTGCAGCACTGCCATAGGAGAAGGGGTTTTGCATGGTGCTAGAGAAGGTCCTCGAGCAGCAAAGGCAGGTGTTTGCAGCTCCAGGGAATACCCTGACGTCAGCAGTGGAGTAGCAGGATGAGGAAGATGTCCACGCTTGGGCTACTTGTGGCAAGAGCCTCCATCCCTGCCCTTGCCTGGGTGAGAGTTGCCGGAGTGCAGATGGAGGAAGGCCTTTGGACAGGTGCAAGGTAAGAATGATGGATGGTCGGCAGTCGTGGTGTAAACAGAAACATTTCTTGCAATCATCCCTTCTGTTAGAATAGTTTCACTTTCCGGTTTGAATAGCGTGAGCCTGGAAAGCCAATAGTCTAAATGTTCAGATGTCTGGTACCCAGTAGTAGACATGAACTCAAGTCTCTCATAGAAACATGAGGTTTTTTCCTTAAGCCAAGTGCTGGGAAGGGAATTTCTTCTGCAAAACTACTGTGCTTCTGCTGCTTGTTCCATTTTAGAAAGTTTCCTCCCTTGGCCCTGCCTTGTTTGAATAGTCCTTTCTCTTCTAACTAGAAGCTCCAGGTTTTCTTCTTACAAGTTGTCTTTGTTTTCTTTGTCCACAGACAGGAGTCCCTGCTCTCCCAGAGCCCTGTTGATCATCAGAACCTGCTTGTGGCTGAGAATGCAGATGGCCACGAAAGGCCTAGAAGTAAAAACTGGAGCAATGTCGTGTGCAAGAAGATTTTCCCAGAGAAAAGCATCCTAGGAGCGGCAAGTGTCATGTAGCTGCCAGTTTCCAGTATATGACTCTCAGGATGCTGTGGCGCTGCCAAAGGCGAAGAGGATCAGAGAGCTGCCAGACACGATCCTCCAGCAGGAAAGGCAGATTTTA